>NW_004567131.1:191555-204915 GCF_000260355.1 Condylura cristata
TTATATAGATATATGTAAAACTATATATTCCACTGGGGATATATATATATATATATATACACATATGTATATATTAAAAAATCTAGTGGAATACTATTAAGCAATCAAAAAAGACAAACTCAAGCCATTCAGAGCAACATGGATGGAGTTGGAAAGGATCATCCTCAGTGAAATAAGCCAGAAGGAAAAAGAAAAATATCGAAAGGTTTCACTTATAGGAGGAATTTAAGAGAACCAACTAAGACGGGGGAAAAGTGAATTTTTACTATAATACAAAACACAACAAGACAATACAAAAACAGACAAGTAAAAACAGAGAGATCCTACAGGGGAGGGGGACAGAGAGGGATCAGAAGGAGGGAGGAATGGATGGGGCTATGGTGATGATGGAAGGGGGAAGAAGAAAGTAAACACTGTTATAAATGAACAATAATGTAAATAGATATATGAAAAAAAAAAGAAAAAAAAGAAAATGAAAGGTACTTGAGAGTATTATGTGAGCCCTGACCCAACCATGATAATAATCTATTCCCAGACTTTTCAGAAATGGAGCAATTTATGCATTTATCATTTGTTGCCTAAGCTACTTGTTTCTAACAGCTCTGATGAAAATAGTTAGCTTCGGATGAACACTGGATCACAGAAAGTTTGGCCCAAGAGGTGGGAAACAAGTATTTTGTTGGATTAATTGCAGATCATAGGACTTAACTGAAAAAGAATGAAGAGCTATGGAATAAGATAGCAATGACTGGGTTTAAAACTTGGTGTTGGCATTTAACATGGTGTGTGATATTCTGCCTATTTGTGAAGAACCTCATGGTTCTTCAATATTCTGAGCCACTGAGTTTTATCATTTGCACAATACTGCGCTCCAATTAGGAGAGAATAAATGTCCAGGACCTCCCTGGTGGTGCAGCAGGTTAAAGCACAGCACTAAGAAGCTAGAGCCACTTCAGCATGAGTTCGATCCCTGCCCCAGAGGTGATCCACATGGTGAGGCAGCCCTCTCCTGACCTGCCCACTGCTCCCCTCAGCAGTGTACTTCATAGGTTGGCATGTTCTGCTCCCTGCTATCTCTGGTGAATCCTCTCACCACCCCTGCACCTCTGGCCTGTACCCCAGCTCTGTATGCATAAATAAATAAATCTTTAAAAAAAAAAGAAAGAAAATAAGTGTCCATTAGTAAATCTTCACTGAATCTAAGAAAGTTAGATACACAGTCTTTTCATGCAACATGACATGCATCTCATGTCTCCATATAGAATTGTTGGTAGATGTGATGTACCATAAAGCAAATTGACCTCTTGGGAGGCTAGTCTCTCTTGAATAATGGACACATTTTTAAAGACTTAGGCTGAGTAGTTTGAAAGAGGGAGGACTCCACAGCTGTAGACATTGTCACCCCTGACCAAGGAGAGCAGCAGGGAGGCTTTCACGACCTCCCCCCCCAACCCCGCCCTGAGCTGGAAGGCTATGGTTTCTGATGGGAGTTACCAGAAGGTTTTTGTGGGTAAAAATGTTGTTAAGCGTGGTTGCAAGCAACCTTCCTCATAGTGCTGTTGACTTTCAGGAGAATGGAGGGGGATGAGACAGCCAGAGCTTGGGCTCTGGGCAGGGCAGACACTTCTGAGACTGACAGAGACAAAAAGGCAACAGGTGGAGGCGGTAGCTGTGGAAGAGTGTGTGTAAGAAGAGAGGGCTGGGTGTCTGGGGTCAGAGGCTGCTGCAGAAATAACCAGCATCTGTGCCCAGGGGATGGTCTCAAGTCCACATTCCAGCTTTAACAGCAGCCTCCCTCTTGGCTGTGGCCTACTGACCTCCCTCCTGTGTATTTTACTATATCAAGTAAAGAGCTTTAAGGTATTGGCAGCTTTCAGCAGACAAGGAGAGAGTGGGAGACTGCATGTGTGCAAAAACAATAGGAACAAAGGTTGCTTTCAGGCCAGTGTTTGCATATGTGCTTCGTAGTCTAAAGGATTTAAGAACAAACACCCTCCGTTGTTCAACAGCTCTACTGCATGACTAAGGCAGTGATTTACCGACAGGGATGAAACTGCATTAATGAGTTCCAGTGACTTCAGTGGACCAAGAAAGGCAGACTTGTTCCCAAGGGCCCTGGTCCGAGTTGGGGAGGGCTATTATCACATTAATCACAGTGATTGCACAGGGGGTGTGGGTTGCCCAGACGTGGACCCCGTAGGGAAGCTGGCCCAGGGGGAAACTGAGTTGCCTGGTTGCTGGTCAGCTGCCACCAACCTACTTAGCCCACCGCCACCTGCCCAAAGGCTCATTCCCCACGGGGCTGTAGATGCCCAGCTGTTGCTTGACCGGACCCTGGAGTTTGCTTCAGCGCCGCTGTGCTCACCAAACTTGTCTGACACTGCATTCTCCAAGGCCTGCTCTGGGCATGCATTGCCCTTCCACCCCTGTCCCAGGGGGCGCCCTGAGTGAAGAATTTTTTTCCTGATAGTAAGCGGACATCTTCCTTTACTTTCAATGCACCCTCTTTACGCCCCATTGCCCTCTAGTAATATGCCCGGGGGTGGGCTAAATAGTTCCTCTCTCGTGGCTGGCTCCCTCTCCCACACGTGAGTACTCATGGGTTCTGCCCAAGAGTTTCCCTGAGGCCGTCACTTGCTTTTCTAGCTCATTAGTCATCTTTGTTGCTTTTCTCTGGGTGTTCATTCGTTTCTAGACAGAGGAACACAGGGCAGCTGCTACTTTCTCAGGCATCAGAAAGAAGCGGGCTCTTCTGGCGGGTCACAAAGCAGCCCCGCTCTTCAGAAGCACATCCAGGTGGTTCTCCCAGGGCAGCAGGGAAATAATATCAACTTCTGGGAACTCTGTAAACATATCTGTGCAGGACTCCTTCCAAACTCAGGTTTTCTCTTTTTTCAGTATTAAAAGGGCTTCCTTGTGGAAAGATGGCACTCACCTTATGAAGCTGACCCAGAAGAAGGACTTTTGAGAGGATGCCGAGGTATTTGTTTAGATGACAGAAGCAATGCAGTGACCTCTTCCAAGTCAGAGCCACGGGTAGAACCCGGGGCTGGCTAGTGGAGGTGAAGGAAGAGTGCAGGGTCTCCCTCCCTTTACAAGTGAACAAATGAAGACCCCCAAGTGCTTGGGAATATCTATCCTTGGAACTGGACAGTGGGGTAATGAAATAACTAGGACTGTGGGGACAGGAAACTGGACTCACTCTCTAGCTATGGGCTCCTTTGGGCCTTTATAACTTCTTGTAAAGGAATAATGACGATGATGAAGCCAATGGAAAGGTGGTGTCCACCTCGATCTGACCCAAGCTTGGGTAGTCTCAGTGTAGCAGGAGCTCTTCTACCCATTTCTGCTTGGGATCTAGGATTCTCCTAGGTTTTGGGAGTGTCTGGGATGTTGAGAGGTGGCTGAGCAATTTGGCATTAAGGTGGGAAAAACTGCCACAATGTTGTTAATCTCAAACAAGAGATGGCAGTGAGCTCACATCCATTCCAGTGCATTTGTGGGGGAAAAGATAAAAGGAAGAGGGTGGTAAACTGCCTTCCCTGCTGGTTGCTGGGCTTGGCTCTCTGTTACTGCCCTGCCACCTGTCTCAATCCCTCCTTTCAAGCTGCTACTGGCTGCAGGCACCACCTTCTGAACTTCCTGGACCTCCAGTCATTTACAGGCCCCCAGACTTGAGGTTGAATCCCTTTCTTCATTTGAATTCCTTTCCTCTTTGGATCCCCCACTCCATTGGCCACCTCCAGCCCCCCATGAAAGCCCTGCTTATGGCAGCTATACCCTCAGGGCCACAGAAGTTTATCTTCTTGAAGGAGGAGGCTCTGACCACAGCAGACCCAAGGAGGGAGGGAGAGTGTTTTCATTTCTTCTAAATGTCTCATCTTCAAGGAGAAACAGAGGGTTTGTGTGTGCTTGTGAGTGTGTATGTATGTGTGTGTGTGTGTGTATGTGTGTTACACTGACCTCACGTGGTTTTTGTGAGAATCAGTTGAGGCAATATATATATAAATGCCTCTTAAACACAAAAATGTGATACAAATATGGGTTGCTGTTACTTCTTTCTTATGAAAACACTAAAAAGGAAAGAAACCTAGAATTTTAGTACACAACTGAAAGCAGCCTCACATTTATCAAGCTTTGGAAAAGCTGTTTAATGAATAATTGGGACCTACCTTTGAGGGGTGGGATGGAATATAAAAAAGGAGAAGTCTCATCTTTTAGAAGGTATGATGTAAGTCACTGCTGGCCACATCTTAGTGTTCTCGCTTTGTCCAGGAGTGCAATGCATGTCATCAGACTAAGCAACTTATTTATAATAACTGAAGACAGTTCTGAATAATTTCAGGTTGTATAAATTTATAATTGCAATGCTTTATTAAAGGGGTGCTTCTGATACTTGGAAATCTTAGCTATTTAGAGGTGTAGACTTTTTTTTAAAGATTTATTTATTTATGCACACAGAACTGGGGTACAGGCCAAAGATGCAGGAGCAGTGAGAGGATTCACCAAAGGCAGAGTGGGAAGCAGAACAGGCAGATGTATGAAGTACACTGCTGAGGGGAGCAGGGGGCGGGTCAGGAGAGGTCTGCCGCACCATGTGGTCAACTCTGGGGCAGGCGGGGATCAAACTCATGCAGAAGTGGCTTTAGCTTCTCAGTGCTGTGCTTTAACCTGCTGCACCACCAGGGAGGGCCCGGTGTAGGCATGTTTATGACATTATTTACAAACGGATGTAATTTACAGGATGGAAAAGAGGATGTACTTCTGTTAACATTTGTCTTTTGTTATCGTTTCTATTTTCTCTTCTCTGCAATTTAGAAAAATTGTCTGTAATATCTGATTCTGGTATTTCAACCAGTCATTTTAGAGCCAGGGTCAACTTATTTTTCCCAAACATGTCCTCTCTTGTAGATAGTTTGCTTCTCCCTGGGCATTATGGGCTCAGTGTCTAGACTGGGGATTCATGGTGGCTTTTCCCCACCACATACCCCATACTTCCCCACCACTGCCATGCACAGTTCTCACAGCCATTTCTTGAATAAATATGCTCTGTCTCTACAGCAGACTCTTTATCCGCTCAATGTCCAAGGAAACTGATTCATCACACTGGGGTTTCTGTCTGGGAACTGCTTCCAGACAACCCAAGCCTTGTCCTAGCCTGTGTGTGGGGTCTGGGTTTGGGTATGGTCCTTCTCTTTGTTTTGCTTCCTGTGCTCTCCCTCTGGGATGTGGTCTCTGCCTTTTTCTGTCCTATTATTTCATACACTTCTATGCCCAGCTTTAAGTTTACTCCAAGAGCAATTCTTGTCCAGTGGTACAGTGTGAAGCTTCTAGAATTCATTACTAAGTATTCAGGCACATGTAACTCTTCTCTTGAGTCAAGCAGGCTCAGGCTAAAGGGTGAATCTGTGGGTGTAAATATGAATAACCAGGGGCAGCTGGATTTCCAGTCATATGGTTTCCTGCCTCAAGTTAGTGTTAGTCAACAATCTTGGTGGCATTTTTAGGGGCTTTGATGGTAGAAGGGGAAATATTTCTTTCTATTTAGGAAAATAACTACTCGGTTCAGTCTGGAATTCATTTTCCTTGCCCAATTATTTTCAATCAAATGGCATTGTGAAGAAGCCACTGTGAACTTGTTTAATAACTCTTCTGTTGTGTTTTTGTGGTATTTTCAATGTTCAGAAGAATATTTCATCCCTTTCAGGAGTCCTGACAGGAAGTTACAGAGGATTAGCAAGGACCGGGTTGTAAATTGGAGATGGGCTATCCATCATGGAGGAGGGGTTGCTGACAGATGTAGAAGCTCTACTGCAAAGAGGAAGACACTGTGTTCTCCATTTTGTGGAGTCAGGATTTTATACCAGGGAAGATTTCTTGATATATAGTGGAATAAGTAAGAATTCAGATACTTAGAAGTAGGAGGAGATAAAGCAAGACATTCACAGGTCAAAGGCACATTAAGAACATAATTAATACTGTCAACAGGTAGTTGGTAACAGATTTGGGAAGAATAGCTCCACACAGAAAAAATGTCTCAGGCAATCATTGCATGGCTTCAAGACTCTTTCCCTAATAAGAGAGAATCTATGTCTTTCCTCTTGACAGATTTGGGATTATTTTGACAAGTGAAGTAAGAGGGGAAGTTTTCTTTAAATAACAATTTATACTTATGCATTCAAGAACTGAGGTAAAGGCCAGAGGTACAGGGGATGAGAGGATTCACCAGAGACAGAGTAGGGACAGAACAGGCGGGTTTACTGAAATATACTGCTGAGAGAAGCAGTGGGTGAGACAGAGAGGTCTGCTGTGCTATGTGTGTGGTTCAACTCCCTGGCTGGGGATGGAACTCATACTTCATTGGCTCCTGACAGCTTGATAGTGCTGAGACTTTAACCCCTACACCACCAGAGAGGTCCAAACTATACAATTTCTGAAGCTGGTTCACAAGGCAGTGCATTTGTGTCTACTTTGCTGGAACAAATCTCTTGGATCTCTGTAATGAAACAGAGTCTAATGACTGAGAGGAAACCAAGCCACCAGGGAGAGAACCCATGGAGACATTTGCTCCACAATCTTGATATTTGAATTAGCTGAGTGCAAATGCCAAATTCACAAGTGAACAGTCATTTAGATTATTTAAAACCTTAGCTTTTGGGTTACAGTCTTTGAATTTTTCCCTGTTGAGGCCCCAAACTTTGTAGAATACAGACAAATCATCCTCTCTGTACTTTGTCTAAATTCTTGGCCTGCAGAATCATGGACTAGTCAGTTGTATTAGCCACTAAATTTAGGGATAATTTATTAACATAGCAATAGAAACTGGAATAGCCAATTGTAAATGGTGGGAAAATAAAGCCTCTTAAGGAGTTAGAGAGTGAGACAGGTGTGGCTGGGGCAGATATTTTGTAAAGGGTATCAGAAGCCTTCTCTGAGGAGCTGACAGACATTTAAACAGAGTTGCATGAGGGCATGCAAATGTTTGGCAGGAAAGGGGGAAAGATCCTGGTGATAGGGAATAGTAAGTGCAAAGGCCTTAAGATAGGAATGAGATTACTGAAAGGATAGCACTATGGTCTACGTGTCTAGAGCTAAAAGAGTGAAGTGGGGAATGATACAACATGGGAGGAAGGTACATGTAAGGCTTTGTCGAACATGATAAAGATTTGGCTTATAATATAAAACAATATGAGGTTTGAAATGGGAATATTTTCTCAACTCTCACTTGCTAATTAATTTTGTCTACTCCATGATGTCACACAGTTCCACATGCAAATCTCATCTTTTTTTTTTTTGAAACTGTCAGCATTTTATTTTTTCACTAGGTTATCTTATTTATTTTTAGTTCTTTTTCTTTTTTTATTTTTTACATTGTTACTCGTTTTTGTATAATATTTGATTTTTCTCCTTAGGTGTAATTGCCATAAAATCCCCCCCCCCAAACATTTGTGTATTGTTACCATAATCTTGTGCTCTTCTCCCCATCCCCACTTTTCTTTTTAACTTTGTTCTTCTTCCCCTGCCCCCGTGGTATGTCTCAATTCTATAGTTTGTCTGTAAGTTTTGTCTCCCCCCGATTCCTTGTTCTTTTTATAAGTGAAACCATCTGATATTTTTCTTTTTCCTTCTTATTTCACTGAGCATTATTCCTTCCAACTCCATTTGTGTTACCACGAATGGCATGAGTTTATCTTTTTGATTGCTGAGTAGTATTCCATAGTGTACATTGAATGTATACCACATCTTCTCTATGTACATCATGTATTCCTTATATGTACACTATGTGTTTCATAGTGTACATATAACACATTTTCTCATCTGTTTTGGGACATTTAGGTTATAAATAGTGTTGCAATGAACATTGTAGTTCAGGTTTTCTTGTAAATTAATGTTTTTGTGTCCTTTGGATAGATTCGTAGGAGTGGAATTTCTGGGTCATATGTAGATATACACAGCTTTCCATATGCAAATCATTTCTAACCATGTATTTCTAGCATAATCCTCAGCTTTGATTTCTAGATTCTTTATATATAGTTGCCTACTCAGTTCTCTACATTAGTAATTAATAGATATTTAAATTTAATATGTCATATGACAAATTATTAGCTAATTCCTTGTCCCATAACTCCCCCTTCTTCAATTTACTCAATGTCATCACATAACAACTCCATCCTTCTAGTTGCTCAGGTCATCTTTGACTCCTTTCTGTCTTTCAGATTCCTGCCTGATACATCAGGAAAACCTGTTGGTTCTTCTTCCTGTCGATTCTCCCTGCTTTCATCTTTACTTTTTTACCATGTAGTCTCTGGAACAAAGTGTGATTGTTGAAAAGTCAGGTGATAGTATAATTTTCTTTTCCTTATGAATAGCTTAGTCTTTGTATGGACATCTAAGGGACTTTATATTTCTTTCTTTCAATCCTAGAAATTTTACCAGAATATATTTTGATATTACTTGTTCTGGGTTAATTTTTGATTAGTTTTAAAAAAGTCTTGAACTACAGCTTTAAGTTTTCAGTTTGTGTTCTGTTCCTTGCTCTTTTTTTTTTTTTTTTTGTCTTTAGGAACTCATTATATACTTGTTGGATCTTCCTCCTCTCCCCCCACCTCCCATTTTCATTGTTTAATTCTTTTGTTTTAACTTTTTTCTTTACATCTTTTATTTCTCAAGGCAATTTCTGTTGCATTCTTACTACTAATACGAACTGTTTCTACTCACAGTACTTCTGACATCAAATGTGTAGGTTATCCATACCAAATGATTCTATAATACTCTGTGGACACCAACTAGGTGACCTACAATTTAATTCATCCTGACACTAATTATCTGGAATTAGTGCAGACCCCATGGGTTAAGGGCTCAGTTCCTCAAGACTGCCTCCCCTTCAGGTGTCAATCACAAGTAGTAGGTTGTCAGGTTACCCACACTTCTGTTCAGTTTGGTTACAGATTAAGAAGTCCTATGAAGAACTTGTTTTTTGATCTAAGGATAACACTTACTTAATAGTCAGATGAAGGTGTATAGGGTACACAGGTCAAGAACTACAGAAGTCCTAAGCACAAAAACTTCTATCCTGAAAGTATTTGGGGGTATGCCCAGAAACATACATGTGTTTTCCAATGTGGAAGTTCTTTCATCCTCTTCCTTTAGGTTTTATGAAGGTCCTAGTAGGTAAGTATGACTGACTAAATCATTGACCACTGGTGATTAGCTCAATCCCTATTGCCTCTCCTCTCTCTGGAGATCATGGTGTGTTACTCAAGGTTCCACATCTCTAATCACATGGTTGACTTTTCTGCAACAAGCCTTTATTCTGAAGATATCTAAGGGTCTACCAAGAGTGACATCATCAGCATAGATTCAGTTATGATTGAAAAGGACTTATGAACGACCAAAGGTCCCTACTACTCAGGAAATTACATGGATTTTAGCAATTCTGTTCTAGGAACTTCAGATGAAGAACAAATATATTTTTTTACTATATCACACTATCACAAGTCCATTTTCTTTTTAATTTAATTGACTTGGGATATAATCATAAAAAGATTCCTAAAATTTTCCTGAATGCTACCTTTTTATTTCTGATTTATTCTAGCTCCGATTTTTGTTATTCTTTCAGTTTCTGCCTTTTCTTTCTTTCTTTCTTTTTTTTTTTTTAGGTCGGGACTTTTTTTGAGAATTATTTATTTATGCATACATAACTGGGGTATTGGCCAGAGGTGTAGGGGCAATGACAAGATTCACCAGAGACAGAGTGGGGAGCAGAGCAGGCAGATAGAAGAATTACACTGCTGAGGGTAACAGCGGTGAGACAGGAGAGGTCTGCTGTGCCATGTAGATCACCTTTGGAGCCAGGTATCAAACTCACACTGAAGTGGCTGTGGCTAACATGCAGAGCTGTGTCCCAAACTGTTGAGTTACCAGGAGAACCCTCTTTCAATTTCTTAAAAGTTTTTGTTTTCCTTGAAATAAGTAGCAGATTTCACTTGTTTTGTGGACATGTCTTCTGACATGTTTTAACAGAGTTTTTTTAGGGACTTTGACTTTTATCTTTTTTATAGATAACTTTGTATGTTATTTGATCCAGTAGTTTTATGATGACATATTTTACATGAAATTAGTTTTTCTGGATATCTAGAAAAACTACTGGATCAAATAACATACAAAGTTATGTCATTGCTCTAGAATTTCTGTTGTTTTCATGTAGTGTTCAAGAGTATGGTGGCCTACTTTCTGTGATCTCTAAGGTCTATGCTTCTTTTTTTTTCCTTAAAAACATGATACTTTCATTGTTTTCTTTCTTTGTCTCAGACAACTCTGCCCTTTTTCAGACTTTTACTGCAAATCCCTTGAACTCACCCATTACTTGAGTGGGCAAAACCCTTTCCACTTTTAGCTGATGTTCTCACATCAGCTCTTTTCAGCTTTCTACTGAGTGCCTGTTTGGTATTTTAGGACTCTAGATTAGTCAGATCTATGATTCTATTGTTATTCCTTGTGTACAAATGTTAATGTTGTTCAGGTCCTTTATTTGTTGGTGGTTTGTGCCCCCCACCCACCCCTAGCTTAACATATATTTTGGGAGTCACAGGAGTACTTTGTTTATTATCATTGTGGCACATATTATCCATGAGGTTTTTGTTTTGCTGTTATGTGGTATAGTACTCATACTATCTATTTTTCATGATGGAATATGGAAAGATTAAAAGATTATGCTGTAGGCATCATCCTAGAATTTCCTCTAATCTCTATTCAATACATTATCCAGAATGGTATTATTAAAATGAATATCGGCTCATGTTAACCACTTCGAAAAAAAAAATGCTTTAGTGGCTCTCTATGTCTTAGAACAAAAGCCTAAGTCCTAATATGGTACCATTCAATCAGAAGTTCTCTTCCCATTGCTTATTATTCTATAGCCACATGGACCTCCTTATTATCTCTGAAGTATGCCAAGAATGGCTCTACTTTAGAGTCTTTGTACTTGTCAGTCCCGCTGGCTTTTACTCAAATGTCACAGTCTCATTGGAACTTTCCCTGGCCACCTTATCTAAAATGGCCACCCTATACTCCTCCACTTATCCTGCTTTGCTTTTTTTTTTTAGTGTTAAGCAACAGATTTTATTTTTAATTTACTTATTAACTTTTTTTTAAAAAGATTTATTTATTTATGCATACAGAACTGGGGTACAAATCAGAGGTGCAGGAGCAGTGAAAAGATTCACCAGAGACAGAGTGGGGAGCAGAACAGGCAGATTGACAAAGTACACTGCAGAGGGTAGCAGCAGGTGGTTCAGGTCTGTTGTGCCATGTGGATCACCTCCAGGGCCTGGGATAGAACTCCCACCAAAGTGACTGTGGCTTGCTTGCAGTGCTGCTTCCTTACACATTCACCACCAGGGAGGGGTTTACTTATTAATTTTTAAAGTGTCAAATAGAATAGAAATCACATGAAGCAGATATTCCTGATCAAAAGCAAATTGTTGTTGAATGAAATCCTTGTAGTTTCATTGTGGAGAATGGCAATGAACTGGGTAACAGAATTTGAGGGGAAAGAACAACTAGGAAGCTGTTTCAGTGATCCAGGCAGGCAAAAGACAGAGGTAGAAATGGGGCTAAATAGTTGGAATTGTGATTTAATTTACAAGTGGAAAAGACAGACTTGGTAATTATCAACAGAAGTGGGTAGATGCTGCTTAACTGCTTGATTGATGAACTATTGTAACATGTGGCCATGAAATAACGTCACGATAGGCTGATTACAGCCTCTGGTTTCCATAAATTCTCAGTTTTTCATTGAATAGTCTGCCAGGTGCAGCTAGGGGAAATCCAAGAGCACACAAGGGAGAAGATATTTTAGAGGTAGGGACAGGAAAGATGTTTCAGTAAGAATTTGCTGCATAATAAATCAGCCTAAGACTTAGTGACTAAAACAACAAGGATTTATTGTTTTTCATGATTTTATGAGTTGATCAGGCAGTTTCTCTGCTGGTTTTGCCTGGACACACTCCCATGGCTTTATTCAGTCAGAGGTTCATCCGAGTTGTAAAGTCCTCTTTAGCCTACCTGTCTCCCATGTCTGACAGCTGTACTGGAGGAACTTCACTTCTCTGCTATTGGCTTCTTTTCTTGCAGAAGGCTAGAACAGCTTCTTTACATGGTTGTCACAGAGCAGCACGCCAAGAAGGCAATTATGGAAGCTGTATGGGATCACTTTGGAAGTCACTAAGTGTTATTTCTGCTAAATTCATTCTGTAGGTCAAAGCAAGTTATAGACAAGCCCAGATTCAAGAAATTAGGGAAATAATCCTTATGTATTGTTTTATTTGTTTATTATTTTAACTTTTTAAAACAGATATATTTTATTTATTAATCCATACAAAACCTGGGGCATAGGCCAGAGGTATTTAGGGTAAAAAGGATTCACCAGAGACAGAGTGGGGAGCAGAACAAGTGGATATACTGAAAGACATTGCTGAGGGGAGCAGTGAGTGAGGTAGGAGAGGCCTGCTTTGCCATGTGGGTCAGCTCTCTGGCAGGGGATCAGACTCATGCTGCAGTGAATGGAGATAGCTTCATAGTGCTGAGACTTAACCCCATGCACCACCAGGAAGGCTCAAAACTTCAACTTCTGATTGGAGGACCAGCTAAGTCATCACCAAGGAGCCTGATGACCAAGATAGGAAGAAATTTTGGCCTTATTCTACAGTCTTCAGACAGACATTAACTTTTGTTGAGTGCTAACTATGCCCTAGGTACTGTGGAGGTGGGGCACATACATGATTTTACTTAATCATCACAATAACCATGGGAAGAAGCCATTGAAGAAATGGACACTCTGGCAAGAATATCCAGCCTCTCTAAAGACTGGGAACCAGCAAGGAGGAGATAGGAATTCATGTTCAGATTTGTCTAACTCTAAAAGTCTGTTATTTTCCTTTTTATTTATTTTTCTTCCTCTTTAATGCTGAAACTGGTCATGCATCTGTAAAGTTTTGAAAGAATGATTCATTTGGCTCTACTAAGCAGATTTTTCTTTTCTGCTCTCTTTTCTTTGCAGATTTAATGAGTTCTTCATTTTTTTGGGGGGGCTATTATTTTTTGGATACAGTCTGAAAGTTAACATCTACAAAGTAAGTACTATACATGAGTCATGGTGGCCCCTACTCTCTACACACACTGTTCCATTGCCAGATTGCTTGTTGTTGGATGGGTCAACTGTTCTTGTCATACCCGAGTGAACTCCTATCCCTGATGATGTCACGAGTTCTTTCTTTCTTTCTTTCTTTCTTTCTTTCTTTCTTTCTTTCTTTCTTTCTTTCTTTCTTTCTTTCTTTCTTTCTTTCTTTCTTTCTTTCTT
>NW_004567131.1:205015-259932 GCF_000260355.1 Condylura cristata
TTTTTTTGGCTTCTTGCCCAATGAAGGCAGCTCTGAACAGGAAAACTTCAGCTGGGAGTTTGTTACATATCCCCTGCTCCCCAAGAAAAGTTCTTTATCTTTGGAGTGTGGCCACCATATAGAGAGTCTTGGTAGACCTAGGTCTGTAGTTCAGCAGTAGGTAATCTTCCTCCTGGCTGGGATTTATACTTTGGCCTCCATTTTCTGAGGGGTCTCCTTTCAGATTAGGAGATGAAGGGTGATTTTTTTTTCATTTTTTAAATTTTTTTAAAGATTTATTTATTTGTGCACACAGAACTGGGGTACAGGCCAGAGGCTCAGGGGCAGTGAGGGGCTTCACCAGAGACAGAGTGAGGAGCAGAACAGGCAGATCTATGAAGTACACTGCTGAGGGGAGCAGCGGGCGGATCAGGAGAGGTCTGCCGCACCATGTGGTCACCTCCGGGGCAGTCGGGAATCAAACTCATGCTGCAGTGGCTTTAGCTTCTTATTGCTGTGCTTTAGCCCACTGCGCCACCAGAGAGGGCCCCACATGAAGGGTGATTTAACACCACCCTCTTCTGCCCATTCACCTGCATCTAGATGCCTGGTATTGCCCCAGATAGAGGTTGCCTACTGGTGAAGGCACAGTCAGTAGGCTTGTCATCTTCTACTGACTGTATGACCCATGATATTCTTCAAAACATTTTCACATGTGTGGCCCCAAAAGCACATTGCAACATTCCTGTGAAAGAGGCAGGTGGTTGGTAATGTTTACATTTCAGAGCTAGGGAAAAGAGACTGTGGTCTGACTCTCTGTCCTATTTGTGCTGGGACTCAATCCAAGTCTGTCCAACTTAAGTCCCAGAGTTCTGCCTCGGTACCTGGTTGCTTCCAGAAAATCAGGTAGGAGGACAGGGACAATAGGGAGGAGTCTGGAAGGGGGAACAGGCAGCTGGTATCTCTCCCCAGTACTTACCAGTTGCTACCTGGAAGCAACAGCTATGATGTAACCCTTAGCACTGCTCAGCGATGGCTGCCTTCATTCTGTGGGTGGGACCACAATGCTGGCTGGGCTGGGGAATCCCGTCGGTGACAACACAGCATCCTTTAGAGCTGACGCGGCAGCAGATGCCCCAGACCAGCTCTGAGACTGACAGCATCTCTGAGAAGCATGTGAAGGGACAGCAGACGTCAGAACACTCCTGTAAATCACCTTCACAAAGGCTCTTTGTGGTTGATTCACTGATGACTCATTTATAATCTGGTTTCAACATTGTGAGTCAAAATGCACCACTTTCATTAAAAATAACATTCACTGGGGTCTAACGGCTTTCTTCTTTTCTGTTTTTTACTGTACTGTGTGGTTTCTGGATGGGAAGCTATAGCTTGCATGGGAGGTGTTCAGAAGGAGGTGATCGTAATTGCACATACCGTCGCTTGCTCCACTGCTCTAGGATGGAAGGAGCAGAGGACCCAATACCTGCTGTGTGTCCTGAAGCCTTCTGAGCTGTTAACGTGTGCCTCATCTATGTAAACCATCTATGTGAACCATTTATGTGAGACTGTGTGGCAGTGTGTGCAGTGTGCCTGCTGAGTGCCCCAAGCAGGATTGCGTCTATACTTCAGTCCAGAATCACGAGGCCCACCTATTGGTTACAAAGGCAGATTTCTGGTTTTTACTTCACATCTCTGTGAGTGGGTCCTTGAGGCTTTAAGGCACAGTGAACTTGACAGCCTTGATTTTGGGCAAGAGGATTGGGGACTTCTACAGACAGGCACTTTTTGTTCATGTAGGAGCAAGGGAAGAAGCAGGCAGGATGAAAGACAGAGCGAGACTAACGGAGGAGGTGAGAGGAAAAGGCAAAGGCGGGGATAGTGTGGGGGGTGGTGTAGTAGCACCAATAGTGAAGTGGGGCCCCCAGTCCCCGTGGGGTTACCACTAAAAGCCCCTACTTTATTTGAGGCACCTACAGTCTTTCTGATTTGGGGACCAAAACTGGGGCATCCCCGTTTTCCTTGATGAAAAAAAAAAAACCTGAAAAACAGTTTAGTGGGCATTCTGCAGGGCAAACACACTGACTGTGGTCATGTCTATATTTGGTGTTCCTTAATGATGTCGGAAACTTCATTGGGGAAGACATTGAAAAGAGACAGTTGAGTCTGACCTGGTTAAAGGTCTAGAAAACCCGATCCAAGGTCTCAGCTGCTCTTGGGAAACCACCATCTTAAGTTCAGTCATTGGTAACTTTCTTTGCCAACTTTTGCTGTCATTCTCAAAGCTTTTGTCCATCTCTGGTGACAACATGGTCAGTATCCATAAATGTGTCTAAAATTCACCTCAATACTCCCTCAACCCCCACTGTTCCCCACTGTTGCTGAGTTCTGTGAGTTGTCCAGCTAGAAACCAGAGTGCCTATTGTACCCTGCCCACAGTCCCAGAAGCCCTGACTCCCAGCAGTCTTGGATCAACTCCTACTGCTTCTTGCCGACTGCCTGGAGTTCAAGCCACCATATTCCTCCTCTGACCAATCACAACTGTCTCCCAGTTGGATGTAATAACATGAATGGTGGCTCCCAAGTATCAGGTCCTTGGAAACTGTAATGACACTTGCCTTATATGGGAAATTTTTTGCACATGTGATTAAGTTAAGGGTTAAAAAATAAATTGTGGCAAAATACAAGCATATTATTTGCCATGTTAAGCATACAATTCAGTGGCATTAAGGGAATTCTCATTGCTGTGAAACCATCAATACCACCCCAAATTCTCTTTATCTTGCAAAATGAAAGTCCATGCTCATTAAACTCCATTTTTGTTTTTGGAATATGATTGCAAAGTCACAGTCCCTGGTGCATTTTACTTTACTTTCTGTCTCTATGTACTTAATTAGTCTATATACCTCATGTATATGGAATAAATGACTGGACATATCTTCGAGGATATATCTTCGAAGTTCTTTAATGTTGCAGCATGTGTCTTAATTGCCTTCTTTTTAAAGGTTGAATAATATTCCACAGTATATAATACAACATTTATCCACCCACCCATTCACAAATACTGAGTGGCTTCCACCCTTTGCCTCTTGTGAAGAGTGCTGGTATGAATGAACATGGGTGTGCACCTATTGAGTCCTTATTTTCAGTTCCTTTGGGTATGTACCCAGAAGTGGAATTGTTGGAGTGTGTGGTAATTCCATGTTTAACTTTTCATCGATGACCATGCTGTTTTCCATAGTGACTACAATTTTACATTCTCACCAACAATAAACAAGAATTTCGGAATCTTAAGATGAGTTGATATTCCAGTAGACCTTAAATGACATCACAAGTGTCCTTGTATGAAAAAGACAGAGGAAGATTCAACACAGTGAAGGTGATGTGAAGTTGGAGGCAAAGGTTAGAATGATCGGGTCAAAAAAGCCAGTAGCGGGCTCTCCGTACTGGCGCAATGGATTAAAACACCACATTTTGAACTCTTCAAAGCCACTGTAGCACGTCTTCTGACCCTCCCGCTGCTCCCCTCAGAAATGTATTTCAGTAGATCTGCCTGTTCTGTTCCCCACTCTGTCTTTGGTGAATCTTCTCACCCACCACACCTCTGGCCTGTACCCCAATTCTGTAATCAATCAATAAATAAAACTAAAAAAAAAAAAAAAAAAACACTAGCAACCAGAAACTGGAGGTTACAGGGTTTCATTCTCCTTGGAACCTCTGACAAACACATGGATCCCCTGAAACCTGGATTTCAGCCCAAAGAAATTTAATTCGAACTCTAACTTATAGAATCATGAAAGACAATAAATTTCTTTTGTTTTAAGCTACCAAATTGTGGTTATAGCAGTCAGAGGCAACTAGTATTTTGGTCTCCCCACATTCAAACTCCCACTCAATGCACTTCCACTGTTCTTTTGAAATTGCAAATTGGATCTTGTCACTCTTTTGTTTTGGTACATTTGATTGTTTGCCTCTGTCTTTGGCATAGTGACCAGTTACTCCTAAATAAGGTGGCACAGTTCTCCGTACCAGGTTACTGCCTACCTTCGTGGGGGCATCACGTTAACTTCTTCCTGTGCTCTGTACTTTCATCATACCAGTGTACTTTTTCCTAAGCATACTGTTCTGGCTCTTGCTTCTAGCCATTCACAGTGCTATTCTCCCTTTGAATAACCCCACCCCCAATTTTTAGTTACCTACCCCCTCTAAGGTTTTATAGGAAGAACTACTAGTTTTGTGTTGAGTCTGAGATTCAGCTGGGGTGTAACTATCACTGCTTCTAGGGATGATCTCCGTGACTGCCACAGGAAAGCTGGCACTTCAAGGGCACATAATCTCATACCTTCTAATGCCTGCCCATTGTCATGTACCTCATGCTTGCCTTCATCTGATTGTCCTTCCTGATGGACTGGGAGTTTCCTAAAGGCAGTGATTCTACTCTACTCACTTCTTGTCCCCACTGTCTAGTACAGAGCATGGTGCCATGATATACACCACTATTATTTGCTGGCTAAATGACTGAGCTGATGTAGAAAACATGTGGTACTTGGATGCAAGGAGCTAGCACCACTGGTGTAGAACTGGAATACTTCTGCAGCTAAATAAACTACTTGCATTTCTTATTGCTGGTCTAGTGACTTGCTCCACAGAGATGTCACACAGATATCAGTGATCCATCTTGCCCTTGCCTTGAATCTAGACTCACACTTGCCTTCTCCCATTGCTCAGACAACTCAACTCAACTCAACTCAACACACACACCCCTTCCATAGACTTACCAAGTATTTTATTTTTTGTTATTTTAAAAAATGTATATGTATATATATTTACATCACTGTTCATTTTTGTACAATATATGCTTTCTCCTCTCAGATGTAGTCCCTGTGAAATTCCTGCCACCAGTTTGCCCATGTACCATCACCATAGTCTCTTGTGCACTTCCCTCCCCTGTATTGATCTCTTGCCCTTCCCCGTCTTTGTAGAATATCTCTGATTTATAGTTTCTCATTAATTTTGTTTACTGATTTATTTTTTTCATGAACACTTATTTAGTTCCCCTATATTCCTCCTATATAGGAAACCAACCAATAATACTTGTCTTAACTTCTGACATTTTACTGAGAATAATCCCTGCCATTTCTGTATTGCTGTGAATGGCCTGAGTTTATCTTTTTGATTGCTAAGTAGTATTCCATTTCGTGTATTATATCACATCTTCTTTATCCAGTTGTCTATTTATGGTCATTTGGTTGTTTCCTTATCTTACCTATTGTAAATAGTGATGCAATAAACAAAGGGGTGCAAGTATCCATTTGAATTAATGTTTTTGTGTTCATTGAGTATATTCCTAGGAGTGGAATTGCTGGATTATAAGGAAGCTCCATTTTTAGTAGTTTAGAACTTCCACACAGCTTTCCTTATTGGTTGGACCAGTTTGCATTCCCACCAGAGTTACTTTTTCTGCACACTCTCACCAACATTTATTGCTGCTAGTTTTTTTTTTTGATTTTTTAAATTTTTTTTATGTTTTTAAAATTTTATTGATGAATACTTGACAATCTAATTGTATATATATATATATATATATATATATATATATAGTTTTCTTTTTTCATTTTATTTTTGAACTTTAAAAAAATAGTTTATTTTTACATCATTTTGTGCATTTTTTTTCATCTCAGTTGTAATCCCCATGGGCTTCCCATCACCAAATCATCCATGTGCCATCACCATAGTCCAGTGCATTTCCTTCCTCTCTGTTTTTTATCCCATTCCCCACTCCACCCCCATAAAATGTCTCTGTTATATAGCTGTTCATCATTATTATTATTTTCTGACCTAGTCCGTTATACTCCTGCTATGAGTCAAACCATTCAGTATTTTTCCTTTTCTTTCTGGTTTACTTCACTAAGCATAATCTTTCCAGCTCCATCCTAACTTCCATTTTATTTATTTCTGATTTGACTTTCATTATTTCTTGTCTTCTACTGGCTTTGGGTTTTTTGTTGTTCTTTTTCCAGTTCTTTAAGGTGGGAGATTAGGTTGTTTCTTTGAGTTATTTCTTGTTTATTTATGTGAGCCTGTACTGTTATATATTTTCCTCTTATAACTGCTTTTAAATGTGTCCCATAAGTTTTAGAGACTTGTGTTGTCATTGTCATTCTTTTCAAGGTATTTTTTAATTTCTTCTTTGATCTCCTCATTGATCCAATGGTCCTCCAGTAGTGTGGGTTTCAGTCTTCACGTGGTAGATGGACTTCTTGCTTTCTTCACATGGTTTATTTCTGGTTTGATTCCTTCATGGTCAGAGAAAATAGTTGATATGATTTCGATCTTAGTGTATCTAGTGATATTTATCTTGTGACCCAGTATGTGGTCAATCCTAGAGAATGATCCATGTGGATTTGAGAAAAATGTGTACTCAGATTTTCTGGGGTGCAGTATTCTATAGATGTCCACTAGACCCATGTTGTCCAGGTCCTTATTCAGAGCTTTAGTGTCTTTGCTTATTTTTTGTCTTGTTGATCTGTCCATTGTTGAGAGTGGTGTATTGAAGTCACATACCATATATGTATTGTCTCTGATATACATTTTCATAGATAACAGTAGTTTCCTGATATATTTTGGTGTTCCTTCATTTGGTGCATATATGTTGATGATTATTATGTCTTCTTGTTGTATTGTCTCCTTAATCATAATGTAGTGCTCTCCTGTGTCTCTTTTAACCTTTTTTAGTTTGAAGTCTATTTTGTCTGATATAAGTACAACTGTTCCTGCCTTCTTTTTTGGTCCTTTGCTTGTAGAATTGTTTTTCATCCTTTTATTTTCAATCTGCTTTTATCTTTTGTGTTTCCTGTAGACAGCAGGATGTTGGGTTCTGCTTTTTAATTGATCCTGCAACTCTGTGTATTTTTATTGATGAGTTTAAGCCATTTACATTGAGAGATAATATTGATATACTGGCATATTTGCCTCTTTCTTTTTGTCCTTTTGTATTTTTATTCCTTGTTTTGAACTATTCTTGTTCATTCTTCTGTTGGATTTGTCTTGAGGGCTTCTTGTAGTAATTTTTTGGAGTGGGGTTTAGTTATGACAAAATTGTGAAGTTTCTGTTTGTCTGAAAATATCCTTATTCTTTCTTCATAGAGGAAGGAAAGCTTCACAGGATAGAGTATTCTTGGTTGGGATTTAATGCTTTGGAGTTTTTTGAGTATGTCCCTCCACTCTCTTCTTGCCCATAGTGTTTCTTCAGAGAAATCTGATGTCAGCCCGATCAGTTTCCCTTTATAGGTTATTTGTTTCGTCCCTCTTGTCATTCTCATTATATTTCCTTGTCTTGTATTCTTAATAGTTTTACTATGATGTGTCTTGCTGTATTTCTCCTGTCGTCATGGTAGTTTGGTGTTCTTCTTGCTTCTTGGAAGTCTACTTTCATCTCCTTCTTCAAATTAGGGAAGTTCTCTTCTATTATCTTTTTGAATATTTTCTCTATTCGTTGGCCTTTCTCTTCACCTTCTGAGATATGGATAACTCAGATATTTCTTTTCCTTATGGTGTCAGATAGCTCTTGAAGTGTTTCTTCATTCCTTTTCCTTTTTACTTCTCTTTCTTTTTCTGTTTTAATTCTCTTTACTTCTGTGTCTTTGAGGGTGCTGATTTATTCTTCCACTTCATCTATTCTGTTTTCATTACTTTTTCCAGCATTCTTTATCTCCTCTAGTGGTCTTTCATAGCCTGTATTTCTTCATTTCCTTTTTTTTTTTTTTAAAGATTTATTTATTCATATAGAACTGGGGTACAGGCTAGAGATGCGGAGGGTGAGAGCATTCACCAGAGACAGAATGGGGAACAGAACAGGCAGATTGACGAAGTACACTGCTGAGGGGAGCAGCGGGAGGGTCAGGAGAGGTCTGCCATGCCATGTGGACTCCTCCGGGGCAGGCGGGAATCAAACTCATGAGGAAGTGGCTTAAGCTTCGTAGTGCAGTGCTTTAACCTGCTGCGCCACCCGGGAGGGCCATTCATTTCCTTTTTTAATGTCTTATTTTTCTTTCTTCAATTCATTGACTGTTTGTCTCATATCTTTTTTTTTCTTTTTCATTCATTTCCTTGTTTGCATTCTTCAATTCCTTGATGGCTTGCCTCATTTCATTTTTTTCCTTCTCATCTTTTTTTTTAGTTTATCATGATGATTCTGAATTCTCTATCTGGTAGGCTGAGTAGTTCTTCTATTTCTTTAGTGCTTTCTGGTGACTGATCTTTTTGTGGTGAATTTATCCCCTGTGGACTTGCTTGAGTATTTATTTGTCTTCTTTTCCCTGTTGTGTATTTCCTAATTCTTTCTATTTGCTGAGGCATGGTGTTGCTACTAATGACAGGCATTTTTTCTGGATGTTCTTTCTGGGATGGCTGAGGGACTTCCAGAAGCTTCAGTTCTGAAGGATATTCTGAGTTGTGCTTTATTTCAATATCTCATGTTTTTCCAGCGCCCATTGTATGGAACTGTGTCTGTCATCTCAGCCAGTAACAGCCATGGGTCTCTTGTGGTGTTCAGCTTTTTTCAGTAACACGTTGTGGTGTTCAGCTTTTTCCAGTAAACACCTTCTTGTTTCTAGAAGGTGCCTGTTGATCTTTGTAGCTTTCTGATGTCTTGGATTCCCTCTATGCTTGGATACGACTGTTGAGGGTTGGGACATGTTAGAAGTGTTGTAGGTCTCCCTACAGCTGGGCCTATGGTTGAGCCCATCACTGATTTTTTTTTTTAATTTTCTGAGCACTGTGAGCCTTTCTGGTGTTTACGTCTCTGCTGTGGGGGTGGGGGATACTGGGGTGCAGGGTGTGCCAGAAAGGCTGCAAGTCTCCCAGCTGAGCAAGTTGCCAGTTCTCCCTCCGTGCCTTCAAGACACTTTGTGCCCACTCCAAGCAGTATCTCCCTGAGCAGTCTTTCTCCATCTCTTGGGGTCCTCTCACAGAGCTGAGTTGTCTCTAACTCCAGGGCTTTACCACAGGTTTTATTGGTAGATGAGGTAAGCAGGTAGATTTGTAGCAGGTCTCCTCATCTGAGGCTCTTCCTAGGGCCTCTCAATGCTAGGATGTGCCCATGAGGGGTCAGGGGAGTGTTGAAATCATTGCAGTTTCCCAGGTTTGGACCTGTGGTTGAGTCCCCCCCACCCTTTTAACTCCTGGGCTTTGTGATTCTTGCTGACCATGACTTAAAAAATGATGCCATGTCTTGACCATGTGCCTAGTCTCAGTCCTCTGCTGTGGGCAGGGGGTGGAGGGGGAATGCAGGGAGCACTAGAAAGGCTGCAAGTCTTGCAGCTGCCCCAGTTACCAGTTCTTCCCCCCACCCCCCACCTCCCAGGCTCTATGTGCCCACTCTGAGCAGTTCTTTCCCCGCAGCTTGGGTTCCACTCACTGAGCTGAGCTGTCCCTTTTCACCACCAGGGCTTTAGTGAGAGGCCAAAGAGCCTGAAGTTTGTGGCACTTCCTAGTATCTGGGTGCACCCAGGTCAGAGCTCCCCTGTTGGAGCTCCCCAATTGCAGAGTCTCCTTTAGTTATCTTCCTTCTAGTGAGTCTAGGGTGCTCTCATTTGGGTTGAAACACATAGTATGTAAGCCTACAGTCCTTTTTTAGTCTTATATTCCTGAGTGAGCTTGGGTGTAATGATTTTGGCATCTTCACCCTGCAGCCATCTTGCCAGACCCCTTTTTTTTAAACATGTGCCATTCTCACTGGTGTAATATGGTATCTCATTGTGGTTTTGATTTGCATTTCCCTGACTATAAGGGATGTTGTTGAACGTTTTTTTTCATATACTTGTTGGCCATTTGTTTTTCCACCTTTTTAGCTCTTCTGTCCATTTTTGTTTGTTTCATTTTTTTCTTTAGTTGTGAAATTCAGTAGTCTTTGGATTAAAGTTTAATTATTATTATTTTTATTTATTTATGCATACAGAATTATGGTACAGGCCAGAGGTGCAGGGGCAGCAAGGGGATTCACCTGAGACAGAGTGGGGAGCAGAACAGGCAGATTGACAAAGTACACTACTTAGGAGAGCAGCAGGAGAGATAGGAGAGGTCTGCTGTGCCATGTTGATCACTTCTGGGGCAGGGGTTTGAACTTGCACTGTAGTGGTAATGGCTTGGCTTAGCTCCTCAGTGCAGTGCTCCAACCCGCTGTGCCACCAAGGAGGGCCTTTCTCCCCATTTTTTGACTGGATTGTTTACTATGTTTTCTTTGAGTAGTGTGAACTCTTTGTAGGTCTTTGTTTATCAACCCCTTATCAGTTGTAGGGCATGCAAAAAATCTTATCCCAAACAATAAGGTGTCTCTTTGTTTTGGCTAATGTCTCTTTTTCTGTACAGAAGCTTTTCAGTTTGATGTAGTCCTAATGATTCATCTTTTCCTTCATCTTTGCTTTGGGGTATGTGTCTTTAAAGGTGTTACTGAGAGTTTTATCATATAGTGTTCTACCTATATTTACTTCTATATATTTTATGGTTTCAGGTCTTATGTTCAATTCTTTTACACATTTGAGTTGTTTTTTTGCACATGATGTGAGATAATAGTTTAGTTTCATTCTTTTGCATGTGGTAGTTCAGTTTTCCCAGCACCATTTATTGAACAAACTGTCCTTGTTCCATTGTATAGTCTTTGCTCCTTTGTTAAAGATTAGTTGTCCATTTATGTGTAGCTTTATTTCTGGGTTTTCTATTCCATCTTATTTGTTTGGGTGTCTGTTTTATTTCAGTACCATACCACTTTAATCATTATGGCTTGCAGTATAGATTGAAATCTGGGAGTGCAATACCTCCTTTCTCCTTCTTTTTAGTCAGGAGAGCTTTGGCTATTCAAGGTTTTTGTTTGCCAAGTATTTTAAAAATATAAAAAGAATAGTGATAAAATGTACACAACATAGGACTTACCACCAATAATTCTAATTGTGCAATTCAAAAGTGTTAAGTATACTTACACTGTAGTGCACACATCATCATTATATATCTCAGAATGCTTTTCAGACTGAAGAACTTGAACTCTGTATCCATTAAAGTCCCAGATCATCCCTGATCTCCACTCAAGTCTCTGGCAAACTTCTACTTTCTCTCTATGTGGGTATCAGACACAGTGTTTGTTTTACTGTGCCTCCCTCATTTCACTGGGCATAATGTCTTCAGGGCTCATCCATGGGAAATAGTATGTGTTAAAATTTCCTTCCTTTTAAAAACTGAATAATATTATCATGTGTCTATACCACACAATATCCATTCATCTATCAATGAACATTTGAGTTGTTTCTACCTTTTGGTTTTTGTGAGTAATGTTGGCATGAAATGAATATACAAAATCAAAACCAACATAAAATAGTATCTCTTTTAGACTCTGTTTTATTTCTTTTGATTTTATACCAATGGAATTGTTGAATCATGTGGTAATTCTATGTTCAATTATTTAAGGAATTGTCATATGTTTTCCATAACAACCATACCATTTTATTTTCCCACAGTGAACAGGAGAACTCTTGTTTTCCCATTCCATTTTTTCCTAAAGTTTCTATGGACTTTGTAGACTTTTACTGAACATTTCTTGGTGGAAGTTGAAAGGAGGTGCTTACTTTCTTGGTGAAAGTTGGAGAGAAGTGACATTTGTCACACCACAAATATTCTAAAATATTTCCTTCACTGGAATTCTTCTTTTGGTGGCAATAACTCCACCTTCTCAACTGTCTTTGCACTAACAGGAGCTACCAGGTAGTGTTTTCATCCCTTTCACTATACTGTTTCAGAGTTTTTGTTTTCTTTGTTTTTGGCTTAAAAAACTTCATTATTTCAGAGAAGTTTTCGGTTCGCAGAAAAATTGTGAGGAAGGTACAGAGAGTTCCCAAATATTCCTCAACCCCATTCTCAATATTCCCCTCAGATTGGCACATTGATTACAACTGATGAAACTACACTGATTTATTATAATCCCTAAAATTCAAAGTTTACATTACAGTTGACTCTTAGTATTATACATTCTATGTGTTTGGACAAATATAAAATGGCATGCATTCATTATAGTATCATACAAGTAAATTTAAAAAAAACTCACAGAGCAAAAGTGCCTTTGGGTAAGATATTTGCTAATGGAGTTAGCAACATTAAGATAGTCACAAATCTCCCTCTAGCCAATCCTGTAACCACCCAGTTCCATACAGAGACCATATGTTCCTTTCTTGATTATCTATTTGGAGATATTTTATACATTAATGTTGGTAAGTAAATTGATGAAGGGTAGGATGAAACTTGGAAATAGAAAAGTAGTACAGGTCAGCACCAAAAAAGGAACTGACTCATTTCCCTATACATTCAGGGAAAAGTCAGATAGGTCTGTGGAATACCAGTTGTGCTCAAGAGAAGCTGCAAAAAATAACCCCCTGGTTTCTTGCATGATTTTGATCATGTAGATTGCACAAATCTGGAATAAGTTTGCATTAAAGCAATCACTAAGGCAAGGTGACAGATCTGGGGGTCAGAATTCTAGGATCCCTAAAGTCCTCTGGGTGGATTCAGCAGAGGGGGCAAAGATAATAGATAGTTTAGTATTTGGATAAATATATAACTCCAAGCATGCACATTTGGGACAGCTGGGTTCCTCTAGACTTGCTTTTTTTTCCTCACTAATCTGAGAGTTGTCAAAATGGACATATTAGCTTTATATGTGTCATCATGCTTCTACCTCCTCTCTTCTCTGTCTGTGGTTCCATTTGGATTGGGGTAGTTTCTGGACAGGGCAGGAGTTGTCCAAGTCTTTGTTCGGGCTTATGAATATCTGTTCTCTTCTCCAGTAAATGGTTAGTCTTTCCATCATGTGGGGTCATTGACCAGTGTTCATCAATGGAATGTGAGAGGAAATAATATTTTCATTCATAGAGAGAGGGGTGGTCTTGTGAGGTGACAACCACTCCTCAGAAAGAACCTGTTATTAACCTCTGTACTCTGCTGCCTTCTCTTTGTTGCCTCTACAAATCATAGATAATACTCAAGAATAAGTACTTACTCTATTTTACCATTGAGACAGTCAACAAACTGCCCCCATAGTCCATCTCAAAACTGGTGCTCCATTAGTGGAATAGATCTGTAGCTGGAGCCCTCTTACTCTATTTAGAATTACCTCTCTCCTCTTCATAGGGGCCACTCAGATATTCATAATTCACATTTCAGATAAAATGTCAGTTACTGACAGGTCTTGACAAGTATGGGTAGCATATTTTAAGTCAGGATTAACCAAAACTTCATAAACATAAATTTATATGTTATCATTACAATACTCACTCTATATTGTCTGCAGCTTTAGGGAGTGGGGCCCATATATTGCTCCACAATGTTACTGGTTCCATTTGGCAACACTGATTAATTTGTTACAGAATGATCAGGATCCTCTTTTAATCTTCCAGTAAAAACATCTCTCCTCCATCTCACACTCTGGTTCCAACCTCCTGTCTCCCTTGTCTCAGTCAAGGGAGAATCAGCCTGTTGAAGTTCATCTTTATTAGGCATGTTGAGTAATAAAACCCAAATGGAATATCTCAGATTTTTAACATGGCTTTAAAAAAAAATCTAATCATATATTAAAGTTGGGGTAGCAGTACAAAAGTATTCATTAATATATAAATGTTTATTGAACATCATGCTCTGTTCTGATTATCAAATTTAACACAGTTGGTAGGACTAGGACATATCAATAGATATACTTTTTGTGAATTCAGGCTTCTGGCAAGAGCATTTGATAGGTAGTGATGGTGATGATTATTCTTTGGGGATATGGGCAGAATAAGCAGTCTTGCTGGGGGTGGTCTAATGGTGTGTGTATTCAACATTAGTTAATGAATATTTCTAAAGCTAAATTCATGTGGGAGAGTGTCTTGCTGAGTAGGTTCAGAGGTCAGTGACGGTATATCTTGCTAACATCAATTCAAGTCCTTGGTTCAGTGGAACCAAGTCTGTTTCAAGCCCTTGGTAATCTCTTATTGCACTATGCTGAAATGGGAAATTAAAGTTGACATTGTTCTCTATTTCTTTTTAATTAATACCAATCAGAAGTCAGCAAAGTTATACAACTGAATTTGGTCAAAGCAAAAGTTCTTTTAATCTTTAGGTGATATTTGGAAAGACTGGTTAATTTGACCAGAAACTTCCTTTAATCTTCCCATGAAAACCTGTGTATTTTGGGACTCGAAGTCACATGAATCTTTGCTTGGCAGAAAGGTAAATGTTTTGAGAAAGTTGTGTCTACAAGTTTGAGCCACAGCAGAGATGAGGAACCTGGACTGAAAAATGGATGATATATGCTGATGTTCTGGCCAATTTCTAACTCTGACAAGATACAGATACTGTCCCTCTCACCCCCCCACCCCCATAGCTCCTGCCACCTTCAGTAGATTCCTGGCTTATGTAGGCCATGGAGAAAATGTTCCCTCTAGGCCATTATGACACTAGCGAAGATACTGGAGGAGATTCCCAATTTAAATCCAAACAATGGTTTGCATTTTTATTATTCCTTTGCTCATTCTCCTCCTCCCCTCTACCAGCATTATTTATTTATTTATTTATTTATTTATTGGTGTAAATGGGAGTGTGGAAGGTGATGAACTCATCTGTGAATTTTAACTGCTGTTTGTGTGACCCAAATGGGTAGCCATGATTATCCTCAGAAGGGTATCCTTCATCATTCAGATTGCTGAACCTGGAGGAGTGAGGAAAAAAGGACTGGGAGAACTGAGCTAATTTGGGAGTTGTCAGATGGTTGGATATTAATGAAATCTGGCTGATACCCTATTAGCCAAAATGGAGGAAGAAGCAGACCTTCTTGCTTTTCTCCCTGTTCTCCAGTTTAGCAGGTCCACTTGAAAACCCACTGACTGCAGCTGGTTGAGGTTGTGCCTTTGGCTGTGGTGTTTACTGTCATGTAAACACATTCCAGGGAGGCATGGGATCACCGAATGGAACCCTGTACTTGGGGTCAGGAGATCAGAGCCAGCTTCAATACTTGCTCTGTCACCTTCGACAAATTTCCTCATCTCCAAGGTGTGATTTTTAACTTGGGTACTGTCCGAGTCATACAGGTGTCTTGAGAATGGTGACTGAGAACTAAAGACCACTATGTAAATGTTAGAGTTGATGCTGAGGACTGTTGTATGATGGCTATATATGAAATTTTATTAGGACCATGAAATGGAAATGTGAAAATCCATATAACTCTTTATATGTTGGAACTGGATGGAAAATAGTAAATAGTTACTCTAATTCTTCTCATGGACAGATCAGGAAATTGAGAGTTAAAGAAGTCACTTGAAAGATTGTCCTGGGTCATTTAAACAGCCCAGGAGAGGTGCTGGAGAGACTCTAGTGGGGCCACACCCCATGCAGTGAGATAGCTCAAGGGCTCCAGGTCCCCTTAGCAAGTCTTAGATAAGAAATACCTTGTTATACAAAGGGGGTGGAGCATCTTATTGCCCACTCAAATTAAAGAACTGCTGATCTGAAAGGTTAGAACGTAGAGATCGGCTCCTAGTGAGGAATAACTGTCAGTGGAGTAGCCCCAGGGCACGCTCCAGAGGTATCTATGGTTCCTATCCATTGAGAAATGTCTCTTGACCTTAGTAGCATAGGTAAGCTTTGGTCAGCTCTTCCTTGTCCCAGAGCAACCTGAGGATCAAATGTGCCTGTTAATGTCTCCCCGACCCCCTTGGGTGGGTGGGGATCACGAGGAAGCCATGACTCACAGATACTACTTGCTGGAGGGCTCTTTCTCCATGGCAGATTGCTCTGGTGGAGAATTATAGGTGTGGAAGAGACTAACCTTAAAGGCTACGACTTTATAGAGCATGAATAAAGGCTGATGCATGATGCTTAGTAACAAAATAAGGAGCAGTGCAAGCTTTTGACCTCACCCAGTGAGGCCTTGACTTGTTCAAGGGCTAGGGCTGATCATGTTGCCCAGGATGGAGGAGACAGGAAGGGGAGACAGCAGCAAATGAGAAATACAGGTGCCAGCACAGGAGAACAGAGGCTTCTTCTTTCTGAAGATTTGGATACAAGCAGGCCTGGGCTCTCTTTGCTTTGAGACAACTGACACCTGCGATTCCAATCATACAGGGACAACTGGGGAGGGACAGCTGTGTCTTTGCTCCCTCTGGAATGTTGGAAATGTTGGCTTCTGGAAGGAAAATAATCTCCCACTCACTCATATTCTCCACCCCACCCCCACAAACCCACCAGAGCTGAGAGCCTCTCTGGCAAGATATCTGTACTCAGTGCTGTTTACTTGACACTGATGATACTTCTCCCTGTCAAACCTACATAATGGATTACAGCAGAACATGGCTCTTGTGTTTTTACTGGACAAAAACAATTCCTCCTTTGTTTCCCTCGTTCTGGGCATAATGTGGGGCCTGATTAGAGAGAGAGAAATGCCTGAGAAAGAGCCCTGTTGAGGACTGGAGCAGGAGGGTTGGGGCTCGTAGCCTCTGTATGGGAGGAGGAGTAAGAGGAAGGAGGCAGCTCTCCAGTTTCCTTGGACTTGCTATCTGATGCAGCCCATAGGGCCAAGAAAACACAGAGGAAGGTATATGGTCACATATTTTCTGGGAAAGTGGGGAAGCAAGATATTAAATGCAGAAGAGTCTGTGTTCTGCTCCAAACCACTGACTGTTAAGGGAATAGTTGTGTTCTTTCTGGAAGCAGCCTGCACAGGACCCTGGGGTTTAGCATGCTAGAGAACTTTTTCTGAATAATTGAAACTGCCCACAGCTCACATCAGTGAGGAGAGATGGACTGGATCCTTGAAACTGAGTCAGTTTGGGGAGTTGAGTCAGAGGGAATGCCATCTCTCACCCTGGAAGAGAGCCAGGCTATGAGGGTAGACTTTTCTAAAAATAAGCCATTCATGTTTGGACACTGAGCTCTGTCTCTTCAGGGACCTGGCACTTTGTAGTAGGTCAAAAGCATACGAAAGCTAGGGATTGACCCAGGAGAGAGGTTCTCGTGACTCTTTGGCTGCCAGGCTGGGTACAATAGAGGCCATGCTTGGTGTTGGGGCTCCTCTTTGCATCCCAGACCCCAGCCAAATTCTGGGGGGGGGGTTGTAGTAAGAGAAGGAGCCAGCAAAAGAGGTCACACAGGGTAGAGGTCCCTCTGAGGATGTCAGTGGATGAACCCCTCACAAAGGTCAAGCTGTATCTCTGGGTCAGGTCCTTTGAAACACCCATTCTCCCTATCAATTATTGGGGATGGAAATGAGCAGTTTTGTTTCAAAGTAAAAACTTTATTATTTTTTAAATGACAAAGTAAGGTGTACTCATTAATTAAGCAAACAAATAGGAAAGTGTAAAGAAAGTAAGCCATCACTCATTATCTCCTTTCTATAACCTTCTAGAGGGAATAAATGTATCTTACTACATAAATATATTTTCCTTTTATTTATTTATTTATTATTAAAGATTTATTTATTTATGCATACAGAACTGGGGTACAAGCCAGAAGTGCAGTGGCAATGAAAGGCTTCACCAGAGATAGAGTGGGGAGTAGAACAGGCCAGCTGATGAAGTCCACTGCTGAAGGGAGCTGCAGGCGGGTCAGGAGAGTTCTGTCATGCCATGAGGATCACCTCGGAGGCAGGGATTGAACTCACACTGAAGCGTCTGTGAGTTTGCTTGCAGTGCTGCATCCTAACCTGTTGTGCCACCATGGAGGGCCATATTTTCCTTTTTTTTTTTTTTAAAGATTTATTTATTTGTGCATACAGAACTGGGGTACAGGCCAGAGGCTCAGGGGTGGTGAGAGGCTTCATCAGAGACAGAGCGGGGAGCAGAACAGGCAGATCGACAAAGTACACTGCTGAGGGGAGCAGCGGGCGGGCCAGGAGAGGTCTGCCACACCATGTGGTCACCTCCGGGGCAGGAGGGAATCGAACTCATGCGGAAGTGGTTTCAGATTCTCAGTGCTGTGTTTTAACCCGCTGCGCCACCAGGGAGAGCCCATATTTTCCTTTTATAAGAATGTGATTTAAGTCAACATTTTTCTAACAGATTTTCTTAGTAACATATCATGAAAACTTTTCCATAGCCATAATTATAGATTTACATAGTCATTTTAATAGCTGCATATAGAGGAATCATAATTTAACCTAGGAGTTGGCAAACTTTCCATAAAGATTGGCTGGAGAGTAAATATTTTTGGTTTTGTGGACCAGATGGTCTTTGTTGCAACTACTCAAGTCTGCAGTTATAGCTCCAAAGTGGTCAAAGATTATATGTAAAAAATGTAAATTAACAGGTGTGGCTATGTTCATATAAAACTTCACTTACAAAAAAATGGTCCTGAGCTGGTTTTGGCCTGTGCAGAAACAAATACATGATGCATAGATAACAGGATTCTCGTGCACACACCTCCACAAGATAAATTATAAGATGTATTTTTGCTGGAATTTCTGAGGGGGAGTTTGTAAACCAACGATAGATGTTGGGTTTGCTCTCATGACTTTCCACCTCTAGTAAAGTCTAGTAAAGTCTTTTGACCAGGCCTTGAGGTAAAATGTGTGCTTTGAAAAGGAGTCTCCTTCAGGTCTCCCTGCAGATATTATGTTACTGGGATAGTCAGTTCCTGCCAGGGAGTTCAGTTTCTGAGGGCTGTCAGCTGTCTGGGTGGTTTCCTGAGAAGAGGAGGACTCCCTCCAGAACACGCTGCTCTTGTGGGGATTCTGGGCACAAACTGGAAGATGTCCAGTTGCCCTGGTGGCTCTGGAGCCACCTTGGCCCCTGAAGACATTTGTGGGCACAAGCTTTTTATAGAACAGTCAAGAGAGGGTGGAGACCAGATTGAAAAAATTGAGAACAGCTTCTGCCCTACAAATTTTCTCTCTAGTTTGAGAAACAGACACATCACTGCAAAACATTGCCCTGCCACCTTTGGCAACTTTTAGGAGATCAGGGTCAAGGGGGCAAAGATGAGGCTTGGCATACTGGTGGATAATATTCCTTGTGCTTATTTCTGATAACAAGGTCTGTGCTCCAGCATGTACTCATGCTGAGGTGCAGCATCTTAGGAGTTAGTGGGTGCTGGCCACAGAAGGGTAGTGCACTGGAAGAAGGAATCTGTTCTACAGGGAGAGGGGCTGGCAAATAAAGAGAGGAAGCAGTTCAAAAGAACACTGGGCAGGAATGAGGAAGAGGGCTCTGTGGCAACACTTGCTTTCAATGCTGAGTATTTGGGGGGCCTCTGAACTACACCCTACCTCTGTCTGAGGCCAGATGAGTCAGGTGTGGGCTTTGTGGAGTCTTTGCACATAGTTTAGTTCACCCTGGAAACCCTTGGATGCAGCTTTCAGGGCCTCCAAAGTCCACTCCAAATAGAGCATGTAGTCCCAGGAGGGAGCTGAATTGCTTGGCTGGAATATCTGAGGCACCTTCAAATATGGATCAGTTTTCACGATATTTGCCCTTTAAGGAGATGGAAAACAGTAGTTGAAGATGTGGTGGTTTATACCAAAACCTCCATAGAATGATGGGAGCCTGTTGTAGGTGATGCAGGTCCTGACCTCCTGATGTCCTCTGCAGGTTCCCATGTCCATGGTTTTCTCCATTGTCTGCTGGAAGTGAATGGATTATATTCCTTGTACAGGGACTTGCCAATTGTTTTTGTTTTTAGCTCTGTGAAAGGAAAAATCTCTTAGGATCTGGATATTCTCTCTCTCTCTTTTTTCTTTCTTTCTTTTTTTTTTTTTTAAAGATTTATTTATTTGTGCATACAGAACTGGGGTACAGGCCAGAGACTCAGGGGTGGCGATAGGCTTCACCAGAGACAGAGTGGGGAGCAGAACAGGCAGATGGACAAAGTACACTGCTGAGGGGAGCAGCGGGCGGATCAGGAGAGGTCTGCCACGCCATGTGGTCACCTCCGGGGCAGGCGGGGATCGAACTCATGCAAAAGTGGCTTTAGCTTCTCAGTGAAGTGCTTTAACCTGCTGCGCCACCAGGGAGGGCCTCTTTTTTCTTTTTTGAGACCAATATCTAAATTGTGACTTGACAAGGTAGCTGGAAGTTATTTTGCAAAAGATATTAGTTCTCAAATGTCACTGAAGATAATTTTTTGATATCTTTCAGGTTTATCTATTGCAGGATTTCCTTCTTTTTTAAAGACCAAGTAGTAGTTCATGATAGCTGTGTAACATGCTGACTTTATCTATTCATCTGTTGAAGGACACTTATGTTGTTTCCATATCTTGGCTATTGTGAATTGTATGTTGATGAATGAGAAAGTATAGATACCTTTTGGATATGTACCCAGATGTGTGATTGTTGGGTCGTATGATAACTCTATTTTTAATTCTTTGAGGTATTCCCCTATTGCTTTCCATAGTGGCTTACCATTTTACATTGCTACCTACAGTGTACAAAGTTTCCCTTTTCTCCACACTCCCACATCCTTGCCAATGCTTGTCTTTTATTTATTTATTTATTTGTAAATAATGGCCATCCCAAGATATACAAGGTGACATCTCATTGTGGTTTTGATTTAAATGGTTTCTGTGCATTTGTGTATTTTAATTAGCTGGCACCCTGATCTTGGATTTCCAGCCTCCAGAACTGTGAGGATTACTTATCTGTTGTTTGAGAGCCACCCAGGGTAGTACTTTGGTATAGATGCCTGAACAGACTAAAGCACCCTAGAATGATTAGGGTAGAAAATGGCCCAATGAGGCAGGAGGAGTTGGTGGGAAGCAAGTACTTCAGTTTAAGTCTTAAAGTGGGGTTGAGAGAGGGTGTGAGTATCAAGAAGGGAGGGAGAATAGCAGATCAGGGATAACAAGTGGGATGAGGGAGCAGTGGGCTTGGGACCTTCTCTGGCTTGCAGACTGCAATGGGGGTGTTGAGGGTGGAGGGTGGAGCTGGGGACAGGCTAGTGTTTGGGGAATGACACTGGGGCCATGTATAGAAAGGAAATAAACTGGGTTAAATGCACATCTGAGTCCATTGTCTTGAGCTTATGGTGTCTCATAGACTTAGAGGTGGCACAGCCTTCAAGTAAACCCCAAAATGAGGCAGGAAAACAAGGGGAAGTGACTTGATATAAAACTAATCTGAGTTTCTAATGAGGCGGGTTGGGGAAGGCACTGGAACTTGACATGGTATCTAGTTGCTAGTGAGTTGAGTTCTGGGGATACCTTTTGTTCACATCCCCCACAACTTCCTGCTGGGTGAGTTTTGTATCCATTCACATGCCCCTCCCCCAGAGGCTGCTGAGTGGGGAATGAGCACATGCAGCAGGAGAGACAGCTGTTAGGAAGTTTCTTCAGTGTTCCTAGAGAGCAGATGTGAGTATGTGGCCAGAAGCAGAGGCATTTGTAACTGTTGTTGAAGACAAAGTCTCGCTGGCTGATGTTGAGCATGAGGGGAAAGAACACAGTGAGAGACAGCTGGTGGGCTTTGCCTAAGAGAGGAGCATAGTCTGTTGAATTGAGGAATGTATAAGGCCTGAAATATCTAGGGTGGGGTCAAGGCTGGAGACAGAAATTTGAGGGTCATAAAGAGGAGATGATATTTAAAAAAACAGCGTGGGAGTTGGCCCTGGGTCTGATCCTTGAGTTTAGATGAGTTTTTTGAGGCCACTTGTGCTTCAAAGAAAACAGAAAAATGGAGAAAGTTATGGTTGAACTGTGCAGTCCTCAATCCTTGTATCCATGACAAGACCTAATCTGGAAATAAGATGAAGTCATTAGGATGGGCCCTCATCTAGTGTGACTGGTGTGCCCTCTAAAAAGAGGAAATTTGGACATGGAGCAAGATACCTATGGAGGGAAGATAACGTGATGAGATGATGGCCATCTACCAGTGGAGGCATACCTGAGACTTCCAGAAGGCAGAAGAGAGATTTTGAACAGATTTCCCTCACAGCAAGAGTCAACTCTGTGAACACCTTGACCTCACACTCTGGCCTCTAGAATTAGAAATGTATTGTTTAAGCAGCTCAGTTTGTGGTATTTTGCTACAGCAATCCAAGCAGACTAATATGGGAAGGTGGTTGAGGCAGATGTGGGCTTCACTGGGGGTCTTGAGGAGGGAGATGGAAGATCAAATTTAGAGGAAAATGATAGGTCTAAAGGAGAAATGGGGCAAGGAGAGCAAAGGACTGGGTCTCTGAAAGGACCAGGTTCTTTGTGAATTGGGCCTTTGCACAGGTGAACCATTTTTCTTCTCAGGCCTCTCCAGCTAGCCTAGGCCTGTGCTGAATGAGACACCTTTCTAGAGAGGCACAGGACTGTCCATTGTGATCTAGTCCCATTCACCACTCTCCCCATCACTGTCCACTTGAGCTTGCCTTCCCCTCCATGGCTATGTCTCAGGAGAGGGACTTTGTGAACATGCTCTGGATGGATGAAATTGGAGAACTTCGGGATGTTTTATCCACCTGGCACTATTTTAGATCTCATTTTGGAAAATTGGTCCTGGCACACTCTGGTCTCTCCACAGGCCAACATTTACTGGGGGGGGGGGCAGTAAATCTGGGGCAGTCCCTGGGAACTATGTAACCTTGAGTAAGGTGATTAACCTCGATGACCCTGGCTTTTCCCATTAGTCAAACAGGGTTCAGAGCTGCCCTTTTTCTCCCTCATGGGTGTGAATGTGGCAGCTCCAGCAAAGTTCTGAAGGGGAACATGGAATGCAGATCTGTGAGTCTGTGCGGGCTCTTAGTCGGGGCACCATGAGCGGGGCTTCTCAAGGAAGTGCTGGTGTGGATGTGTGTAAAGAGGGAATGGATTTGGTCACTCAATACTTTTTATTTTCTTTTGTTCAAACAAATCTGAATTTGTTTTAATTTTAATTAAAAATTCGCATTGCAGTATACTTCATGTAACATAGATTTAATCATGTATAAGTGTCCAGTTCAGTGGCATTAGATGCGTTCACATTGCAGTGCAGCCATTACCATGATCCATCTCTAGAAATTTTTCCATCTTCCCCAATTGAAACTCTGTCCCTATTAAACAATAATGTCCCTTTTCTCCATCTCTAGCCACCTCCTTTCTATTTTCTCTCTTTATGTATCTGACACCTCTTGGTACCACACGTGAATGGAATCATCCAGCATTTGTCCTTTTGTGACTGGCTTATTCCACTTGTTATATGTTCTTGAATTTCATCCATGTTGGTTCAGAAGACTGAATACTAATACATTGAGATTGGATAATAATCTGTTGTATAGATAGACCAGAGTTTATACATCCACTGGTGAGCAACCCACCTCTAGGTCATTGTGAATAATGCTGTTGTGAACGTGGGTGTGCAACCCCAAGTTTAAATTTTATATTGTCTCTGCTTCCATTTATATATTCCCCCACTGTCTTTGGTTGTTTTGGCCCCAAGGTCGTTTGATTTATTGAAGGGTACAAGAAACCCGGAGTCAACTCTGCTTTTGCTCCTGCACAGTCTGTGCTTTTAGCTTTTCTTAAGTATTTCCATGAGGTCTTTTTTCTTTTTTTTTCTTATATATACATATTCATATATATATATATATATGTATGAATTAAACGCTAGTTAACGTTAGCTATCACGGTTTTGGAGTTCAGGTCACTTTATTTTTTCTGGAAGATCATCTGTTTTATCTCCACTTGACTATTAAAATACTGGAACTGTTTTTTGATTGAGCATGAAGTTTTTTTCCTCCCTTTGACGTTGATATGACTGAAGGTGGAAAAATAAGACCTTTGCTTATTAACAAAATGAATCAATCTCTTTCCCCCATGGGAAATTGAAAACAATTTAGAGAATAGAGTAAACTTCAGATCTTCCTGTGATATGAATTTGGTTGACCTTTCTTCGAAGTAAGATTCAAGAGAGACCTAGCTTGACAGATGATGATGGAGCTCGATTCACCCCCTTGTGTTCATGGCTCCTTCAGCCTGGGAGTGCCCGCTCACACCCACTTGCACAGCATCTTACAGCACCTCCAGAAATAGCAAAGTTGAGACCCAGAGAGATAGAGCATGTTAGCAAAGGTCACCCAGGGACACAGTGACCACAGGAAAGTAGCATTTAACCCAGAACCCTTTAACTACACTGAAGTGGACAATTTCTCCAAAGACTAAATTCTCAGAGATAATGTGGTTTATTGTTTAATGCCTTTCTTCCTTTTACTTTATATGTGCCAGATGTGTTTGGGGAAATTCCCCATAACACCGGTGCCTGGTTAACACCTCCTTTGTCTGGCTGTTTCATATGCTCCCCCTCTGGAGATGGGGTGGGGCTGGAGTTTCCAGCCTGCTTGATCTAGCAGCCCTCTGCCCATAGCTCACTCTTCTGTCTGGTGTTCATGCTTCTAAAGGCCTGCCTCTTGTCTGTTACTTGCCTGGGAGTGGGGAAGTAGTGAATAAACAAAGCAAAGAAACTGTTGTGGGAAACAGGGCTGCAGAGTTGAGGAGATGTAGAAAAATGGCCTGAAGCCAGCTCCTACTCCCTTCAAATATGCCAGGAATGCTGGGCCTAGAGGTAGGAGACATAACAGTGGGAAGAAGGAAAAAGAACAGCATTTCACCAGGACACACTCCTTGATAGTGTGGTTATCAAAACAAAGAAAAAGAGGGCCCTCCCTGGTGGTGCAGTGAGTTACAACACAGCACTATGAAGCTGCAGCACCACTGCACAGCCACTGCAGCACCAGTTTGATCCCTGGCCAGGGTGTGGCAGACTTCTGTCTTGCCCGCTGTTCCCCTCAGCAGTGTATTTCACTCCATCCAACCCCACTCTGTCTCTGGTGAATCCTCTTACCTTCCCGCACCTCTGGCCTATACCCCAATTCTTTATGCATAAATAAATCTTTAAAAGGAAAGAAAAGAATACTCCCAGCACCAAATAGAGATGGATCAAAATTCAACAACAGCAGTTACAAAAATCTGCATTTAGGTTGGGCAAACGTCTCCAAAAGCAGATCTCTTGGTCCTCCTAGCATAGCATACCATTTTGAGTGAGAATGCAACTCAGAGTCATTCCTAGACAGAATTCTCCCTTTTTCTACTTGCTAGTGAACTGCTTAGAGCTGGAGATTGTTTCTCCATTTTAGTAGAAGATCACAACAAAGGACAAAAGGTCAAAGGATACAGCAGTGGGGGAGGAAAACAAAACAAAAACAGGAAGTGGCCTGCTCAGGGATTTTCCATGGGAAGGCTGGAAATATGTCCAGATATAAAGAGAAAAAGGAAGAAAAAGAACACCAGTGAATCTTCTGAAAGCTGCCTGAGTTGTGAAACTGGATACTCAGCAGGAACCAGCCTGAAGGAGGCGTGGGGAAGACCAATACACCCAGATAGGTCACCTATCACTCAGCACTGGCTCATCTTGGCCCATGGCCAGTCGAGAGATGGCCTCCTTGCATTTCTGGGAAGGAGAGAGGTGTGTTCATGTGTGCCCTAATGTTGAAGTGTGAAAAAGGGTCTAAAATAACCCTTTGACTTGAAAAGGTTCTAACAACAACAGGAGGGGGTAGAAAATTTCCAGTTCATTCCTGACCAAGGTCTGTCTGGAGATCTTGTTTTAGTCTCTAAAGGAAATCCCTTCAAGGAAGTCAGAATTTTATGTGAAAAGAGAGGAATGTGCCAGCATGTTCCTAACACCCTGTATGCAAATGAGCCAGTAAAGTATGTTGCAGACAGCCTCTGGTGTCAAAGGTCACCCTCCAGTTCAATAATTATTTTTCTCAAAATAAAGGGCAAGCAGGATTGCAGGAAATGAATTGCAGTAACCTCAATTCATGTGTGAACGTTTCCAATTAGGAATTCAAAGAACTTGTTGTTTAATGAAAAAGTGAAATGAATTCCTTTTATGTATTTCTCCACTTCCTTGGTGGTCCCTGACAAAAAGTTGGACCTATTGGCAAAAACATGACAGCCATTCAGTTCACCTGATAGAAGAGCATGGCAAATGATTACACAATCAGAAACAGAATCTGAAGTAAAGGTGGTTGATCAGTTTTTCTAGTTTGGGAATTGGCAAACTACTTTCTGAGCCAAGTCTGACCCACAGCCTGTTTTTGTAAGTGAAATTTTACTGGAACACAGCCATGCTAATTTGCTCATTATTATCTACAACTGAGGTTACAGTTCAAAGATAGAGTTTAGGAGCTGGGATAGAGATCTTCTTCACTCTACCAACCCACTAGTTCAATGTTTCTTAATTTTTCTTGTGTGAGGAGTCCTTTTGAGAATGTGATGGGAGCTCTGTATGTGCCCCCTTTCAGAAAAATATAGAATCTCCCAGTTGATAGGGACTACATGTAACTTTAACTAACCTCTCCTGAGACCATTATAGTATATTCTGGACCTGTCAGAGGAGTGATTGCTGAGGGTATGAATGATAAGTTCTGTACTAGCATCCACTTTGCCCCCTGCACTGGTCTGAAGACTAGTTCAAAGTTGAGAACCCTGGATTACAGATCAGGAGACAAGTTCCCTCCTGGTCTCTGTTGCCCTTAGACTGTGTGACTTTGGGCAAGTCATTTCTCTGGGCCTTTGTTCTCTCATGTGTCACATAAGAGGTCTATAATACATGGTTTTTCAAGACCTTTATGATCTTCAAGGATCTGGAATTTATTTCTGGAACTGAGTAGATAGGTAATTGTGACTCACATATTTTAAAAATATCTGATCTAATTGACTTCCAGATAGGCCACAGTAGTTACTTGGTTAATTCCAAGAACCACTATCTGGGATTAAAAACCACACTGAATTGTTGGCACCTGTGGGAGAAGACTCTGCCATGCCCCAGTCTCTACCCTGCTCCTGGCCAGCCATCCTGATAGCTTGAGTATAGGGGTGGCTTCCAAGAACATGGGTACATCTAGTTCTGTCTGTGAGAACTCTAGAACAGCCCAGACCCCAAGGCCTCCTGTCAAAATACTCCCTACTAGCACTTTCTACTAAAATAACATACAACTCATTCTGGTGGAAGCACCTGTTGGAGAGACAGATAGATTCTGCATTTGTGTTGCTTTGGGTTTTAAAATAAAAATGAAAATATATATATTTCTTTGATCACAAAATGTTACACATTTCTTACAATTTTAAGAAACACTGAAAATACAAAAAAGGTAAAAATCACCCCAAAGTTCAACTCTGCAGAGATGAGCTCTGCTAACAATTTGTTCAATTTTCAGGTGCCTCCTGTGCACACACCCCTGTCAACACAGTTCCACAAATGTGCTGCTCCTGGTGTCTGTTTCCTACTCATCATTGGCCAAAAATGACCCATATGAACATTGGGCTATGACTCTGGATGCTGATTTATAACACTACTTTTAATAGTTGAATAGTATTTTGTGCACTAGAACTCACTAGCTCAGACAGAGGTCATTTCCATAGGTGGGTGGGGAGGGAGGTATTTATTTATCAGAATGTGATGACAGTCTTTTACAATTTATGCGACTGATTTTTTGTGTATTTTTAAGGTTGCTCAGCTGAAGATAAATTCCTAGTCTTAAAATGAAGGAATCAAAGTTTACTCACTTATAGTTGTGATGCACATGGTCAGATTGCCTGCAGAAAATACATAACACTTATATCCATCAACAACTCAGGAGAGCATTCAGGCCCCACTCCTTGGACAAAACTGGCTGCTGCCTTTGTAGATCTTTTAAGTTTTGGTCAGCCTGATAGATTACAACTGATGTAATACTGTGTTAATTTGTAATTCCTAGATTATTTTACTTTTGAATGGCACTGTTTATGATTAAATAAAAACAAAACCAATGAGTTCATATGAGCTTCTCATTACTACCTAAGACTCTTAAGACTGGCATGAGAGCAGACAGATTATTTGGAGTCAGGAGCCTGGCACAGAGGAGTTTAATATTCTTTGAGGATGATAATCTTTCATTGACTTATTTATTCATAGACGCACTGGCGACTGCTTTGGGGCTCTTGTTGAGAGACATCCAGAAGGCCACATGGCTCTGGTCATAATTGCAAGCTTGCTTACAGGCATAGAGTCAACTCCCTGGGTCCTGTCAATGGCTCTGCTGTCTATGCTTCATTCACCTGATCTCCTCTCCTTTGGGCTTGAATGGATCTGTCCATTTTTCTCCCTCCCACGGTTGGAAGAAAACAGCCTCACGTAGCCAACATAACCAAGAATGCCTTTGACAAAGTTAGAAACGCCGAATGCTACCTGTGCCCAAGTGCAGAGAGAGGACAGACACCAGGATGGTGGTGAAGATGCGTGTCTGGGGTGGGACTCTGAGTGACAGCCTCCACTGTGGCCTCATGCCCCCATGACCAGCTGTGGCAGGACAATCTGCAGCAAAGCCCCTCCTTCTAGGTCTGGTGCTCAGCGGTTTCCTGCCTTGCTGAATGGCCGTTGCTCAGTGGTGATGATTCATGGCATTTGGAAAGTGTGGCTGTGTTCGGAACAGGGAAGTGAAAAATAACACAGCCAAGGGCAGTGCAGGACAGGATGGGGCTGTCACAAGATGTAAAGCTTTTCTTTGGAAAATGTAGAGGGTGGAAGGGGGGTTGGGGCAGAGGAGCCACAGTGAAACCCATCCTGGTGGCTCATGCTGCATGAGTGTCGCCAGGCCTGCTCTTCTCCAGAGCATCTTTTCTGAGTGTCGGTCATTAAATTGCCCCTCGGAAGTGGATGCTGGTCTTGGCTGAGCAGCTGTGGGCAGAAGGAAGTGGATGGGTGATTCAGTGAATGTCGGCTTCCTTTCCGACTCAGGATTGGATCTGTTTCCTAGGGTGGTGCCAAGGGGCCCTGTGTGGCTTTAGTTAGATTCTTTGAACTTAGAGTCAAAACTGAGGCTGTGACCCCTGTGGTTGCTGGCCCTCCTCTGACCCTTTCGGATGAGTAAGGGGATTAAGCTAGATTCTGTGGCCTCCCTCCAAGTTGGGTAAGCCTTTCTGACTTGGGCTTTCCTGTCATTTCAGTCAGTAGACTAGTGAAATGAGGAGCTGAGGTGACTCCTGGGTCTGTCCCACTTCAGGGCAGGGCAGGTGGGGCGGGGGAGGGGTCTTTATATTTGGTGGAGCGGCTAGGTCTGAGGGCACAGCCTAAGCAGGCGTTAACTGGTGCAGGAGGTGGGTGCGCTAGCTCTCCTGGAGAGTGTTTGTCCATCTAGACAGTGACACAACAGCAAGCATGACTCCTGTGAGGAGTCACAACTGACTTTGATTCCAGAGTACTGTTTTCTAAGGATTTGTTGCTGTCCTGTTGCCTAAGCAGGCATCATGGTTGTCACCTGAAACCTGTTCTAAGCAGTACTTTGATTATCCAAGTGATTAAGATAGCCTAAGGGCGTGTTCATAAAAGTATTGATTTGAGAAAAAAAACCTTTAGGATCCTCTCAAAATGGCTATAGTGGTTCTGTATTTGAACACCCTAAAAAACCTAGGCTGAGGTCCCTTTTTCCAGCTCAGTTCTCCCCCACCTTCTTCTTTCCCCTTCCATTCTCTCCTATTTCCAGAGCAAAGTTTAGCTGGTGGAGCTTAGACAGGATGGCCAGTGTCCGGTTTCTAGTGTATTTACTGAGCCGTACACAAGAGAAAATGTAACTCAGACCTGTGAGGGCTTCTAGAAGGGGGCTCTGTGTGATGACAGTGAAATGGGAGAAGGACTCGGAGGACACCTCAAGTGGACCTGACCCTGCTGGGTACTCTCCTCTTACATCATCTTCCACCAAAAATTGATTTTAATTTCATTGTTCAGCATTCTCCGCACAGCAGAGGATGTACATGATGGCAGTTTCTGCTTATCTCACCTCAAAGCTTCATCACTAAAGAGGGACTGAGAGTTCAAAAGTCCCAGAGAGAGAAGCCTTGATGGCTTTCCCTCCAGTCAGGTGCTGCTACTGCCTCAACCACTGTGGCCAGGGGAGGAGCTCAGCAGATGGCTGCTCACATTTGGATCCTATGATGTGTGCATGAGAGGGAATATTTTCCAAAGAAGGTGCTGCTGCACCTGGCTGACAAGTATCAGCCCACTACCCCTGGGTACCAAAGGCCCTTTGCCCTCATCTTCCTCACCACTTCTTCCCCTGGCCGGCTGCTGAGGCACACAGCCTGAGTGAGGTGCCTCTTCTGCCCTCAGCAGCCATATGTTATTTCTTGATAATCCATAAAAGATGGGGCTTTATCAGCTGCATTTTTGGCAGGGATACATGTCTGGGCAGCAGTTGTGTGATTTTTCTGAGGAGACTGCCTTGGAGGAGCTAAGCTGTGAGTGAAGGAAGAACAAAGGAACCATTCTCAGAATGGCAAAAATGAAACCAAATAAAAACCCCATAAAAATCCCTACTGGGGTTGAGGAAATACCAACTTGATGCTTTTGAGCAGCATATTCGGTAATAAAGGAAAGACTCAAGGATAGGCCATTCTGACATGATTGTGTTTGAACTTGAGGGAGAATGTGCTGGAAAACATTAAAACAATAAAAGGGAGTTGGCATCCAAGCAGGGGAGGTCTGTTGGTGTGTGTATTTGCGGGGTGTGTTGTTGCAATTCAGGAATGACGGATGACCAGGGTTCATGGGGAGCCTGAGGAGACAGGCTGCAGGAACCAGTTCAAAGTTTGTGCTCAGCAGCCGAGATGAGATGACTGCCAGCTGGCCTGCCCCCTGCAGGTTCCAATTGATTGTGGGAGGAACTCTGACCTCTATGTAGTCACAAAAATATCCGTTTGGAAATCTCTTTGAAGATTGATTAAGTAAACACTCAAGCACAGATAATAATAATGGAGTGACGTAGTTGAAGTATTTGTAGTGAGAAGAAGAATGTACTGAGGATAAAGCTGACAGGCCTGCTGCCTTTCTGTTCCTTAATTTAGCTTCCTTGCTTATGGTTGCAGTTTTGGGCCTAGAGAGTGTGGTACGACATGGCGTTGAGGATGTGGAGACTTTCACTCTTGTTTCATGGGTGTGACTCTATCCTACGGACAGAGCTTCATGCTGTCACCACACAGCAGCTGGCCGTGACCTGTGACAGGTAGTCTTCTGAGCACAGCTAATCTTCGAAGCTGTTTGTGGGGCCATTCCATCTGGTTTGTGGCCTTAAACTGCTGTGACCTAAATTGTGAGTGGTTCTCCCGAGGTCCTTCAGGGAGAGGCAGGGTGAGAATTAAAGTCTGGTCTTCACCTGGGTGTGTCACCCTTATGGGCTCAGTGGTTCTGCTCTAAGTGGATGAGAGCTGGTAGGCTTCTCTGGGTATAGAGTAGTGACCCCTTTACTACTTTGCTTCCAGAATTGTCTCCATGGATGAAGGTGGGAGTGAGCTGCTATTACTCTACTCAGTCTGGATTCCATCTGGGTAGGTTAGCTCAGCCCTCTGGGCTCTGGGAGCAACTTTGCTATTTGTCCAGTCAATTCATTCATCATTGATCCAGCCACTTACTCATTCACTGTCACTCATTCACAATAAGACTGTGTTTCCTGATTGTTTAACTCTATCTGATCAGTTAACTCTACTGTCTGTGCTGCGCTAAGCTCATGGAAGGGGCTCCGCTCATACAGGTTATCTTCTCTTCCTGAAGAGAAGAGAAAGTCCTTTTTTATGGCTGAAAGTCCTATGTGGAAGTCTGTGGTGTTAGAGTTCTAAGCCCCAAGGCTGAGAATGTGACTGCATTTGGAGAGAGGATTGTTAAAAAACAGATCATTAAGTTAAAATCAGGTAATTTAGAATTAAAATGAGGCTCTAATCCAACCCAACTGGTGTCCTTACAAGAAGGGGCAAATAAGACACAGATGCACACAGAGAGGGCAGACAGTATGAGGGAGAAGCCAGCCATCGATGAGCCAAAGCCATAGAAGGAGCCCTCAGTAGATCCAACCCCTCTGACGCCTTGAGACTTCCAGCCTCCATGACTGTGAGAAAATAAATTCCTGTTGATGAAGTCACCCACTCTGGTACTTCATTATGGAAGCCTGAGAAAACCAATAAAACCTTTTGACATGTTCACTGTCAAGATTTCTAGGAGGTCTGGAAGGAAGTTCAGGAACAGAGGAACAGTGAAGGGCCTATCTCTGTTCTTTACTTTTGCTCCCAAACTCCTCTCTGTTCAGCCTCTCCTCACCTCTATGATGAGAAGAAAGTGAAAAGTTAAGAGGAAATAAAACAAAAGAATCCTCAGCTGATATGACCCTAAAGAAGCTCTAGAATAGTATGAAAACCCTTTAATATAGATTCAGAAACAGTTTTTTGTTTGTTTTTAGGGGGTGGGTGTGCCTTTCTCCCCACACAAATTCTTATTTAGCTCATGTGTATGGATGTACAAGGCCAGAATACATACACATGCACACACACCCACCCACAACCCAGTTGATCAGTTGTTTGTGTGTATGTGTACACATGTGCACAGTTGAATCAGACAGGGGGAAGGGTCCCAACTGGTGTGGACACTGATTTGCAGCCCAGGGTGTTTGCTATCCCCAGTTTTAGTGTGCACAGGAACTAGTAAGGTCATAGTAAGACATTTCTCTGGACCATGGATTGCATCCCTTTGTTGCATTTGTGAGCAAAGATGATGCCAGTGTCATGTTCCACACAACTGCTATGGGAGGACTGTCTTTTGATTTATGGTTCTGGCTGGTTAGGAGCTATGCTCTCTTTGTCTGCAGAAATCTTGAGCTCATTTCATCATGGAATAATCTCAGGATCTCTGGGAACTTCTCTGAACCTTCAAACCTGCTGGCTTTGTTAAGAAGTCAGTATGCAAGCCTTGGTATTTTCCATTCTTCTATGGTGTCTACCATTTTTGATCAAAGATATTTTCCACCACATAGTACAGTGGTAATCCAGTCCTCTTATGGGTTTCTTTCGCAATCCTTGCTTAGTTCATTGATTTTAAAAGGAACTGGGATTCCAAGAGGTCAGTGTTGATCAACTCATCTCATGTTGCATACTATTGGGTCCCTAAGGGACTCTGGCAAAGATATTACCACCAACCTGGCTGCAATCAGCTTCTGTGCACATGCTAGGGAGTGAAGTTCACACATTCCAGTCATCCATATTGATGTTGGCATTTCTGGAACGTGGAGACATTTCCTCATTTAATGTTGATGTTAAAACAAGCTCCCTTTTGTTTCTATTACAGTTAAATTAACTTTTTCCAGTGATGGTCTGAAGGCTAACCCAACAAGAGTGTCACAAAACAGTTGTGTCCTGGGCCCTCCCCACCCCTCTTCTACCATAGCACCCTCTCTGTGAGCCCTCCACCCCTTCCTGCCCTCTTTCTCTTACTCCCTGGTAAGTGCCAAGCATGAATGCGCAGCCTGATAAGACCTTAGGTGCATCCCTCTCTGGAGGTTATCTGCATTTTAAATGAGTAGACTTCTGAACACTTGAGCTTTGAAAACTCAAAGGCATGGCCTTCCAATGCTTGAATGGAGCTGTAGGCTTCTATCTGGACTGGCTGGACAGATGTGTCTGCTTTGTTTACTCAATAGGGAGGACAGCGGCCAGTCTGGCTGTCAGTGCACATGCAGTTTTGGCATGTGTCTGGTGTGATGCAGGACTGTCTCCTATTTTTTTTTTAAAGATTTATTTATTTGTGCATACAGAACTGGGGCACAGGCCAGAGGCTTAGGGGCGGTGAGAGGCATCACCAGAGACAGAGTGGGGAGCAGAACAGGCAGATCGACGAAGTACACTGCTGAGGGGAGCAGCGGGCGAGTCAGGAGAGGTCTGCCGCGCCATGTGGTCACCCCCGGGGCAGGCGGGGATTGAACTCATGCAGAAGTGGCTTTACCTTCTTAGTGCTGTGCTTTAACCCGCCACACCTCCAGGGAGGGCCACTGTCTCCTATTTTTAACTGAGGTAATATTAAGATACTCTCACCAGGCATCACCTAGTGCACTCACCACCAAATCACCCCTAGGCACCACCATAGTCCAGTGTTCTTACCCCTCCCCCAACTTTTAATTCTTACCCTCCCACACCCCCTCCTCCTCTGGATGCTTCAGTTGTAGAGTCAGCTTTCAAGGGTTAATTTTTAAGCTTATCTTTATCTGACCCTTAGTTTGGTTTCTTCATGTTCCATACTAGTGATACCTTCCTGTATTTATCTGTTTCCTCTGACTTATTTCACTTAGCATAATCCTTTGTAGTTCCACTCAGGTAGCCACAAGCAGCACAAACTGGTCTTTTTTGATTGAGTAAAATTCCATTGTGTATATACCACATCTTCCTGATGCACTCATCGGTTCTTGGGCATTTAGGTTGTTTCCATAATTTGGTAGTGCTTCAATGAACATGGAGTGCAAGTTTCCTTCCAAATCAGTTTTTTTTTTTTAATTTTTCGGGTAGATGCCTGCCTAGAAAGGGATACTGAGTCAGATGGCATATCTACTTTTAATGTTTTGAGATATCTCCATACTGCTTCCCAAAATGGCAGGACTGGTCTGTATTGCCACCAACAGTGACTCCTTTCTAGTCAAGGCTGCAATGTCACCCAAGGGTGTTTATTATGTATCTGCTTAAGTGGAAACTGACCAGAGCTCTTGGTGTCTTTGCCTTGCCACTTCTCCTTAGCCCTAGAGCTATACTTACTAGCTAGCAGATTAAAAAAAAAAAAAAAAAAAGACTATACGCTGTCAAACTTATGCTGTCTCTTCCTATGCTAAAATTTCATAAAATGCTGTTTCTACAGAGAACCAAACTGAACCCACAACCACGCATGCACTTTTCAATAACCGCATGACATCTAATGTACTGCAGTCAATGAGGATGGAGCAGTGACCCTTAGATAAAAGGTTTCATTTGGCATGACTCATCCTTGGAGACATCTAGCCCGCTTGGCCTGTGTTGTTAAGTGCCTGGTTCTGTAAATATTGACAGTTAGAAACCATCCCAAGAGCTACCAAGCAATGATCTGGAAGGTAATGTATATGAATATGACCAGTAATTAGGCAATGCTTGTCATTTGCTGAGATTCAGCCACTGATAAATATCCATCCCATTATCTCTTTTCCTAATAGTGGTTTCTTTGCTTGTGTGTGACTCATAGTTGATATATTATCGGGTCTGATTCAGCAAGGAAAGTTTGGTCGGCCACAACACAGAACAACATCCAAGCCACTTTAGTTTCTAGGATACTGGCTTCTTAATAAGCATGACTTTGCCAAGAAGGAACAGTTCAAAAGGAGTCTCCATCATTACTGAACTGAGAAGTATGGAGAGATGAAGAGCATAACAGTGCTTTTGCCATTCAGAGCCCATGCATTAGAACCTGCTTGTCTCTGCATGTTTCTGTAACATTTCATCTATGATGCCCTGGGTTCCACAAGAGCAACCTCTCTTTGTTCAAGCCAACACTTTTGGGTTAGTTGGCTCTGCACTTGGAGAAGGGCTCCTGTCCTACCAGAAACTGGTTCCTCTATCTTGCCATTACTTCCTAATTACTTAAAATAAATTCATCATTACTTGTAAGCCTATCCATGCTTTCTGATTGGCTTGACTGTTTGGTTTGTTGAGATTTGTTACTACTTAGGAACTGTCTATGTGAAGTCTAGTCCTTTTGAACGGGACTTGTTTATTTCCTACATTTACTTTGGGCTGAGGGGCTTTCCTGTCAAATCAGAGACAAGCTGTTCAATAGGAGTGTTTTTGATAGGCTAGTATGCTAGTTAAAAGTTCTGCTCTTAGCCAAGGCCATGGGGCTGCATGCGTGTGCATGCACACACACACATACATACCTCGTGACAGCTCTCTGAATAATCACTTGGCATTCATACTGTCTTGTCCTATTATGGGAACTGAGCTCTGCTTGTGTTTACTGCAAGAAGCAATACAACACTATTGCTTCGTTAAGATAAGCTTAAAAATAAGAAACATGGTACCAGCATACACTGAATCGTGCATTTTCTTGACCATCTTTTGGCCACTAACTAGCAAAGCTACTTAACTTTTGGCAAGTCACTTAATTGCTTTCAGCCTCAATTTTCTTATTTGTAAAATGGAGATACTAGTCTCTGCCTTGCAGGGCTAGTGTGAGTTGAGATAACATACAATTGACTCTAAACAATGCTACTAATAGCTTACCACTAATTGGAAGCCTTACTAATGAACTAGACAATCAATTATCACTTATTTTGTATGTTAGATATATTAGATATTGCAGTATTACAATAAAGTAAGCTAAAGAAAAGGAAATGTTATTAAGAAAAAATAAGGAAGAGAAACAATATTGTAGTAAGTACTGTAGTGTATTTACCAATACTGAGAGTTTATATAGTCTGTTTACAAGAAGATTCATGTATACGTGGACCCATGTGTTTAATCCCATGTGGTTCAAGGGTCAACTGTATTTAACACACATGGCTCATAAATAAAGCTCAGTTAACTGTAGCTATGATTGTCTTTAGCACCAAGTCACTGTGAAGTCTGTTGCTGCTAGCCATTCTGGGTTGTTAGGATTCAGGTTACTAGTGTCCTATTATAAGTCTGAAGTTTCATCTGCACTGTACCAGCCACTTCCAGAAGTACCGTCGTTTTATAGAGGAGTACAAGACTCAGGTGTCCAAGTAGCTGGGATTACAACCTGGCATCTCTGGCTGTGGAAAGCACACACTAGCCATTACCTGTGCACCCTCTCAGAGACACTGAAGGTCATGATCTTATTTGTGCATTTGGCCGAGGTCAGCAACTTGCTGTGTCAGGAGGGCAGTAGAGTATTTGCTTCATCTTTGCCCCCATCACACGAGCACAGACTGGTCTGTGTGCTATTAGCCAAATAACTTCGCAAAGCCCTTGCTTAACCACCTGGCAGAGGCTGAGTGTTCTGTCCTTTTGTTCAGGTAGATTACACACCTGCTGAGTTGCAGCGCAGTGTTCCAGAATCTGTTGACAGTCCGTGATTTTCTTTTTTTTAAAAAAGATTTATGTATGCATACAAGAACTGGGGTGTAGTCCACAGGTGTAGGGGAGGCAGGTGAGAGGATTCATCAAAGACAGGGGAACAGAACAGTAAGATCTACTGAAATACACTGCTGAGGGGAGCAGTGGGCAAGAAAGGAGACCCATGTTGGTCAGCTCTCCAGCAGCAGATTGAATTCAGGACATAGTGGTGATAGTCTGAGACATTTCAAGGTTTTGGAATGTGCTTCCTTGGGAGCCCAGAGGTTACTGAGCAAGGCTGAGATCAGAAGTGTCCCTAGAAGGAGCATACAGAAGACTCATGGATGTTTCCAGAAGTATATCTGGTGTATCTGAGGAAGGGAAGGAGCAGCAGAGTGGAGGAAGACTGACTTTTGTTGACTTTTATTGCCAGGAGGTTAGTTCTCGTTGCTCCCTTAGGGGCTGTCTGTGGGACAAGTGAGCAGGCAAACAAGTGTTCCCTTTTAGCAAAGATAGGAGGAGGCAGAAACTAAAGCAGAGGAAGGGCTAGATAGGCAGGACAGTAAAGAGCCCAGCTCCCAGCTTGGCCAACTTTGAAGATATGCATGGGTTGCTCTTGATTGGATACATATTTGGAGGATTTGCTTGAAGTCCTCCCAAATCCTTTAGGTCCAGGCTTCTCTTCCTTGGTGCTCCAAAGAGTTGACATATTCTCAAAATTAGTCCCTGCCTCCCGAGGGTGCCATTAGAATGAAACAAAATGGTGTCATGTGACACTTGTGCTATCTGGCATATGGGATATGTTTTAAATCAGGTCATCTAATTACACCAGTCCTTGGTTTGTGTTAATACTTCAGAAGTCTGAGCTCCTTCAAACCAAATGTTTGTTTTTTTCCCAGCACACATGACCCCATCCCATCTTCCTCATCGCCCAGAATGTTTGGGATACGTTTGGCTTTCTTTGTGTTCTACACAAACTCCTTCTTATTCATTCACTTGCTCATTCATCAATCCTCCTGATACTTATGCCAAAGTTCTACCATGTGCTGGGTCTGTGCTTTTGCTGCGGTGCTGTTCTGCTCAGAACTCCAGCTACTCCACCCCCATCCTCTCCTCAATATGTCACAAATAGACTATTCCTTTTACAAAATTTCCAGGTCTAATTTCTTAATACAATGGTGTGACCTCTTTCAATTATTTTTCGTATATATATATTTCATTGTCCATGTGCTCTTCACAAAGCTTCATACCTTCAAAGAATGACTGCAGGCTCCGATTTATAAATGCTTCCTATTCCAAGGTCCCTATTGTTCACATCAGAGAAGGGATGAAGGAGGAGCCACCCCATGCTTGCATGGAGAAAATCAGGCACACGAGTCCCCTGGACCTGTCCCTACTCTACCCTTCTTGGAACCAAGCTTCCCATGTGAGTCAGGAACAGATTTCCGCTTTTAAAAAGCTGCCTGAGCTGAGAGCCACAGTCAGGTTCCTCTAAAAACCAAGTCATCTTGTAGAGGCAACATGGCAATTAAGAACCACAAAGGGAGTGTCCACTTCACCAATACTCACAAGCGGCTGCCAAGGGACTCTGCCAGTGGGGTGTTTGCAGTGGGGTGTCCATGCCCCCCCCCTGTTGCAACAATGGTAGAGGAAATCAAGTTTAACAGGAAATAAAAATATTTTTGAACCAGGTTACAAATGCTTACTTAGCCTTGGGACCCTTATTCTAGATGGTACTGTTAATATGGGGGCGGCTGTTGTAGTTTTTGATGAGCAGGGGAAAAACAACTCCAGTGGAAAGGGTGGGGTGTGCCTGGAAAAGAAATCACTTTTGCACAGCTACCATGCCTCCCCCTCCCCCAGCACAGGGGAGCTGGAGCTGGGCGCATGCTCTCCAGGATTCTATTTCAGGCTGGCTGGAGACAAGAATGTGTTCTTTGCCACAGGAAGAATGTTCCCTCAGACAGAACTGCTAATCGAGCAAGATGAAGGGAGTCATACACAGCCAATGGTGGTTAGTGTTTGCTTTCCAGCAGTCTTGCCCCCTCTTCCTTCACTGAGTCACATGTATTTTTGGCTTGTTAATTTAGACGGTGGCTGAGTATCTTTGCTACACCCCCATCCTGCCATAGGCTTTATTTCTGAAAATGTGGGAATTTTTCTGAGCCTGTGAACTCTTTTGCAAAACTATGAGCAGTTTTCCAGAGCCACCCTTTGTCATCTGTCTCTTGACACAAAGAGGAAAGGAAGGCGGAGGGAGGAAATCGAGAGGGGTGTGGATGGGTAGAAGAGAGGGGAAAGAAGGAGGAAAGAGAGAGAGACTTTGCTGACGTCAAAGAAGACCACACTGTACAGGATAACATTACTTGGTACCTCAACCACCCCTCCCTCTAATTTACTAGAAACCAAGCAGCCTGTTTTGAAACCTGTAGCCAGCAGTCTGTTTTTTGTTTTTTTTTTTTTTCTTCTTTTGGTTGCTCTTCTTCCTGGACCAAAGGGGCCATTAATTGTTGGGAGTTTGAAAGCTACCTGATTCCCCGAAACAGAGGGGATTTCCATGAGTAATAATTCAGTCCTTGCTTGTGCAGGGCGCCGAAGCTAGAGTAAATTGATGCAGCTGCTTGCAAGCTGATGGAAAAATGCCCGAGGGGAGAGGACCGCATCTGCAGCTGGGGCCGCTGCTGGCGCTGTCACGTGGCTCCGGTCCGTCCGCAGAGCTTGCCCCGGCTTGCCCCTCGCCTGCCGCCCCCCTCCCGCCCCGCATCCCCACCCCTACTCTGGCTCTGCGCAGAGGCGGCCACTGTAGCCATTGCCGACTCCATGGGGAAAGGCGTTACTCCTGCACGAGTGGCAAGGTCTTTCTTGGGAAATGCGGCGCACCGAGGGGGGGGTGAGGGGGGGGCGACGGGGGAGGCCCTGTTTCCTAAGCTCCCTCAAGAGGGTTATCCTTTTGGTGAGCTGACCCATTTGGTTGTGCTTCCCAGAAGCCACCCTGACTTCTGTTGTCTGGACACCAAAGCCTGTTTACAAATAAAATTGGTGCTGGCAGCGGTAACCTGGTTGTAACCCCAGGCTAAAGAAATACCAATTCCACTACCCAGATGGTAGAGTTCAGTCTGTTTCTGGCCAAGGTCGCAGAAGTTAATTTTTATCCTAGTAAAAAATAATAAACACGGCATTAGCAACTAAATGTTTATCAATTTGCAGTTCATTTCCAGCCAGATCATTTCACTCTCCTGCGTGTTTTTATTGTTAGCAGAGGTACTGGAGCGCTTTTCATGAAACCATATGTGGCTATTTAAGTCCTAGCCTCTAAAGCATTTATATGGTGCTTTTCACCTTAATTGGATAAGATTATTTGGCATTTTCAGCCATGAGCCTCAAACATTGCATTTAGTGATAAAGAAACTTCAGTACAGAAAAGTTAGATTTCTTGCTGGGGATCACTCTGCAAGTGTGTGTGTGTGTGTGTGTGTGTATGTGTGTGTGTGTGTGTGTGTGTGAGAGAGAGAGAGAGAGAGAGAGAGAGAGAGAGAGACAGAAAACAGTCCTTGAGTTTTTCTTTTGCTTTTATCTGCCACCTAGATCAGAACAGGGCTGCCTTTGTTGTGTCTTTTTCTCAATTTGGGGAAGGTTAGCTCCCTAGGAGGGGGCTCAGAAACACTATCCAATGAAGCTAGGCATTCTGAATCAAGGACAGAACAGCCAGCACTTTGCATGATTGAAGGTGAGTCCATCAGGCTGCCTAGACAGCCAAGCCTTTCTGCAAATGCCCTGGCTATTTTGTTATGTTAGCGGAATTACAGAGACCATTTGGTGGTGTCATCTATTGTTTATCACCAGACTATAATAGCCAGAAACAATGATTCAGCTATGACAAAACGAAGCCGTGGCTATACTATGAATCACACAGGCCCTGAGCCCTTCCCCCAGCCTCTCAGTTCCCTTAATTTGAACATGTAATAGAAACCTTGATTATAGTCACGTGGTTCAGGGTGTATCCAACCTGGTGGCCTGGAGAGAGGAGGAAAGAGCTTGCAGAAGCAGCAGTGGAAAACAGAGTAAGTCAGGCCGATGCTCCATCTTTATAGGCTCAGGAAAATAACTCACACTCTTGAAACCTCAATTTTCTTCCTTGTGAAAAGGAGAAGATAGCAGGACATCCATTAGAACACAGGTCTGCCTGTAACATGCATGTGTGCACAGGGCTTGGCCTAGTACTGGGCATCTAGTAAGTTCTCAAGAAGAAATGGTCTTGTTAAGAAAATAAGCTTGGCAGGGCCTAGTAGGCAATAGGTTGAAGTTACTTTGAGGCAATACCAACCATGAGGCAATGCCCTATTTCCCAATGAGCAGGTTATGAAAGTCTTACTTTTTTTGCTTGACCACTTGAACATACACACTTGTAATGATGCAAGTAAAATAGTCAAATTTCTAGCTATAAATTTAATTTATTGACATAATTCCATGTTTATACTTGTTTAGAGATGTTGCCTTTATTATTATTATTTTTTTAAACTCACAATTCAGACTCTTCCTCATCACATGTTGGGGTTATCATTCGAATCTCTGTTTAAGTGATCTCACTCAGACTTCCAGAACATACCATCTTTGTTTCCTCGCGCCCAAGTCTTTGAGATTTGGTACATTTTTTTAATCTGTATGTTGTGGTCATTGGAAATATTACCTCATCCTCAATATCCATGTGCTTTTTGTGAGCTCCATAAATTTAATTTCTTGTACTGCTTTTGGGAGGGAATCCTGAAGGGGTAAGACTATGTCAGAAAATGTTCACATATTTAAATGATGTCTACAGACATAGGAAGGGACAAACATGGAATGGGGTTTGGGATCTTCTTTAAGAGAATTCAGCAAAGAGAGACATGTGACAGAAAGTGAAGCAAATGGGAGAGATCTGGGTAATTATTATCTGGTGATGTGTACATGGAGCTCCATTTTACTGTGTGCTCTTCTTTTGGAATATTTGAATTTTTTTCATAATAAAATATTTTTCATAAATTTTAAAGTATAACAAAAATAGAGTCATTGGAATTAGGGTTTTGTCTTCAAGAACTTTAAATTTCTTTGATTAAAAATAAAACTCTCAGGGAAATGCACTGGACTATGTTTATGACACATGGGTGATTTGGTGATGGGAAGCCCATGGGGAACACAACTGAGATGGAATACACAAAATGATGTAAAAACAAACTATTATATTAGTAAAAATAAATAAGTAAATGAATAAAACCCCCAATGATTCTTCCATGTCACCTCTCTTAACATCTCAGATGAGCATTGATGGAGTATTTTTTCAGGGTATTTTGTATTCAAAATAAAGAAATTGAGTGAGTACCCTGACATATGAGGAATCTTTCACCAACATGAATATAAGGTAAGGTCTTCTATTTGCCCATACATATGATTTTCCTCTGTGTTTTGCTGGTCTGGGCACAGGGCTGGTAGTTACCCAAATGGTAGATGTCCATACTTCTTGGGAAGACCTACTGCCATGGCCTTTGTCTAAAGTACCTATTACCTAGATCCCCAGTGGGCATCTGAACTGTAAGACACAGGATAGCAGAGAATAGGCAGCCCGGGAGGCAGGTTTGCTGACATAGCCCTGGGGATGGTTTGTCAGTGATGGTGTGAAAGGGAAGAGGCAACATTTTCTTCATTGGGCAATGTTTAGTCCCTGGAGAGAGGGTACAGAGCCATGCGCTACACAGACGACATGAGCGGATGGTTGAGCAATTGTTCAGCGAGCTCAGTCAAAGACAGGAAAGAGCAATTAGGCCTCAACTTCCACAGCCCAAGGAATCAGAAAACAGTGCAGTGTTTATATTAGCTTTGTAGCAATGACTTTCTAAAGGAGGATAGAAAAAAATTACTTAAAAACCATTCTTGAAGAGTGGAATGCTTTTGATATAAACATGGTAGGTTATTTGCCAACAAATATTGCAATTCAAACTGTCTGCTTGACCTGTGTAGGAAGTCTGGGATTCTCTGGAATTCTCTTATTGTATTCTCCACCACTCCCGCCCCACCATCCCTTCCCCCTTCACCCCACTCCCCAGATATTTTGTGCTAGGCAGAACAATCATAATGTTTGAGATTTATTTCTGCACTTCTGTACTTTTTGGCGTCACTCCTTTAGAAATGGAGAGAGTACTTCTATTATTTTGAAAATACCCTCCCTCAAACATAATGTCATAACATAATGGTTTTATGTTGTCTATCTCAACATTTCAGTGCTAGAAGATTTATTGGAATTCAGGGAAATAAAAAAAAAATAAAGCAAAGTAAACAAAATACCAGTGTGCTCAACATGAGTGGGTTCATTTAGGAAGATGTTTTTTTTTTCTTTTTTGATGAGCTAAGTGTTGACTCTTACCCAAAAAGACTGAGAAGTGTGAGGTTAGCTAAGTGTCGCTAGATTCATTATTTCCGTGTGGATTCTGTGAAGTGAGCTTAGAGGTCACTGGTTGTAGCTGCAGAATGAAGTTCAGAAGTTGTTCATCCTGACGCTGATTGGGTAGTTAGTGAAAACAGAACCTGCACTGCTTCCGGAAGCTCTCTGCTAACTTCAGGTCTGCACTGAGGGTTGACGCTTCCAGCAAGGGAGCTCAAGATGAATTCTGCAAGCATTACTAGAGCAATGCCAAGTGGCCATTGGCCAGGGTAGGAGTTAAATCAAGAGATGGCTATCAAATGCAGTTGTTAGGATTGGCACAGCTCTCTGGAGCTGCTGTGCTGAGCAGGAAAGAAATGTTTGTGAATTTAGCTCATCTATTCTATAATGTACTCTTTAACCCATGCTTTCCAACATTATTTTGCAGCTACCTGGAAAGATTTTTGATTGTATTTGAAATTTTCCAATAGATTTGCTACACATTTAACGATGAATATAATTGTTTCTTTTCAATCAGGGTGATTTCTTCCATTATATTTGTATGTATGTTTATGAGTTTGTGTGAAAAATAGTATGGTTGTAGTAAGGAACACGGATATGACCACAGAATAGTTTCTGTTGAGTCTTCTGAGTTATTATTCTGCTTCTGGTCAGTGAATAAATCGTGTTTGGACAAGGTCTGGCACAGATATTTTAACCATAAAGCTTAATGTATAACTAGAATGTTTTTCTTCTATGTCAGCAGTTGGCAACGCAATACTGTAAATAAGGATCCTAGTGAGTAAATGGATGTATCTGTAGAAGGGGAGGGGAAGGCTGGAGTGTAAGTTTTGAAATTCATGCCAATGATTGCTATAAGTGCTAATATAATTTGAGTAACCTGTAAGACCTGTGGATTCACAGGTTTCAAAAACAGGAAAGTCTCTTGTTTAAAAATCCTCTAAGGCAACATGTGGGCTTAGAAAAGAAGCTGGCTTGTGGTTTGGTGATTGTACTTCCTTATTGATATAATGGCTGGTGACGCAAGGCCTCTTGGGATTGCAGTGCTGTGACCGCAGGCCCGACAGTTACCCTGACAGGGTTCTGAAACAGGCTCGGGGCTTTCTGGATGGATGAGAAGTCTAAAAATTTCCCTTTTCATTTCCTCTCTTGTGTGACTTTGTCTTTTTTTTTTTTTCTTAATAAAAAAATTGGTAGTTAAAAGGGAATTTTGCCCATGCTTTTAAAGAGTTTATCTTGACTGAGTTGCTTCCCTCCTACTCCCCAAAAATCCCACCCTGAAAAACCCAAGCTAAAAACAAAATCATCTATTCTTGCAGACTGTTCAAGGGTCGACACCTAATTAGTTTGCATTGAGTCCAGATTCATATGAAGCTCATTTTAAAAAAAAATTGAAATTGAAAAAAATAGAAATTTTTCCATTTCTTAGGCATTCTTAGAATTTAAAACCCAGGTTTCCTATCTGGAAACGGCCCTTCTCACAGCCCACTGGGAGGCTCCATTGGACAGATGCTCCCATTACCATGCTCGCTTACTGAAATAATTGAAAACATATGCCATTCCTGTGTGATACAGCTAACGGACCACAGAAAGTTCCATTGGCTAGATGTGTGGGACTGGTTTAGGCCTTGAGAACGTTCTACCTTAGAACCAAACTTCTGTTCTTCTGGTTACCGTAGAAAGGATTCTGGGATGATGATTCCAGCCAGATGTGTCCTTAGGTAGCTGCTTCACATGCTCTCTCACCAGGGGAGAAAGAGGGCAAAAAGGGAGGATGCCCTTTCTACTCCCAAACCCTGCTTTGAATCTTTGTGGCTGCATTCTTTGTAATACACCCTAAGCATGTCTGTAGTCATTGCATGTGTACAGAAGCTTGTGTGTGCTATTATGCTATTTATGTTATTTGGCCAGCCTGAACGTTCCTTTCATTTTCCAGTGAATTCAAAGAATATAGTATTTGGAAGAAGTCTATATTTCAGTGCTCAAGCAAATTACCAATAGAATATGCTGATGCTTACCAAACGAACCCATCTTGCTGATTCCTCTGTACTGGTCCCAATGATCAGAGTCCGCTTTATTGCTCTTGCTCTTGCTCTTTTTGGTAAGCCTGAATAGCTGCCCCAATCACATCACTAAGGTCACAAGGAAATGTAATCCCACCAACTGTGGGATATAATAAGAGCTGCCAAAATTTTAAGGATATGGTGAGAGCTAGAACTCTTTGAGTGTTATGCACTATGAGTGTCAGTATCATGTATATATACCATGTGTATGTGAGTATATGAGCACTGATCATGAATATGAGTGAGCACATGTCTCACCTATGTCTGCACAAATGAACATCTTGTGTGTGTGACTCACCACATATCATCGATCCATAGGGACAACAGTGGGGAGGATGTTGGCATGAGGGAGTAGGTCAGTGATTTTAATACATGCTTTTCATCTGGTTTGCTGCCTTTTCCCCCTTATACATATGCACTGATTGCAGAAAGCATCAAGGTAGGTGAAGTGCATATTACATTTCTCCTTCTGCCTTCTCTCAAGTGAGTTCTCTGTATCTTTTTATTTTTTCTTGAGCTTCAGGAAAAAGTAGAGAAGATGGAGCAAGGGTTCAACCTCATACTGCTCGTTTTTGTTCTCTGTGTGTGTTTGTGGTGTGCTCAAACACAGAGAAGAGAAAACAAAGAGGAAACATGGAATCAGATCGGAAAGACAGTATGAATTTGTCTTCATAAAAGAGAACTTTTATCCCGCTACCCAGGACTATGCCCCAATTTCCTGTTTCTAGCCTTGGTGTCAGCGCTGACCCACTTCTGGCTATTTTTATTTGTTTCTTGAAAATGCTCACTGTGTGATTAGAGTTGACTCTCGTTGACTCCGTTCTTATCCTCCCTGCCATCGGAGTCCAAAAGTGCAGCCCTTCCCACAGCACACCCAGTAATTAGGAGTGAGTTCAGAGCCAAAAGAAAGGGAGGGTCCTATTGGTGATGTGAAAACAAGTGACCCCTTTCCTCACAATGAGAGGCACAAGGACAAGCAGGTGCTACCTCTACGTGGAGCTTTACACCCCAGACCATCACCTTTTGCCTGATTTTCCTCTTGGAAGCATGCAGGCTCTGCTGGAGATAGCATCTTCATCCCCTGGGACTCCTGGGGGACACTCCAATCCTGGGGACTCTCACCCCAGGGCACTGTGTGCTCAGTTACTTATCTAGGATTACACCCTGAATCAACAGTGGAAGCAGGAAATGGACTCAGGGCCCTTCGTCCTATGGAAAGTTGGGTGTATTTACTTTTCTCTTAGAGCAAACTTTGATTTGCTCTTTAATAAGTTACCACTAAGGATATAGTTCTGGAGAAATTTGACTTGGCAATCAAATCTAAGTCACATAATGATAAAGGAGGAGAGGGAACAGTGAGTCTTTTGCGTTTTTTTAGCTTTATCATTAACCCCAAATTTGGAAATATATTTGTTTTTAGAAGCGTCAGTTTCCAAGTTTTCAAGGAGGTGATAATTCTCCACTGGTGAGGTGTTTTGATATCCTCTGTTGAAAGGTGTCCTGGCCTGGGCAGCCCCTGGCATTGTTGATGCTCTGGGGGATTATGTGACCACATAGTGACCTTGCCTTCTGCTAGGTTTAAGTCTCTTGTACCAGTAGACCGCCACCTGGGGAATCCCTGCATTTGGTTGGCCTCAGCATCCGCATTTATTAACAGGGATAAAAAGTGTCCCCCTCCGAAGGTGGCCATAGGCTGCAATGTGGAGACATAGGTCAAGTGCTGGGTGGGAGAGTAGAATATAGTGCACAGAATCTCAGCTCTTCGGATTATGTGCTACTTAAGTTACTGCTATTATGTGGAATAAAACTTCTGTTTTCTTTTTTCAGAAGTTTCTCCAGGAAGTCACCCTAACAAAGTTAAAAAATGTGATTTCAGCCCCTGTGCTTTTCCTACTTGTTTCCACATGAGTGGCCTGAGCCACCCTCCAAGGACAAATGAAAAAGAATGTTCTTGCCTCACTGCTGATAGGGACTCAGATCCTGGGAGTGGTCAGGGGTGAAGGTTTCCTCTTCTTTGTGCTGACTGCACTTCCTCATTACATGCGGTGATCTGCAAAAAAGGAAGAAAAACACAAGAAGAAAGAGGAGGCCTCACGACCCTTCTCATATCTCTATGGTGATTCTTGGGCGAGTTATTCATTTTCCTTGCCCAAAGAACCCGAGAATAACTTCTAGGGAGAGGAACATCTAGCAGGCCTCTCACTCTACTGCTCCAGAGTAGAAGAGATGTGAACAAAGGCAGAAATCACCTTCTGTCTTCTAGGGAGAGGAACATCTAGCAGGCCTCTCACTCTACTGCTCCAGAATAGAAGAGATGTGAACAAAGGCAGGAATCACCTTCTGTGATCAGAGCATCAGCAGCAAAAGAAGAGGAGAGGGGGCCGCCCAGGCGGGAAGAGGTGCAGGACTGTGTGTGCCTCTAGTGTGACCGGGAGAGGTAACAATCTCTAGGTAGTTTACTGCTTTTTGGATTTTTAATTGCCTTGCACAACAGTAATTTTAAACAATATTCTGATAAAATTCTCTTTTCATTGTGTGGCAATACCTTTTGCACCCTCTTGGTATACAAGAGTGAGCAGAGTAGAGAGGAGACAGTGCGGCTTGAAGTCAAGGGATCCCATACATGTATTTCCTTCAAAAGAGGCTAGAGAAGTAAGTGTTCAAGCATGTTGGGGTCTCCAAAGAGTGAAGGGAGAGACGAATGTCCATGAGGCAGGGCCATGGGGCTGAGCTGAGCTGGTGGGTGGGACATTGGAGACACTGATAAGTGGACCTCACAGCAAAGCAGTGAGTATTTGCCTATGCTTCCTCCCCTCCAATCCAAACCTGCTCTCTTGACTTGCTATACTTCTGCCATTCCTGGTGCAAACAGCTCTAAAGACTCCTGCTTATCAACAGAGTAGGTTCATCTTACCATCACATGCACCCAGTGGAATGCACAGAATGATACCCATTTAACAGATGAGAATGTTGAAGTTCAGAAAGGGCAGAAACCTCCCAGTATCACCCGGTTGAGAATCAGTAGGTCTCAGATGGTTTGTCCTTAGTCTATCACCCCATTTAACCTGAGGAAGCCCTGACATAAGCAACTGTTTTTCTCTAGTGTTGTGTGGAAGGTCATTTTGGGGTGGGGGAGAAAGCATGAACCTCCCTATAAGCTCAGTTGAGATTTGGCACAACCAAGGGGCATCACCACTGAGGGCCTTTGAATATCTCTGTGCCAAATAGACTGACAGCAGAGGCTATTTACAGAGGGCCTGGCTTTCCACGTGTGACAAGTTTCCAATAGAGCAGTGAGAACTGATTTTGAGAAAGCAGTTTGCTTTTAAGGTGCTCTGGAGGCACATGTCCTATATTGGATTCCTAGAACCTCCGCTCATAAGCAGGCTTGATCCCAGGGACCGGCAGGAGCCTCCTTATTGTATGGGCTTTTTGGAGGAGGAAAATTTGAGAGACTCTCCCCAAGCAAATATCTTTGTTCATCACTGCTCATCTCTCTCCACCCACTTCTCCAGACTCAAACATACAGGAAACCTCAGAAAATGGGGACAGTGTTTTCAGTGGAGTTCACATGAGGTGGTATGAACAGGATGACAGAAGATCCCTGGTATTGGCTCATTATGACTGGTTTTTGGGCCCTTTGAGCCCTAGGAAGCCCTGAGAGCCATCAGGCCCCAAGCACTGGGTCAGTCTGCAGAAGGGCCAGCATGTAGCTTCTCTTAGTGCTCAGGGCTGTATGCAAGGAGAAGAAGCCTGAAGCCCAGCACATTAGGCCTCACTTGACCCACGTGTCAGACACAGTGGTCTGCCTTGGGCCCAGCCTCCCTGAGAATTTGAACTCTTCCAAATTTGAGAGAGAGAGATAGAGGACTACACAGAGAAGGAAGACCCAGCCCACCCCTGTGATTTATGTGTCCCTGTATCCGCTTTGTTCTTCAGAGCAGTGTACATAAAAGGCTGCCGGGCAGGGGAGAAGTGCCCATCAGTGACTAGCACAGGAAATTGGAAATTGGAAACCCAGGGTCTCCCCCCACTCTGCTTCTGACTCACGCTTAAACAAACCCAACACCGCCCTGACCTTTGCTCCTTCCATCTGTGGCAGGCTGTACCTGCCAGCAGCCCACTCTTCCCGCCAAAAGTCCAGCATTTGGCCCACTTCCCATGGGAGAGAACCCTTCAGGTCCAGACAAATGCCATGGAAGCAGTCCTTGATTGTTTTTGTCTTCAACAAAGCACACTCTCTAAATTTTTTTACCTCTAAATTTTCATCCATTATATTCATCAACACAGAAAGATGGAACATTTGGCAAAATTATTTTAAGTAGCACTCCAACCTGTGATCATAATTTCAAATCAAGGAATTTGCTGAGCAGCTGTGAGAAGAACAAAGGGCCTGGGAGTGATTTAGGGCCTGGGGGAAGGGAGGCTGCATAGAACTTAAGGCCTGGCCATATAGAAGCAGCTGGGAAGGCAGGTTGTATGCACACAGAGGGGGAGTGGGCCTCATCAGCCCTGCCGACCTTACACGGGAGGCTCTGTAGTTTCCATCTGCTGAACATACAACTCTCAGCACTTAAAAGTATATGTATGAGGAGCAAAGGATTAAGACTCCATGGAATATGATGGCTGAAAGCTTCAGCGAAGGAGTGGGAGAGGTCTGGCCTTATATCCTGGCTCTGTCACTCACCAGCCTCAGTTAAGTCATCTGTAAAGTGAGAATCAACCAACCACATATTAGGGACTATGATGATATACATACACGTATATATGTATATATGTATATAGTATATGATGATATATGTCATGTATATCTGTATATGCATTTATACAGTTACTAGCATGTAGGTAGTATGCAAACTGATATTAGTTGGACAGAATTTACATGCTTTGTTTTTATACGTCATTCACTCAACAAACATCTAAGGATCATCTTTTATGTACCAGGTGCAGGGTTGAATATTAGAAGGGTACAAATTTGTGAGGCCAGGGATTAATATGCTATTAAATAAATAAATAAATGGTTGAGTTAAAAATTAATAATGACTTCTAAGAATAATTAATTTACAAAGAGCTTTTCTTAACAGATGGGTCCACTAGAAGCAATTTGAAAAATGTTTAAAAAAAAAACGTTGTTTAATTGCTTTTGAACTCATTGCTTTTCAATAAAACTATTGTCTAAATTAACTCTTTAAAATAGCCATGTTTCATACCCGGGAACTTCAGTCAGCTAATTTTCAGATAATCAAATCTATTTGCAAAGACTGGCTTGTCTAAGTGCTTTTCAAATGGCAGCACATATATACGCAGAAAAGATATCTTTTGTCAGGAATTACCCTGTTCTGTTAAATTATAATTTTAAGAATTAGAAGTTGTCTAGTCCAAACTCCCATCTCCTTAGCAGAGCTTCTGATTGATGATGGTTGAGCCTCTGAAACTCTGCTAGGAAAGGAGAGCTCACTGTTTCAAAAGGCCGGTGCCTGCAGGGTTGAACAGCTCTACAGGTTCAAAATGAGCAATCAATGGGAGACTAATGTAAGTGAATTGACATGGCACATGGGAACATGAAGCGTGAAAAGATGCAAGGCCTTCCTGTTGTTTCTCCTTTCATCTTACGCCCCATCTCTGTAGTCTGTGCTGGTTTTGACTGTATGTGCAAGCTCCCCTGCTTGCCCTCTTCCCAGAGGGGACAGCAATAGCCCTGGTCACCTCTGCATGGCCGAGCATATGGTCCACTAGAAGTTGAGCACTAATATTCAGTTAGTGCTCCTTGCCCTGTTCTCTGAGGTGGCTCAACCGAGCTCTGCTTTCTTGGAAAACAACAGTGAACTTTGCTCAGCCAAAGCCTTATTTCCCAAACTCTGATATTTGCTCACTGGCCCTCCTCTCTACAGCTGTTCTCAACTGCTGACCACTTCTTACACGCTGCTAGCTGCTTCCGCTGTTGCAGCACTTCTTGGCAGGCAGCCACTGGGGGCCGAGGCAGATAGAGTACAAGCAGTTACTTGTGGCCTTGGCTTGTGGTCCGAACCATGGCTGGATCTAGTGTGCCCCTATCTTTATAAGCAGTGGACTAAAAGCAGAGTGAGCAGAATAGCTCTGCAAAATCCTATAGCTGCTTTCTTTTCTTCACACTTCTGGTAGCCTGTTAGAATTGTTCAAATTGAAAAAAAAAAATAAGTCGAGAACAACTAAAGTAAAAAGAGAAAAGTGATAAAAGGGAAAGGTTTATTTTTGGAGCTCTTGAATCCTGAGACTCCTCCATCTAACTTGCTTTGGTTCCCACAAGGGCTTTAAGTCTAATCTTTTCTTAGGCCTAAACCAGGAGGCCCTTTTGCCTTTCTAGATCCTGGAGTGAACTTCTTTTGATTTCTTGTCCATCTTGTTCTTCTGCCATACAGCTTTCTCCTACCCCAAGTTTGACATGGCTGATTAGTTGGCTGAAAGGTAGATAGGGAAAGTCATTCTCCTCAGATTCTCTGCTTCCATGCTGACTCCTGAGAGGTTCATCTAGCACTCTCACTCCCCCTGAATCTCATCTGGAACATGAAATCAGTTTTGTTTGACTTCAATGACATTTAAAATAATTTGATGTTAATTATCATTGATGAAATAGGATTTCAGGAAAATCATATTTTTGGTTTGCACTGCAAGCTGGAGAGTGAGATGGCCTGGATTTTAGCTTACTCTGCCCCTGTCACATGTGGCATACACTCTCCACTCTGGCACCCTCTTCAGCAAAAGAGACTGTCTTAATTCACAAAAAGACTGAGTATTAGCTTCTATCCATCAAGGGCCTTCTCTCCTCCACCCTTAATTTACTTCATCCATCACCTGCCTGGTTTTTCTGGATGTTTATTTTTGCTGTCCCTGCTCAGCACAGTTATTTCAGCAATTCTTCCCCTATTTCCAATAGATTGTTAGCTCACTACTTTCTTCTTCCCTCTATTCTACCCCTTCTCTCTCTCACTTTGCATCTCTGAAAGGCTGCTGATATTTTCTATCTGAAAGTCTTAGAAGTTCCTTTTTTTAAAAGTTTTATTTATTTATGATACAATAACTGGAGTACAGACCAGAAGTGTAGGGATTGAAAGGATTCACCAGCAATAGAGTGGGGAGCAGAACAGGCAGAATGACTGACGAAGTACACTGCTGAAGGGAGCAACAGGCGGGTTAGGAAAGGTCTGCTGCTCTACGTGGGTGATTCCCTACCAGGAATTGAACTCACTCTGCAGTGGCTTCAGATAGCCTCACAGAGCTGCACTTTAACCCATTGCACCACCAGGGAGGGCCCTAGAAGTTCTTTACAAATATTTAAAAATGAAAACAACAAACAACTATAAACCAGAGACATTTTTACAGGGGTAGAAAAGAGATTGGTATCAAAACTGGGTTGGGAAGAGTGCATGGGACTATGGTGATGGCACATGGGTGAATTGGTGGTGGGAAGTCCATGGGGATTACAACCAAGATGAAAAAATGCACAAAATGAATAATGATGTAATATATATATACATATATATATACATATAATAAAGGATAAAACACTAAAATTTTAAATTAAAAATATTTAAGAAAGAAAGAAAAATAAGACAAAAAAAAGCTCACAATTTCTGCCTAATAAGCATGTTCTTTCTTCTAATTCCCCATTATCAGTCATGTATCATGACCATATCCCTATGCTTTTTTTCCTCTACACCAAGTGCCCTTCCCTTCATCTCAACTTTCACATAATTTGAAGGACCAGTTCAATGCCCCCTATTTCAAGATATCATTGAATCATGTGTAGAAGTATAGCTTTCAGGGCCTCCCAGTAGCCTAGGGGATAAATCTCAGTGCTATCACCGCTATGACCTGAAATTGAGCTCACCTACTGCTCCCCTCAACAGTGCCTTTCAGAAAATGCAGCTGCCCTGCTCCCCACTGTCTCTGGTAAATTCTCTCCCCCCCATACCTCTGGTCTACACCCCAGTTCTTCTACACGTACACACAAAGTATGGGCTTTAGCAGTGGTTGCTCAAATCTAGGCTCTGTCACTGACTGATTCTGCGTAAGGGGTTTAACTGCTGTGAATTTCAGTTTTGTTTTCCACAAAATGGGAATCAGAGTGACTAACTCACAAGTTGTTGAAAAGATTCAGAGTTGTTTATGAAAATATTCTACTTATTTCACTTGTTTCTTGAGAGCAAGATTAATTTCCAGGTCATATAGCCCAGGTCCTTATAAATAGTAATGAAACAAATGAATGAATATTTCACAATATGCTGAGTAATATGGTGTGATGCCAGCATCTTATCCACCAATTAAAAAGGTCAAACCTACTTTATTTTTATCAATTAAATATTTCCTGATTTTATGAAGACACTATTTTGACATTTATTTTATTTCTATCTAATTAAGCGGCTTGACTTAATGTCAAATGGCTACGAAGATGGATGAAATAATCATAGGCCTCTAGATCCACGCAGCTTCCATCTGTTGTTGTCCTCACAAATGCCAGAATGTTTGGATAATTGTCCATTGGGTTGAATGGTGCAGACAACTGTCCTTGTCTGGGAAAGTCCACAAGTCCCATTAACTCTATTTTTGCTTAATATTTCCACATAATTGCTTCAACTCTTGACTTATACTGATCTTTGTTGAACCACATATTGGATTCAGAGATCCATCTGTTCCTCTGCCCCTTCTTTTATTTCTCTCTTTGACCTTCTTTCCTTCTCTTTGGTCTTAAATACAGATGAAGTTGGATGTAGTTGTCCTGGAAAGTCAACTCTCATCTGGGATGTGGCCTTTTTCCAAGAGCTCATCAGATCTATTACACCTGTTTGCCAGAGTGGACATGCTAAGTGCTCATCTCCCCCTTGGCTCATCAGATACAGCTGATCACATCTGGCTGAAGCTCCAGCAATTTGATTACTCATTTTCTGCCTTCAGCCAAATGTAGACCACCTGGTCAGAACTTGTCTCCAGCAACTCCTATTTCCCTTGGCAGGCTTTACCTGGCAGCAGTAGTGTCTTTGCTTCTTTTCTCTCTTCACATTAAGTAAGTCCTTTAAAAGAGGACTATATGGAGGTGAGGTGAGGTATGGGTACATATCTTGGAATTCCCATAAAATAATTAAAAAGATCATCAAAACAGAGTTTCCTCATCATGGCCAGTGTATAAAATGAATAATACACCCCAAAGATATCAAACCCTAATGTCTATAATGTCTATATACCTTATTTGGAAAAAAAGAATTTTTCAGTTGTGATGATATTAGGGTCTTCAATAGATTATTCTGGATTATCTGAGTGGTCCCAATGTGTTAACATGAGTGTTCTTATAAAAGAAATGCAGAGGGAGATTTAACACACACACACACATAAACATACATGAGAAAGTGATGTGGAAATGGAGGCAAAGATTGGAGTCTGTGGCTACACACCAATGAAAGCTGGTATCCAGCAGAAGCTGAAACAAAGGAAGAGATTCTTTCCTTGAGTGTTCAGGAGCACAATCCTGATGACACCTTGATTTTGGCCCAGTGATACTAACTTTATCTATCTATCTATCTATCTATCTATCTATCTATCTATCTATCTATCTATCTATCTATCTATCTATCTATCTATCTATCTA
>NW_004567131.1:260032-272908 GCF_000260355.1 Condylura cristata
ATCTATCTATCTATCTATCTATCATCTATCTATCTATTATCTATCTATTTATTATTAATGCATACAGAACTGGGGTATAGGCCAGAGGTGCAGGGGTGGTGAGAAATCACCAGAGATGGAATGGGGAGCAGAAATGAAGTACACTGCTGAGGGCAGCAGCAGGCACAACAGGAGAGGCCTGATGCACCATGTGGGTCACCTCCCTGGGAGGGAATTCAAACTCATGCAGCTGCAGGTAGCTTCTTAGTGCTGCACTTTAGCCCATTGCGCCATCAGGGAGGGCCTTGATACTGATTTTAAACTGTGGTCTCCAGAACTGTAAGAGAATAAATTTAATAGATTTGAGCTATCAAGTTTGTGCCAATTTGTTATAGTAGCTACAGGAAACTAATTCATTCAGTAGCAATGATAGCAAAGGTAATCACTGTAAGATCATTTCTAGGCTGCAAGCCCCCAAGCTCACATCAGGGCTGCTTCAAATGCTGTATCATAGTAAGACAACAGATTTTAGTGAGCATGGTTTTGATAAATGTTCAGTTAGCTTCATAGCCCAGCCACCCTAGTTAGTCTAACTAGAAAGATTTACTGGAAAACATTAAACGGCCAGCAAAGTAGTTAGGAAGACAGGTTCCAGACACAGCTTTCAGGGATGAGTCCACAAAACATGTTATTCCTCTTGCCACTATGAGGAAGCTAGCTGCTTAGGGCAAAGCTGCCCTATGACTTCTACAATGTGCCACCCCCCAAACAGATGCCTGGAGCCACACATCTGCCCCCTCTGAACTCAGTTCTAAATTCAAGTCTTGAGATATTGCCTGTTATTTGAGGAATTTAAATTGCAACTTGAACTTCAGCTTCTGGGGAAGCTGAGAAGTGTGGTTTAGCTTTTCAACTTCTGCATTATAGATGCCAACTTCCTGTTGTAATGGACGTTGCAACCCCAGTGATATGGATGTTAAGTTATTCTAACCACAATTCCTAGCACAAGCACCTACTATGTGCCAAGCACTCCTCTAGCAAATAAGAGTTTCTATCCTCAGGCCATCCCTGGGGGTGCAATAAAGCTGTCTGCTGCCACTGCAGTGTGAGTTTGATTCCCAGCTGGGGAGGTGAGCCATATGGTGCAGCTGACCTCTGCTGACCTGCCTGCTTCTGCCCTCGGCAGTGTATTTCAGTTGCTCTGCCTGTTCTGCTCCCCACTCTGTGTCTGGTGAATCCTCTCAATCCTCACACCTCTGGCCTGTAACACAGTTCTTGTATGCATAAATAAATAAATCTTTAAAAAAAGATTTTCTATACTCAAGAAGCATATTTCTCATTAGTATAGATAACAAGTTCATAAACCAACATAATAATTTCATGCACTGTTAAATGCTATGAGAAGAGTAATGAAGTGATGACTGTGAGGGTGTCAGTGGCTCAGTTAAAATGGTTACAAAAGGCTTCTCAATGTGATTTTTTTTTTTATTAAGTTCTGACTAGTGAACAGTCAGTCATGCAAAAGTCTGGGGGAAATGGTGCTTCTAGAGGAAGGAACAGAAAGCTCAAAGACCTGGGTAATGGAATAACTCAGCATGTTTATGGGACAGAAAGAAGTTCGGCATAGCTGGAATGTGGTGAATGGATGAAAAAAGGAAGGAAATGAGGTCAAGAAGCTAAGGAGGTACTAGATACTGGGGACCTTACAAGAGTTTATTTTATTCTGGTTACAACAGGAAGTCAGTGGAAGGTTTTATGTATGAAAGTTGTAGGAGTTGAATAGTGTCTCCCAAAACTCCCATTTAAAGAAGCCTCAGAGAGTTACCTTATTTCAAAATAGGATCTTTGCATATGTAATTAAGGTGGAATCAAGATAAGGTCATCCTGGATTAAGACAGGCCCTAAATCCAATGAAACTGATTTTATGAAGGATAGAAAAGGACACATAGTGTCACACAAAGAAAAGGTGATATGAAGATGGAGGCAGAGATTGGCATGATGTATCTATAAGCCTTGATGCTTCTGGAGGGAATCAAGCCTGCTAACACCTTAAATTTGGACTTCAGACCTCTTTAACTGTGAGAGAATAAATTTCAGTTGTTTTAAATCACCCCATTTGTGATAGTTTTTTCTAAACAGCAGCCCCAAGACAGGAATAGATAAGTGAGATGATCTAATTAGTGTTATGGAAGATCACTTGGGGAGATGTCTGGGGTGAACTAATTCTAGGGGAAAATCAACAGTAGCAGTGAGGACATTGGGACTGGTCAGAGCCAATGTCAGAGATGACGTAGCTTGGGTTAGGGTAGCATCTGGGTAGATGACAAAAAGCTTTCAGTTTTAGGATCTATTAGGGAAGCATAGCTACAAGTTTTATTCTGAATTGGTTGTTGGAGAAGGGCTGGAGGATAAGAAATACTAGTTAACTTTGACTCTTAGGTTTGTAGCCCACTCAGTTGGTGTGATTTATTGAGATGAGAGTTGGGGATCTGGGTTGGAATGGAGACTTTGCTTTGGTCATACTAAGTTTGAGATGCTTATGTGAAATCTAAGGAAACACTGAGCCAGGCAATTGAGCTCTACCGTTTACCAGTTTTGTACTTTAGGGAGAAACAGACACAGGGATACAGGTTGAAAATCACCTGAGGTGATATTTAAGTCTTGACATTAGATGACAAGGTAGATAGGGAAGAGAGAAGAGCCAGCCTTCGTTAGAACTCTGGCACATTGAAATAAAATTTGGAGATCTGATTGAGACGAAGGAGGCAGAGAAAGTGCTGGGAGCTGGGTAGGAGAGAACACAGTCATAGGTGGAGTGATAGAAGTCACTGAAGAAAGTATTCTAGGAGGGAGTTTTCAGCCATGAGTGCTGTGAGGGGTGGTAAAAGATGAAGACAACTGAGTGTCACCATGAGCTTGGTGTAGGCGTTTGGTTACTTCTTTCAGGAAGGATGAGGGGACAAAGCTTGACTGGAACAGAGGAGTGAGTGGGGGTGAGGAGATGATGGTGATTATACAACTCTTTAGCGAAATTTCTCTTTCAAGGGAAGTGTGGAAATGGATCTGTTGCTAGATGGGGGTATGGGGTCAGGGGAGAAAGGGGTAATGGTGGGAGAAGGGAGTAATAGCAGAAGTGTCCATAGGAGATTCAGGGAACGAGCCGGGTGTTTGACCCTCCACAGCTCAGGGGCCATTTGTCTATTATGTCTTAAGGGAATTCGAGTAGGTGGGCATGAGGCACTGCATGGCTGGTGAAGGCAGCTGGTAGCAGGAGGAAGGGGTGTGGCGAGCAGAGTTCAGAACCCAGGGGCAAGGTCTGGGGAAGTGTTTCAGGACTCTTGTAAGAGCAGACCCCTCACCTCTTTCCCCAGTCTTGAAAGTGTTTAGTCCATTCACGTCATAACATTTAGATGGCAGGAGCCCAGGTCTCTGTCAAAAAAATGTTTAAAACAATAATCCCTGTTCCTTGAGGATTTGTAACTACTACTTTTCTTTCTTTCTTCCATCTCCTGTACCCCGCCTCTTAGCGCTGGGAATTCTGTAGTGGTCAGGGATTTCTGACCATTTAGAAAACAGAAAATCTTAAAGGATTTTCAATTAAATCTGTTAAGTACCAATGGTTAAATTATATTCCATGTATGTAGAATAAAGAGCTACTTACTGCTTTTTCTTTTAAAAACAAAAGTTGATAAAATAATTTCCCTTTGAGTTGCTTTATCTGAGAGCATGGGACCCTGCTGTGTCCCCTTGGACATCCTTAGGGTTTCTAGACTGTTTCCTTCTCTCTCACCCCATTCCTCTTATGGGACTTTTATCCCCCCCACAAGGGGAAATGTCTCCATAGCTTTAATCTCAACTAATACCATGGTTTGGTTTGGTTTGCGTCTTTTTATCTTCTAATGCAGTTTTCTTTATAGTAGTCTACAGAGGTCAACCTAGTGCTGTGAATCCTCCTACCCTCTAAATAAAATGACTTGTGGTCAGCCCATTTTGAATATCTTGCATACTAAATGCTCAGAAAAAGTCCTGCAGTTAACATTTACTTTGTTTTGTCCAATATTTCTCATACATATTTGACCACCAAACAGTGTTTTGTAGAATTTATTTTGGGAGATTTCTACCGACATAATTCTCCATGTTCCAGGAAAACTAGTCATCCATGTTTACCATCTGGAACTTGTTAAAAAACGTTTTCAGTCATTGTGCGAACATTTTGTAGAAGTATATGGAAAGTGAAAAACAGTTCTACTAGAAATGTACACACTAGAGCTGAACACAAAATGTCCATTTTTTTCTTCCACATTGCCCAGATTTTGAACACACATACACCTGAAGTGAATAACACCACTTGAATACAACTAACTGACTCCCAGATATCAGGCATGACAGGGAACATCCGTCTTGAAAATTCTGACTCAGATTTCAAGTAGGTTCTAGCTTTTCATAGCTTCTGTTGCTTCTTTTAGCACTTGCATCATCAACATATGAGGAAAAGCCTAGGAAACCTTCAAGAACCCACATGATTTGTATGAAGAGAGGAAGGCCATTTTACTTGCTTTGTGATTGTAAAGAATTTTCATTTTTAGAGTTATAAAACAAGTTTCTCTATTTCCCTCCTGTCATCTCTGTAGGCACACCTGCCTTCAATATTTGTCCACTCAAGTCAATTTCTAGCCAAGGACATCATAGAAATGAAATAACACCACCAGACATCCTTTCAGCAGACAAAATACTCCAGGTTCTAGGGACAAAATGTTGCAGGATGAAATCTTTCTGGTGCAGTAACTGGATTAAAACACCATATTTCCTTTTGGTCCAATACATGTAACATTCACCCTCCAAGTTTTGAGTTTAAGTTTGTCAAGGATGCTGCTATATTAAGACTTCTGGCCTGAGCTTTTACTTGTATTACTAATGCCATGGCCATCCTTAGTCTAAAGCCCTGCTGTCTCAGCCTTCAATTTCTGATTGACCTAAGAATTCGGAAACAGCTCCCTTTATTTTTGTTCTCCTTGCTATTACATAAAAAGTGAAAAATATAGATTTTTTCAACAGTGTGCAATGTGTCTGCAGTGCTCTCTTATACTTTCTTTCAATAATGCTATGCTTTCATCAATGCGATAGGAAAACTGGGAAGAAAGATTGGAATGATTTATCTCACCATTACATCAGCCTTCTACCTAGGTCATTTCATCCTTCTCCTTTTTCTTCTTCATTTTAAACATTATTGTTTGGAATAATTTTTGAATAGCAATGAGCTAGCATGTGTATTTCAAGATATGGGAAAAATAAGAACTCTTTTAAAAGTGCCTAAAAGTAACTTAAATATGTAAAAGTGTCCAAAGGTAATTGCAATATAGAATGAATTTTACTTTTTTAAAGAAAATAGGTTATCATTTCTTTTTTCTCTGGAAAATTTCTAATAAAACTTGGTAAGTAATATCAACCCTTACATATACATGAACTGCTCGAAAAGAAATTAAAACATGAACATCAGATTTAATATTTCCTCATAAGAATTCATTTTCTCCCAAGTGCTGATTCATGTATAATTTACTTTGGTGGAAGCATACTTTTTCATTTTGAATGATATGTGATCAAGTGAGTTTGAGTAAAATATTTTACAGATTAATATATTCTTAGTTTTTGTATTGGTAGTTTATTTTAATTTCATAGTTTAATTAACTTCATTTCATTCATAGTTTCATTTTCCTGTTATTTGTCTTCTTTCCACTTATACCATTTTGTTTACTTGAGATGAGTTATGTGAGAAAAAGAATGGCTGATAGTGAATAAATAAAAAAGACCTATTTTTATTTTAATTCCTCTTTATGTATGTTATATTTTATAGTGGTTTGTGCAAAATAGGGCAATGATTATTTTATTATCCTGATGTTTGGAATGCTTACCTTTTGCACTCAAGCTGGCCTATTTTTATAATTTTTGATATTTTATTTCTAATGAATACGATATAGAGCTGTAAGGTCAGTCCCAGAGAACTGACTCACCAGTTAGCGAGAAGCAACCCATATGACCCAGCATTCCCACTCCTAGGTATCTACCCAAAAGACACAAAAACACTGATTCAAAAAGATACCTGCACCCCCATGTTTATTGCTGCCTTATTTACAATTGGAAAGACATGGAAACAGTTCAAATGCCCAAAAGTGGATGACTGGATTAAAAAGATGTGGTACATATACACAATGGAATATTCCCCAGCAATCAAAAAAGGTAAACTCATGCCTTTTCCAGCGACAAGGATGGAACTGAAAGGGATCATGTTTGGTGAAATAAGGCAGAAAGAAAAAGAAAAATACCAGATGTTTTTATTCATAGAAGGAGCATAAAGGACCGCGGAAGGGATGAACAATTCTAATAAAGATAAAACAACAACAACAAAAAGAACAACTATATACCAGAGACATTTTACAGGGGTGGAGTGGTGAATGGGATCAAAAATGGGTGGGGTAGGGGACAGTGCATTGGACTATGGTGATGGCACACGGGTGAATTGGTGGTGGGAAGTCTACAGGGGTTTCAGCCAATATGGAAAAAGACACAAAATGATGTAAAAATAAACTATTAAAAATAATTATTCTGAGATATTCACTATTTTCTTCTTGTTCCTTTCAAGTCCATCTAGGTTCTGAAGCTTCCCGTGGCCTCACCCTGCTAGTGTGTTCACTGTGGTTGGCTTGACAGACGTGGAGGGAGGAACCTGAGGGGAATATTCCCAGCTACCTCCCAAGTATATCTAGGCTACATTTTCCTGAATTCTTCTCCTCCTGCCTGCATCATGTCCTTTTGGGTATATAAGTAGCTTTTCTTTGTTACCACTTGACTTGCTCTGCCTTCTCCTTAGTCTCCATGTTTAGCTCAGCTCTTGTGTGAATGCCATTCTTTGGAATTCTCAGAGAAATCTCATTCTCAATCAGCCTGGGTTTTGCTAATCAAAAGTGCTTTGGTTCTCAGATGTTTGTTTCTAACTAGAGGTAAACCGAGATCCAGAAAACCAAGAACTTGGAGTGCACAGTGTGGGTGCAGTGACCCCACTCTGAACATGGGGAAGAATAGCGGAGTGGGTTAGGCTGGCATGGGCATTTCTAAGGTCATCAAACATGACCACACCGCAACACATGTTGTATCTACCATGACAGAAAGGTAGTACTTCGAGGAAGGGGGACCTTTATCTGAACTTGCAATAAATTGGTGGGACACTTTGATGATGGGAGTTTAGGAAACAGCAATTTTTTTTTTATTATACCTGACAACCTCCATTTAAAATATTTTTTTATATATAATAGTTTATTTTTACATCATTTTGTACATTTTTTTTTCATCTCAATTGTAATCCCCGTGGGTTTCCCATCACCGAGTCACCTGTGTGCCATCACCACACTACCGTGCATTTCCCTCCCACCCGCCCCCCGGGGAAACAGCAATTTCTTAATGATTTGAAATGTCCCACTGTAATAATGCAAACATGAGAGAGTGCACGGGCAGTACAAACAAGGGGAGCTGAGGGAGAGGAGACGTGGTTGGTGAGTCAGGAGATGTTACAGCAGGGAGGTGGACTTTGAGGAGGAGCTGACAGGGCAGATTCGATGGAGAAGAATGTCTAGGTGGGTTTGTGATGTGAACAAAAGTGTGAGAGAAGGCTATTCACAGAACAACTGTGGGGAAAGCCACAGCACCTTTCCTGGTGGTTCCAGGCTTTGTGTTGGCTGATAACAGAAGTTTAGACAGGTGCTCCAAGTTTGGGAGCCCTTGAAAGGCCAGACTGGAAGTGGGGTCCATGGGCAGCAAAGGAGGAAGCCTTGGACAGGAGGGCAGCTTAACAGAGGGAAGATCCTTTGGGGTGAGGCCACAGGGTGGCCCAGGGAATGGTGGGAAGGGGCTTGTTGGAAGAGACATGCCAAAAGAGAAAGGACAGGACTGTAGGAGACAGTGATGCTGGAAACTTATCATAAATGAGGAGACAGATGGGAGAGGAAAGATGGGTGGGGCTTTGGGGTGATGATACCCACTGGGCAGTTGGTAGCAGGCATTTGAATGACAGCAGAAAGGGCAGGGCCCTGTTGCACATCTGGGGTTGTTTTCATAGAGGAGACCCTGCCCACCAGCAAGGCTGTGAGTGCCAGCTTCTGATGCAGGGAATTGTCTAGAGTGGGAAGCAGGAGTAACCTGGGAGAGCCTATGGTGGGAGGTCACTTCACCAGCACACAAAAATTTTGAAAGAGTTGAACTGGTCATATGCATGACTCTGAACTTGTGTTAATGGGGCTGGTGATTTCTCATTGTTCTGTGATGTTGGTTTCAGTTTTGTAATGACTTTTCATGAAAATAATGAGCACAATTAAAACCGAAAGCCTTCTTGAAGTAGCAGAATGGAAAATAAACCTCCAAAGAAACAGCTTTCTTTGTCTCCCAAGGAGCAAATGTTTCCCTCAGGCATGTGTGTAGAATGACCGTGAACTCTGTGCATCTCCTCAGTCCCACCCTGACTCCCACACCTGGGCCTTCCTGACACCCAGGAGGATGACACACTTGGGTGGGGATTTTCCACCAACTTTGGTGATTTACATTTCTGTTATCACAGATTTTTCAGCCAGCACTCTGGGATTGGTGATTTTTGGGGGTGCCACCCCCTGGCAATAGTTGTGTTTCTGGGCTGGTGATTCAGGATGACGAGGCGGGTGGAGGATGATGTGATGTCTTCCTTCTTTTAGCGTGAGCTCTTTTCCAAGTAAATGAAGAGGCTACTTTCAAAAAGCACTGCAGTGGGAGGGACTTGCGTTTTCGCTGAGCACCCTGGCACTTCTGCATCCCAGAGCCACTTTTATGTTCTTTGTGGTCCCTGCTGCCGGCCTCTGTCCTCCGCTGTACTGCACACTAATTGTGGGAGAGTGAAAAGCATGAGCCATGGACTCACACACATCCTCCCCTGAGCACTTCCGGCAGCCAGCAGAAGTCAATAAATTAGGATAAAGAAAATGACATTTGGCTTTGTCTGGGCTCTCCTGTCAGCGTATGACAGCAGTCTTGGTGTTGAATGGAAATTCTGTTTCCTTCCCCCTCTAAATTTAAAGCCTGCGTTTCCTGCCTTCCTGTCAGTGCCTACACTCACCCAGACAGTTCTGATGCTTTGACTTACTGATCAACTTGTTTTTTTTTAACCACAGTTTTTTTTTTTTTTTAAAGTCAAACATACACATACACTCACAGGGGAAAAAAAAACACACATAAAGCAACAAACCCTGTCTAAGAGCTGACTAAGCATAAAGGTTTGCCTTCCAAGAGTAAGGCCAAGGCAAAAATTCTCAGTAAATCTAACTAACAGAGCTCAAACTTTATAGTTTACAGTTCCACCTAAACTGTTAACGCTCTGTTGTCTTAGAGATTGAATGCTTTACCTAGCTCTTCCAGCAAGACATGCCATCGCCAGTTTACAGAAAAGCAAAAAAAGAACTGCAGCAAACCCAGCTAGGCAGCCCATGGGTTGGTGCTGAAATGAAATAGCAGCTGCAGGTGTCCTGGCTGGGGTTCTGGGGAGCGCTCATGTCCCATGTTGGAGTGATGGGCTAGTGCTGTCCCACCCTGCCCTTGTCCTCCACCCTGATAGTCACTCAATGTCCAGAGCAGGAGGACAGACTGTCTTGGATGTCATTTGGGACACAAGTTTCAAGACAATTGTTAGCACAAACATGGCTGATTAGTGAAATTTTCTCCTGGTAAAACTTTTTATTTTTATTATTTATTTATTTATTTATTTAAAAGTAGTGGAGGGCCTCGTGGGTGGTACAAGGGGTTAAGTCTTAGCACTATCAAGCTATGGCCAGTCATTGCAGCATGAGTTCAATCCCCTACTTGGAGCTCACCTACTTGTCACAGCAGACCTCTCCTGTCTCGCTCACTACTCCCATCAGCAGTGTATCTCAGTTGATCTTCCTGTTCTGCTCCCCACTGTCTCTGGTGAATATTTTCACTTCCCACACCTTTGGCCTATACCCCAATTCTCTCTCTCTCTTTTTTTTACAGTTTATTTTTACATCATTTTGTACTTTTTTTTTCATTTCAATTGTAATCCCCATGTATACCCCAATTCTTTTATGAATAAATAAATAAAAATAAATCTTAAAAAAAAAAAGATAAAAGTAGTGGAGCCCAAAGTTAGCAGTAGAATTTCGAACCACATAACCAGCCTCACTTTCTTCACTTCTTGACATCACAGGATTTCTGCTTCAGAGTCAGGATTTTCTCAATTCAGGTCACCCACCATGAGGGTACTGGATGAGATCTCAGAGGGTGCTGGCTGATCCCAGGAGTGAGTCCATTCATTTGTATAGACACCACTGATACCCACTAAATTTGGGGTTATAGTTGTGAAAAAGACACACTAATAATGAGGAGTGATTCTTACCACACCCCTTCAACCCCTACCTAGATGCCCCAACTCCGAGAGCCCCTAGGGCCTGGAGAATGGATTTGCTATTCACTAATGTGCTGCCTCCATGCTCTCCATGGCAGACATGGAGCAGAAACAGAAGTTCCAAAGTAGACAAAAGCCTGCAATCTAGGGCAGGACCACAGACATTTTATGCAAAAGGTCAGCTGCTATATCGTTCCTCCTTTGGGTCATATCTCTGTGTTACAGTTAGCTTAGTTGGTGGTATATAAATAGTATGCTAATATTCCAGTATAACTTTATTTATAAAATGGATGCTAACTGATTTGACCCATTTGTTTACTTCCTAGACTTTCCTCTGATCTTCTGAAAATTTCTTATTCATGTATCTCCCTGATGCTAACATGCAGCCTGAGTTGCCAGGGCTTCTTTGCTGTGTGCTACATAATACTCCACGAGGATCTTTTGAGGAGAATACTGTGGGTCTTAGTGCTGCACTTGGAGTTGTGATAGAAGATTCTTTAAATTAAAGGACCTTCCTACATCACACATACACCCACACACACAGTCACTCATGCAGCCACACACACTCACACAGCTAACCACACACACACACACACACACACACACACACACACAGATACGCAGGTCTCTCTTAATTAATTGCCCAGGTATATAGATAGCTTACACTGAAATTCTGTTATTATGTCAACTCTCTCCCTCCGTTCCCCTACTTCCTTTTCCTCTTTTATGTTCTTCCATGTTTCACATCGTTCCTTAAATATTTATTACATACCTTCCTTGTGCCTTGTGCTGTTATTACCCTCTAGATACCGCCTGAGTAAGTCAAGCAAAATGTAACATCTGTCTGCAAGGAGCTTATAGTCCAATAGCTGAACCCCAAGAAAGAAAAAAACCCAAAGATATGAGCAGCAATTAACAAACTGGAAAACAAATAATAAACACAGAAAACACATTTTTGGGAAAAGTAATGAAATTGATTAAAACAAAGCCAAATGTCAGCAAGGTTGAGTGAGGGGGGAAGGAAAGAAAAGGTAAAATTTATCAATGTCAGTTGCTAGTACAATACCGCCTACCTTCATTAAAGATCAGAAGACGTTATTTTGATCAAGTTTATACTAATAAATTTGAAAATCTAGACAAAGGGGTACATTTCTAAAATGTTACATAAGATGGAAGCTATCAAAACTTACAGAAGAAAAAATATGAACATTCACTTGACCAATAATTATCTAGTAAATTGAGTCCATAATCGGAGTCTTCACAAAGAAAACCCCAGGCTTGGGGTATAGCCCTTAAAAACGCATACACATGTGTACAAGTGACTAAGCATGAAACAACCAGGATGCAAGGCCACAGAATATTGGCCTGCTAGCCCTGAAGCCCTGAATCAGGGCTGGGTCATCTTGTACCAGGAACATTTTCACGGGAGTAGCTACTTGAGTGGAGACTTGAGAGAGAGAAGACCCTACTGTGGGACGCTGAGGAGGGAGCATGCTGGACAGAGGCACTGCAGTGTAAGATTGCATGTTTGGCTTGGTGAGGACAGGGGTTCCATGTAGCTGCTGGTGGGAGCCAGGGAGTCAGGGCTAGGTGATTTGTAAGGGGCCAGAGAATCACTGAATGTTTAGGCTAGAAAAGAATGGGACCAGATCTTCCCATTTTTGAGGGACACCCTGGAGGCTTTGCTGAGAATGGGTGAAGCTGCTGAGCCTGGAAGGAGGAATAGAGACATGCAAGTCCAGGGTCACTGAGGGTGGGAGATGGAGCCTCTGTAGGGGGTGGGGTGCAGGTTGGGGGAATTGAGAAGCAAAAATGTTCAAATCTACATGGGCATCAAGTCAATTTAGGAGGTGAGGGAAAGATGGAAGTATCCAGAACGACTTCAGACCATTGATTTGGGTGGTCATGAGGATGGGAAGCCCAGTTTCTACGGAGGAAGCAAGGAGGAAGAGGTTTGAGGCATGTTAAGTTTGACGGTCCATTGTCCATCAGGAAGTTGCACGTTTAAATTTGGTGCTCAGAAGGAAATTTGTGCTGGAGATATTAGCTGTCAAAAGATGACTGGAGTTGGAGGTGGAGGAGCTCTCACCTTGAAAGAAACCAGGTTGGAGAGAAGCCTCTGAGCACCAACATTTCTGGCAATCATTTGCCCTACTGGCAAGAAAGCACAGCCCCTTCCTTTGAGGTTGCTTCTGTGTGCTGGTGCAGAAATCAGCCATTCTGACTGAGAAAAGAGGGGGCAGCACCCAGAAGGGTGAATCCATGGACAGCAGGAAAGTAGAAGCCCTTTGATTCCAGGTGATTCTCCCTTTCGGTGGGGACCCCCAATCTGCGGTAACTGTGAGTCTCTCTCCAGGCCTCTTGTTCCCTTAGCAGCAAGGAACTAGAACTACTGTATTCCTGACATTAAACCTAAGTCTGTTTTCTGTGTCATTTACCCCACTGGCACTGAGAAGCCTCAGAAT
>NW_004567131.1:273253-313110 GCF_000260355.1 Condylura cristata
GTTACCTCCTCCAGACTGAGGAAGGAAGAAAGGACAGTGGTAGGTTGGGAGAGGGGGTTTTCAGGGTCCAGGTCTGGAGGAACAGCCTAACAGGTAGTTCCCTCAGGCTTTGAGGGACTGGAAGGTCAGAGTAAAAGGCAATAAAGACATACAAAGAGAAGAATAATGTATGTCAATAAACCTCACAAATGTATGTGATACTGATCCCCCTACTTTGCACTTTGCTCTTTAAAAGAATGTCTTGACCTAAAAAGGTGGGTTCAGGGCTCAGCAAGATGAAAACATTCATAGAGAGGTCAAGGTCCCTCAGAACTGCTCTGGTCACCCCTGATGTCTCTGCGCTAGGTCACTAATAATAACAAGAGTTGAGCATCCATGGTCATGTGAGTATTGAGCTGGATTGTGGTGTTCAGTCCTTAGAACTATACCTATATTACCCTGGGCAGTAGGCATGGCAACCACACTAGCACACAACTGTGAGTCCTGGCAGCATGCTGGGCATTGTTCTAGCATGTTTGATGAATCATCATCTCATATGATCCTCCTGGGATTCCTGAGAGGAAGGGGCTGTTGTTATACCACTGTATGACAAGTTCAGGTTGAAACCCCTCACATGCATGGGTCCTGGAAATAGATGTGATCACAGATCCCAGAGATCTACCCATTTTCCTGGGCCCTGGAACAGGCAAAGATGATGTCATCTGGCACCTGCTTTGGGACACTGTCTAGACCCCACTTTGTTTTTTGTAGGTGACAGTCTCCTCCCTTCCATGGAACTCAGCCAACTCCCTTTAGTCTGCATCCCAGGAGATAGCCCTGAGAAATGCCAAGCACACTGGGGAGGTAGCTTCTGTATTTTCACAATGGGTCCTGGGCAAGTATGGTGCATTACAGATAAAACATTGAAGTGAGGAAATTGAAGAGAGGGTGGCCCAGGTAAATCAGAGAGGCAGCATCTCCCCAGGGAGTCTGTCAGGGAGGTGGGCAGGCAGGAGAGGCTACAGGTCAGAGGCTGGCTGGCTCCTTAAGGAGAGAGAGGGAGTCACGGTGAGCAAGGAGGGGCTGGGTGCTCTCAGGTGGGTAGAGCGCTTTGACTGCTCCACTGTGGAATGTAGACTCAAGACACAGGAAATGAAGGCCTCTTTCCCCTAAGGTGGAACAATGGCCATTCTTCCATCGAAAGCTGACATTCCACAGGAGAGGAAAGGCCTCCTGGAGAAGAATGTTTGAAGAAAGGACAGGATCTGGGCTCCAGAGGCCTGCACTGACCCAGGCAAGAGGACTTGGGAACTACATTTGGAACTTGATACATCCCTGTCTCCAGTGTTAAAGGAGACAGGCAAGCCCATGCTGATGACTGTAGCTGAGTGTGACTTCACAACTTTACAAGGCACCAGGGACTTACTGAATCCATCACACCCACTCTCTTGCGGCCTCCTGGACCCTGAGTTGCAGGCCAGGACAGTCTGCTCTGAAGTTACCAGGACAAGGTTCTCACACGCTATGTTGTGCAGTTCTGTGATACTTACCATCTTTACACACGGAAGAAGGATTTCCCAGAAAAAATAAAGGAAGTTAGCCAATATAATCAACTCACACAAACCCCTCCACTTTCCAAATATGCACCTATCTCCAAAACAATCAAAACTGCCCCATTAAATAACACTTGTTCAGTACAAAGGAAGTACAGCATGATGGGATTACATGCCAGTTCCAAGTAAAACATTCCCAATTGTTAGGTATGCAACAATGAACAAAAAAGCTGAGTGGCATTTACATGTGAGGACTGTGTTGTTCTGGGCAAGCCCTTCAGGGTGCTTGAATATCCATTCTAGGGGTCAACTGGCATGTTGCCCGGTTGGCTCCTGGGAGAGGCTGCCACCCATGTGGGGGAGGGGCAGAACCTGGTTGGAAAGTGGTGCTCATTACAGGCAGGTCTTCACCTGACTTGCAGTCTGTGCCAGTCAGGTGAAGTATTGGGTATTTCCAACCATACCTACCTCTGAACTCTGCCCACAGCCCTCCCAGTGGGAAGCTGGTCATTCCCCAGCAGCAGCGGTGGCACTGAGGTCTTCATTTGGCATTGAAGAGATGGTTGTCAGGGTCTGGGAGCACCTGACAGGAGGGGGCAGGATTCAATTCTCATCAATAGAAGGGTTTGGGGGAACCGTAGTAATAACAGTCTTGTCATCTGTTGTGGACTGAATTGTGATCTCTCCCATTCATATGTTGAAGCTCCAATCTCTATTATGACTATATATGGATATATAACCTTCCCAGAGGTAATTAAAGTTAAATGAGATCTTAAGGGAGGGGCCCAGATCCTAGAGGGTTAGTGTCCTCACAGAAGAGATACCAGGAAGAACTCTCAACTCTTTCATCCCCCTGCTGTTTCTCTCCCTGTTTATGAGGACACCATGAGGAGGCATCTGAAGCTCTCGTCAGGAACTTAATTGGCCAGCATTGTGATCTTGGACTCCCACTTCCAGCATGGTGAGAAATAAGCCAGTTGCTTAAACTACCTGGTCTATGGAATTTTGTTAGGACAGTCTGAGCAGACTAGGACATTGCCCAGTGAAAATCTGAAAGACAAGGGACCAAGAAATCCCAGGGACACATGGACCTTAAAGACCACTAAAGCAGATTTCCATGCAGCTGATGAAGGCTGCCCCCCAAAAGCTTCTACCCAGGGGGGTGGTCAGTGAATTCGATCATGGCATATGTATGTGGGAGCTTTTGTGTTTTGTTCATGCAAGTGGCAAAGTAGAAACCTGAGAACATCATACCGTTCTTTATATCTCCCCTTCATCTGTTGGCCTCATCACTGTCACCCTTAGGCTAGATACTGGATGTGATTCCATCATGGGCCCTGTCACATGCAGCCCTGTGGATCTTCAGCTAGGCACAAACAGCAGGGAGAGATAAATTCTTAATAAACAGAGCCCTGTTTTTATGCAAATGTGTTTGCTAATAAAGAATGAAGGAGCAGGAACTACAGAATATTTATGACAGAGAGAACTAAGACTGCTTGGAAACAGACGTTTTATTAGGTTCCCTTGAGGCACCAGCTGCTCTTTTAACATTTCTATTTCAGGGCTTCATGCAGGAAAGCAATGGCTCTATAAATAGCAGGGCAAACAAAGTAGGTGAGGTCCTACTGCTGTGTCCAGGGCCTGAGATGCTGGCCCCTGTCTTTGGGGGTGTCCAGGACTAGACATTCTGCCCCATAGTGTTGTTCTCCTGGGCAATCTTTCAGGAGTTCCAAATGCTTCTTTCAGCCTCCAAGCTTACCTGGGCACCTTCTATTTTATCTCAATAGCTTTAATTATAAACATGTCTTATTTTATCCCTCAAAAAGTTGCAAGAAAAGGTCAAGGAATACCTTTACTTCTTTCAGATATTTAGATGAACATTTTAATTTGTCTAAGGATGCATATTATTCATATTTTTGCTGATCTACTTGGGATAATGTTGCAGATAACTTCCTAGGATTATATTCACTTTGACCTATTTCTGCAAGTATATCCTTATTCACTCTGACCCTATTTCTGCAAGTATATCCTAAGAATGAAGACTCGCTTATAGAACCACCATGTGATTATCACATTCAATACTATTCTCTAATATGAAGCCATAATCTCAGCTTGTCAATTGTGCCAGTAACACTTTCATAGTATTTCCCCTCTCAGTCTCCCTATCCATGATCAAATCCAGGAACATTCATTATATTAACTTGTCCTGTCTCTATAATTTCTTATAATTTTTTAATCTATGGCTTTTCTTGAATTCTGTAGCACTGACATGTGGGAAATGGAATGATCATGAGTGTAAAGGAATGAGGGGTTTATGAGAGGAATGAGCCATTATGCCATTGTGAGGGCAGTTGGGGAGTGGAGTTCTAGAAGGAAAATTTGGGGAGAGCAGAAGGAAATTGCTAACTTCAGGCACCTAACTGTGGAGATCTTTATTAGCTCTGTTGCCTCTGATGGGGTTTTGAACTTTGAGTCTCTGTAGGTAAGCTGAAGAGAGGGTGATGCAAGAAAGAACGAGAACAAAGCCATCACCTTAGGGACACAGTGCTTGTGTGTCCCCAGTGCACCTAGAAGGAGAGCAGGTGCCCTGGACCCTTCACTCAGCCTGACTCAGGACTTGAAGAGACTGGAAGCTGGAGGCTCACTGGGAGCAAGAGATTCCTCTAGGTCGGCTGCCACCACTCACTTGAAGGTGACCTGGTAGACAGCCTGGCAGGCACAGCACAAGCTGCTCCACCTCTGCCTGCTAGATCGTGTGCACATTTCTGCCTCTGCCTGCCTCAGCCACTTTTCCTTCCTACAAACTTCTCTCTCTTGTGAAAGTGAGTCTGACAAATGTAGGATAAACATTCAAAATGTAGGATAAAATGTACCATAAGCTTTGGGTATCAACTTGCACCTTCATGGCAATGTCCTCTCCCCAGGCTATGTCTCCACACTCTACTTCATTGATCCCATCCTGCCTTTTGCTTGCTCACCTCATCTCCCCACATGGTTGGTTCTCTGGCTTCTCTTTCCTGTGACATTGTAAGGTGTCCTGGGAGGATGGGCTTGGTATGATCTTTATGACTGTACCTTCAGGATCCAGCCTAACATCGATACAGTCTTCATTTAGGAAATAGCTGATAAATGAACAAACAAACCAATAGCTCTGTGTTTTTGGAAGCCATCTTGAAGTGATAACTTGTGCTGTTAAGTTTTCACTGTGAGTGTAGTATATGGGCCATTTTCAATGGAGATTTTTGAACTGAGACAGAAGTTATGAACAGGACAGAGTTTAATTTCAAGGTATGGAAGACCCAATATAACAAATAAGAGCAAGTTTATTTCTCTCTCATGTAAGCTGAGTGCAAGAGTCCCTGGGGACCCAGGCTCTCCCACCTTACATCTCTGCCCACCCTAGGTCCAAGATGATCACATCCCGTGTTTCAGGCAGCAAGAAAGATGATCAGATAAATTAGGAGTACCAAGTGCAGGCAGGGGACACTTTCTCTTACATCTTTTTAACTAGAACTTACTCTCATGACCACACCTGACTTCAGAGGAGTCTGGGGTTGGGGGTCATCTTTAACCAAATGTGCAGGCAGAAATCCTACACTATGGAAGAGCCAAGAATGGTATTGTTAATCTTCACCAGCCTTTCCATAGTTGTGTTCTGGGGAAGGTCATGGGTCTCCCTTAATTCTCCCTCTTTCATATGCAGGATGGATGGAAGGAACGAGTTCCCTGGCACCAGTCCAGAATGTGAGGCTGGTCATCCCAGCTGGCCCTAAAAGTGGGGCAAGCTGGCAGCAGTGTGCTATGTGTTGAACAGCATGAGGTCATCCCCAAATATACAATGTGGTCTATACACACAAGGGCATATACAACTCAGCTGTTGAACAAGATGATATCTGCCATTTGTGACTACATAATGGATCTAGAGGGAATTACTGAAATAAGTCAGATGGAGAAAGACAAGTACTATATAATTTCACTCCTACATAGAAGATAAAATAACAAAGTAAATGAAAACATAAGACCAAACAGATTCTTCAATTCGGGAAACAGATGGGTGGTTACCCCAGGGGAAAGGGGCTGGGATGGGAATATGGATACAACAGGCAAAAGAAGTCAAACATTTGGTGATTGATGGAAATTAGAGTTTTGGTAGTGATTGTGATGAAGTGTTCACAAAATAACAGTGATATGCTTCTGAAAATTTGTACTGTTATAAGCCAATGTTACCTCCATAAAAATTTATTTAAAAAAATATGGAAGGAGTAAAATGTGCTTAAAAGCATTGGGCAACAGACAACATTCCCTCTCCCCCAACCACCCAAAGCCCAAGGGAGGTTTATTAGGGTCCCAAGGCAGAGGTGAGCAAGGAGGAGAGGAGTGTGCTTTTGTAGGTATGGCCCTGGTCTATGATCATCTGGTCCTTTTGTGGCAGTGTGATTGAGAGAGTGCATTTACTGTAGGGTGGGAATTTTAAATTTCCTTTTAAAAGCATGTGTCTCAGGGGAGTGTGTCAGAGGTAGGAAACTGCTCCCAAGAGAGCAGTTTCATAACTACTTGTAGCTAAGTTTATTTTGTTTTATTAAAGTATGCCCAGCTGAACATTTCCTCCTGTTCTCATGCTTTTGGACTTGAGAATGGAGACAGTTGGCTTTGAATATTAGAAGCAGAAGATACAAATAAGGGACATCCCTTTTCTTTGTCCATGGGAGTGACTCACCCCGAGTCCAGGTGGGGTGAGGAAGGAGAAACAAATGCTACTGGTAGAGAAAGTATGATGTTGTCTCAGCCAAATTATGCTTGAGTTTAAACTGCTGGTATTTATTCAGGTAGGTCCTACTTCTTTCTCCATCCCAGGACCTGGTTGATTCCTATTATAGCTGTTCCAAAATATCCCATTCCATGGGTTCAGGCATGTGTGTTGGGGGTGTCACTGTGCCTGGTGCTACAGGGTTTATTTAGTTACTCAAGCTTCTCTATTACACCTCATACTATTTGACAGGTCAAATGTATTTGAAAACGCTTGCTGAGCTGTGTGAGGTGAGTATAGGGTGGCCTGTGAGGGAATGTCAGGTCAGGGTCATGGCTCTTGTGTGGAACTCATGGACTCTTGAGAACCACTTGAAAATTCTTGAAAGTCGTTCTTAAAAACAGATACTTGCCTGGCATATTGCAAATGATCTCAATAGATCTACCTAACCCATTTACAACCCTTTGATCTGGAGATTGAAGCCGGGAGGGAGGATGGGCAGTGAAGCCAGACAAGGAATTATGGGAATTATGTTTCCCAGGACCTTGTATTTCTGACGGGGAGGAAGACCATCCATTTCCCAGGGACAGCCAATGAAACTTCCAAAGAGGAGAAGCTCATGATGCCAATCATATTTTAGGAAGATTGTTCTGGAAGGTCAGAAGTTCAAGTTGTAGGCTATTGTATTAACTACTGGAAAGACGGTAGAGGCAAATATGTAGGAGGGTACAGATGTGAGAAGTTTGTAGCATAAAAAATTAGTTCATTTGGTGTTTGTTTGGATATGGGAGGAAGTGAAGGAGAAGAAGGAAACTCAGGTGACACCGATTTAATTATTGGGTCTAGAATAAGTAAATGAAGAAAATCAAGTTTGGGAAGGCATGCAAATTTAGTTTGCAGTTAATTGGCATGCATGAGCATGTATCCAGTGACCTGTGGAGATGCCTAACATTTTCTCTGTGAAGCTGTAGAGCCAGTGCCAAGGAGGGTACTGTTGGGAGCTGACAGAATTAAAGAGGAGAGGGCTTCATGCTTTTTTTTTGAGTAGGTATGCTCCTTGGTGGAATAGTTTGGTGATCCTGGGCAACAGGAGTGTTCTAAAGACCCTGAAATCCTCATTCACAATGGAAATAGGAGTGAATGTGCATTTGGTGAGTTGGATCAGGGAGTGAATGATACTTGCAATGGAACTTGGGCCTCTGGAGATGAGGGGGCCTGTACATGTAGACTGCTTCTGGAAATATAGAGGAAGGTGCTGGTCGAATCTTGCAAGGAAGAAGGTCCAGCAGGCTATGGTGAGGGTATGTGTGCTGATGTCTCACTCTATCTGGATCTTAAGTTAGTGGGTCTGGCCATCCTCACTCTATAAATGAGCTTAACCCTAACATTAGACCATAGCCTTGTGTCCTGGCTGTTGTTTTTGTTTTGTTTTGTTTTTAGCTTCTGCTCTCTGAATCCTATCTATTGTATTGACCACTCAAGCCTAGAGCTTGGTGCTGCCCATTCAGTCCTGGTTTGCTGACCACTCCTCCCCCTCTCTATTTTTCCTTCCCCATTCACCCACCATTTGTCCTAGGGTGAACATCTGCTAACCTGTCTGGGTCACTGTTCTGTTCATCAAGTTTTGTGGTCTAGTTGCTGTTGTATCCCAGTAAGCTGGCCAGCAGGCAATACACTTGACCCCCAGGCCTCCCAGGGTCTCCTAGGTGAAGAACCTAAACCTAACATGTTTGTTTCTGCTGCAGAGGAAGATAATGGGGTCGCAGCTTCATGTTCCTTCATTCTTGATAGGTGTTGCTTTGAATCTAAGTTAGGGTCAAATCTATATTTCATAAATAAAAAGGTATTTGATGACTTGGGTGAACCCCTTTTTGTTTGTAGCACTAAGTATTTTCAGATATCAGCACAACACGTACACCATGATTCTGTGACTGGAGCCCTTGGTGCTTTCTTATTTTCTTAAGAAAAAAAAATGCATAAGGAGAAATTAAATCTCCCTTTCTATCTGGAACCCACTATAAAGTTTCTGCATTATTTACCAACCACAAGAGTTTTTCCTTGGCTAGTACATGTGTCTCTCCTAGCACTTTTCCAGCTGCTTAAACACACTTTGGCAAAGTTACTCACTAGCTCTAAATACCAGGGTTACTCTATTCCCACTCAGTGGTTCAGCAATTTGGCACCCAGAGAAAAAGTAAAAGCAATTTCAGAACCCTAGTAACTCTCCAATAGAACTCAGTAATAGTCCTAACCTCACCAAGTTGTCGTGAAGATTAAAAGAGACAATATGTAGAAAGTATCCAGTACAGTCCCTGGCTCAGGGGCTCAGCCAAAGCCAACTCTTTTCCTAGGGAGGCCCATGTAATTATTCAGCCAACAGGTTTTTCCATCAGCTGGGAGAGTGACATTGAAGCCTCTTCTGTGGTTTATGGGTAGTTAAGAAATTGGCCAGACATCCTGAGAATGCTGTGCAAGAAAGGGGACAGGTAGAAAGAATAGCAGTTGTGGAGTTGAAAGTCCTAGTTGGAATCTTAGCTTTATTTTTTCCTACTTGAGTGATCTCTGGCAAGCCATTTAATTTTGCTAGTCTCAGTGTTTTTGTTCATAAATGGAAATAACGGAAGACCAATAAGAACCCTGACTGACAGTGAATCACTAAGCAGTCATTCTTATTACTACTGTGACCTATGTCACTTTTTGTAGCAAGTTGTCAAGAACATATCATGTTCTCAGTTATCTCCCTGAGTGTATGAAATTGCTTTACTGTAGGTAGTAATCTTTTATTTATTCCTCTAGCACATATTTATTAAGCACTTGCTGCATTACAGGTGTTGGGGATACCCATAGTCAACAAAGTCCTTGCCCTCATGCATATCATAGTATATATGATAGTTTATGTCATATCACCCCTGTGGTGATAAATAAATACTTGACAGGTACAAACTACTTGAGTAGATGGTCAATGGCAGCTGCAGTAGGGAGACTCAGAATCTGTCTTCCCCAAGCTTAGAGTAACAGAATAGAAATAGAAAACTCATGGTCTTTATGCCCATTCAGACTTATTCTAGTTAGGATGACTTTGTTGGTGTCTTACAATCCTTCCAGTCCTATGTGTCTGTTGGGCCCTTGTCTGTCTGAACTTAGTGAGCTCTAGTGCTCAGTGGAACCCCAAAACTGCTTTTTCTCCTCTTCCAGGTGAAGGACGTTCTTGGAGTTACATCCAACTTCTCTTAAGATACAACCCAGGAAACTAACTAGTGCTTCTGGATAGAAGAGGGTTCTTACTTTGCCAGACACTGACATCTCGTACCTTACTCAGTCATACTACAGTCTCATCAGATGCTTTCACATTGTGGTGTTTTTGTCAACCAATTCCTTCAGCCTAGTACCGCTTTACATCACCTTCTAAATTCTATCCATTCATTTAAGTTCAGGATCAATAATTCTTCTGTGTCAGGGCCTCCCTAGTGGTGCAGGTATTAAAGTCTCAGTGCTATCATACCAGCCATTGCAGCCTGAGTTTGATCCCTGGACAGGGAGGTGACCCACATGACACAGCAGACCTCTCCTGTCTCACCCATTTCTCCCCTCGTATTTTAGTAGATCTTCCTACTCTGATTCTACTCTGTCTGGTTAATCCTCTCACCCTCTGCACAATATATGAGCAGTTCATTGCTCATTGAATTCCTGTTTCTAGTCTGCACCCACATTCTTGTATGCATAAATAAATAAAATGAATGTTAAAAAAAATTCTATGTGACAGTGAATACAAGCTGTTTACTAGCTCCCATTCTCCTCTGATTTTGGTGGCCATAGAACACCCATGGGTGAGCTGGGCACATATCTAAGAGTTAAATCTTCCTCAGCCTTCCTTAAAGTTATATGCTCTGTGTACCGGGAACTGGCCCCTTCCCACCTTTCTTGCTTGTGGGAATGTGAGCTTGGTATCAGGATTTGGCATCTTGACTAAGCAACAAGATGGATGGTGACTGGGTCCTTGACATGATTCAGCTGCTTCATCAACCTTGGATTATGCTCATGCTATAATCTGAGAAAATACAAAAGTTCTCGTTCTCACTCTTTTTAAGCCACTGTTATTTGGGATTTCATTGGCAATCCCAATATGATATCCTAAAAACTCACTCCCCACTGTGAAGTCTTCCCAACCTGTTTCTTTCTATCTATAGCCCCAAATGTGCCATTTTGCCTTAATAAGAGCCATCCTTTGGTTCTGTTTCAGAATCCAAAAATTTTTGTGAGCTTATGGTCTCTGACAGAGGGGACCCTTTCTTATTAAATGTGTACCCCTCATTGCATAACACTTTAAAAATCTTCCCCATGTATTTAATAATGTCTGCTCAATTGCTTAATGTCTGAGCAATTCATTGCTTAATGAATTCCTGTTTCTACTGGTGTGAAATACCTTCTTTCTGCAAAGCATCACTTTCCAATATAAAAAATATATAAGCCACATATACAATTTCAAACATTTTAGTAGGCACATTAAAAAAATGTATGAAAGGGAACTGGTGAAAATAGTTTTAGCTATGTTTCATTTAACCATACATATCCAAGTATTGTCATTTTCATAAGTAAACAATGTAAAGCATGTTACCAAGACTGTTTTGCATTTTATTTTTTCATACCAAGCCCTTTGAATCTGGTGTGTGTTTTGTACTTTCAGCACATCTCACTTGGAACCAGTTTTTTTTAGAGTGCTCAATAGTCACCTATGGTGAATGATTACTGTAGTGGACAGTGCAGCTTTAGGGGCCCTGGGTCAGTCCTGGAAGGGTGGGGGGCGATTTGGATGGCTTGGAAGGGAGCAGGGAGCATATTCTGTGACAGAAACTAGGAGTCTTTTTTGGGGGGCTTTATAAAACTTGCTTGGCACATGATTATATGGTGGTGCTCAAAGTCTTGGTGACTGTTGAGTGATTTCAGTGTGGAAAGATTGTGGGAAGAGAAAGAACCATTGATAAAGTTGAGGAAGAAATGAAATCAGGAAAGAGGGAAGTTTGAGAGAAGCTCTGGGGACTAAGACTTCAGGTAGAGACCAGACTCTAGGGAGATCTAATGGTGAATCAAATGAGGGCACAATCTTGGCCTAGACATCACACATGGTCCAGGGTTGGACATTGCACCATTGCAGCCTGAGTGACCCTGGATACGCCATTTTAGTGTTCTGAATTTTAGTTTTCCACAGAAGGCCCATTCTGGTGGGTGCTGACAAATTTCTTATAGGAGCCAGATTCCCTGAAAGAGCTCAGTGGACCAGTTAAGGCCAGTGCTAGGGCCACCAGACACAGGGGGCTCCACAGTGCCCCATAGATAAGATCTTTTCTTGGATTATTAAAGCCACAAGTGGTTTCCATTAAGGGAGACTTCCACTGGGGAAGTCTCCATTTGCAAAAAAATTAAAATTCAAAGATCAAACAAAGGAGGGGTGGCCATCACACCGTGGAATTCTGAGTAAATGGTCCATAAAACACCTTGGCAGTTCAAGATGGACCCATACAAGGAACAAAGGAGAAATCATGACCATCACACAGACCATTTGAGGAGGAAGCAAAAGAGGTCTAAGAAGACCTTTAAAGTCTCACCTTTCCTGAGTCTCCACTAGAGTGTTGTTTTTTGTTTGTTTGTTTTATTTTTTTGGCCTGTACTTCTCCAGATAATGGCCTTGGTGTTCACATAACTTTCAACATATAAACATGGTCATAAAGGACTGAGACTATTCCCACCAAGGCCATTGAGAAGAAGTTGTGCTGAGGGACCAAATTTGGAATTGATTTTAGGAGGGGAATGGGTCTAATGTTCCAAAGCTCAAGGTTCCAGTTGCTGGAATGTATGGATGTCCAGAGACCAGTGGAACTGTAACCACCTTTCTGGTCTGGAAAATGCAACAGATAATCTTAGAAATATATGAGTTTGTACTTGGGAAACTGCCAGTCTTTCTGGAAGTGGCTGAACTTTTGAGTGAGAGCATCTGAAGGAATGAAAGTATTAAGTGAGGACCAATAAATAGCTTAAAGCAAAATCACCAGGCTAGCATTGTAAGAGTTTGGCCAACCCCAAGGCTGAGTGTATTCGTGATGAATACACTTGAAGCTAGTTCTCAAGGAGGAAGTGTGTAATTGAATGAAGTTCCTTGTTGTCTCTCTTATAGAAAAGGCCGGATACTGGTCCTTAAAGGCCCAGCCTCAGCCACGTGTGTCACCATGCTTCCTCGAGGTGACACTTGGCCCCATCTAAGATGGAAGGAGAAAGTTTCAACTGTTACACCTAAAATGGCATTTGGTACAAGCTAGGTGATCGGTAAATATTTGTGGAAAGCAGGCATTCATCATGTTCATCTCTGAACAATTAGGATAAAGTAGTTCTTGGCACCTCCCACTGCTTTCTATAAGCATTCTTCAAGCCTGATTCTACACAAAGAGAAAGAACAACCTTCCCTCCTTTCCTGACTCTTTGGATATACAACAAACTTGATAAACACATTCATTCTAGAATGCCGTGATTTAATGTTTCACCCCTACCTCTACTGGTCTGGCTGGGTAGGAATCATCATTCTGCCCTTATTAGCTGTGAAATTGTGGGCAGTTTTCTTCATGTCTCTGAGTCTTAGTTATCTTTATCAAAAAAAGAGCAATGCTAGTAATTTTTATAGCTACTTCCCAAGTTGGTTCCCTGATAAATAAAATAAGGATCATAACACTTTTTAAAAAAATAATATAATAGTTTATTTTTACATCAATTTGTACATTTATCCATCTCAGTTGTAATCCCCTTGAGCTTCCCATCCCCAAGTCACCCATGTGCCATCACCATAGTCCAGTGCATTCCCCCCCCCCACAGTTTTTGATACCATTCCCCACTCCACCACCATAAAATGTCTTGGGTAGATAGCAGTTCATTATTATTATTTTCTTGCCTGGTCCGTTGTATTCCTGCTATGAGTGAAACCATCCGGTATTTTTCCTTTTCTTTCTGGCTTATTTCACTAAGCATGGTCTTTTCCAGCTCCATCCATGTTGCTGCAAAAGGCATGTGTTTATTTATTTATTTATTTTTGGTTGCTGAGTAATATTCCATTGTGTATATGTACCCATGTACCACATCTTTTTAATCCAGTCATCTACTTTTGGGCATTTGGGCTGTTTCCATGTCTTTCCAATTGTGAATAAAGCAGCAAAAAAACATGGGGGTACAGGTATCTTTTTGAATCCATGTTTTTGTATCTTTTGGGTAGATACCTAGGAGTGGGATTGCTGGGTCATAGGGAAGCTCCATATTTAGCAGTTTGAGGAACCTCCAGTTTTCCATAGCGGATGTACTCGTTTGCATTCCAGCAGTGCAGGAGAGTTCCTTTTCTCCACATCCTCACCAACATTTGTTGTTGCTAGTTGTTTGAAGATGAGCCATTCTCACTGGGGTGAGGTGGTAACTCATTGTGGTTTTAATTTGCATCTCCCTTATTATAAGTGATGTTGAACATTTTTTCATATGCTTGTTGGCCATCTGCATTTCCTCTTTGGAGAAGTGTCTTTGTTGGCCATCTGCATTTCCTCTTTGGAGAAGTGTCTTTTTAGCTCTTCTGCCCATTTTTTTAGATGGGGTTGTTTACCTTATTTTTGTTAAGTTTCATCAGTTCTTTGTATATCTTTGTGATCAATCCTTTATTGCTAGTTTTGTATGCGAAAATTTTTTCCCAATCAGTGGGATGTCTGTTTGTTTTTTGTAATATCCCTTCTATTTATCCTTGCCTTCACTATCGTTGCATTGGATGCTGTATCTTCAAAGATGTTGCTGAAGTGTATGTCGTGTAGTTTTTAACCCATCTTTGCTTCCAGGTATTTTATAGTTTCTGTTCTTATGTCTAGGTCTTTAATCCACTTTGAGTTGATTTTTGTGAATGGAGAGAGGCAGTGATCTAGTTTCATTTTTTTGCATGTAGCTTCACAGTTTTCCCAGCACCATTTTCTGAACAAACTTTCTTTGTTCCATTGTATCTTCTTTGCTTCTTTGTCAAATATTAGCTGACCATAAACCTGTGTGTTTATATACAAGTTTTCTATCCAAATCCACTTGTCACTTTGTCTATTCTTGTTCCAGTACCATGCAGTTTTGATTATTATGGCTTTGTAGTATAGCTTCAAGTTTGGGATTGAAATGCCTCCATTCCCTTTCTTCCTAGTCATGAGAGTTTTGGCTATTTGAGGTCTTTTGTTGTTCCATATGAATCTCATCATTTTTTCTATTTCTTTGATGAATATCATTGAGACTTTTATTGGGATGGCATTAAATCTGTATTTTGCTTTTGGCAGGATAGCCATTTTGATGATGTCAGTTCTCCCAATTCATGAGCAGAGGATTTCCATTTCATGGTGTCTTCTTGTATTTCTTTTGACAGTGTTTTGTAATTTTCTTTGTATAGGTCTTTTACCTCTTTTGTTAGGTTGATTCCCAGGTATTTGATTATTTTTGTTTTAATTGAAAAGGGGATTTTAAAAACATTTCTGCGTCTTCTGATTGGTTGTTTGTGTATAGGAAGGCCTCTGACTTTGTGTGTTGATTTTATATCCTGCTACCTTGCAAAACTGGTTAATGGTTTTGATTAGTTTCTCTGTGGAGTTTTAGGGTTTTCCATGTAAATTAACATATCACCTGCAAATAAGGACAGTTTTAATTCTTCTTTCACTATTTGGATTCCTTGTATGTCTTTTTCCTGCCTTATTGCTCTGGCTGGAACTTCCAATATTATATTGAAGAGCAGTGGTGATAATGGACCCCCTTGTCTTGTTCCTGATCTCAAAGGAAAGGCTTTCAGCTTTTCTTTATTGAAGATAATATTAGCTGTGGGTTTGTCACATATGGCCTTTATCATGTTGAGTTACGTTCCTTCTATTCTAAGAATTTCGAGGGCCTTCAACATAAATGGGTGTTGAACTTCTCCACATCTATTGATAAGATTATGTGGTTTTTATTCTTCTGTCAGTTGATGTGATATTACATTAATTGATTTTCTGATGTTGACCCATCCTTGTGCTTCTGGGATAAAGCCCACTTGGTCATGTTGTTTTATTCTTTCAATGTATTGTTGGAGGATCACAATACTCTTGACATTAGTGCTAGGTCCATGGCAAGCTTTCCAGTACTGGATACTTGGGTAAGATTTGAAACCTACAGATGTGATTTTCTCTTATCCTTTCCAGAGTCTATAACATGTATGTTAATCGACTGTGCTGGTGTAGAGGAAGAGAAGAGATGACTGTCACAGAAAAGCTCTCTGGCATTCATTTTGGTCACCATACTTAAACTAGAGAGTTGACTTGACAACTTTCTGAATGCAGGGTCGCAGCTGAATTTTAGACAATAAGGAGAATAGTGTACTGGGGGGGTGTGGTAAGGGTGCATGCAATGCTTTTCTTCCTCTGGTGCAGGCAAAACAGCATCTGTTAACACAGAGACTTTAAAAGCAAGAGTAAAATGTACTCAGAATTGAGTTTACAAAATGAACTCAAAGTTGAATCTATTTTTGATTATCACCATGTGTAGGCAATTTTAAACAATACTTGTGATAAAATAGTCTTCCCCATGAAGACAATTTTGTTCCAAGTTTTAAACAATCGATAAAATTGCTCTTGAATTTTAGTAACATTCATGTAAACATTTTTTGCATATTTTCATTATTTGTATTAATTGTTCTTTAAAAAGCATTGTGTCCTCTGAATAAAGTAATTTGGAGGCCTCCTGGTTATGCAATTGGGCTCCCAATGCATGTTTACCTAGCTACATAGTTCACTTCAAGAGTAAATTTGTTATGATCTGGAATCAGCCATATTTCAGCTCCAATTTGGGAGCAGTTTATGTTTCCAGCATCTGTGGGAAAACATAGTTCTTTTTCTTAAAATAAGAAATTTAATGGAATATTATGTCATTATCAACAAGAAAAGAGTAGATTTGTAAGTGCTGAAATGAAAGAATCTTAATATATAGTGTTAAATAAAGTGAGCAATATACAGAGTGCTTGAAAATATTCTAAAAGGTGGTATGTTTGGATATGTGTGTTTATAAACATACATGTATATGTGCTTTCCTATAAGATTTATTTAGTTATACATACAAAAAATGGGATATAAACCAGAGATATGGGGATTGAGAGGATTCACCAGAGACAGAGTGGGGAGAGAACGAATGGATCTACTGAAATACACTGCTGAGGGGAGAAGCAGGTGAGACAGGAGAGATCTGCTGCACCATGTAGATCAGATCCTTGGCATGGATTGAACTCATGCTGCAGAGGGGAAAAATAGTTTGATAGCATTGTGTTTTAACCCCTCCACCACTAAGGAGGTCCCAACATAGATGTGCTTTTACGAGTAGAATGTCTCTTAAAGGGTAGATAAGAAATTCTATAGACTCAACAGAAAGAGTCAGATTATAGGAATTGTAAAAATAAAATACACTTGAAATACTTATATTCTATCATTTTGAAAAAAGATTTATTTATTTTTGAATACAGATCTGGGATACAGGCCAGAGGTGCAGGGGGGTGAAAGGATTCACCAGAGACAGAATGGGGAACAGAACAGGCAGACTGTCAAAGAACATTGCTGAGGTCAGGAAAGGTCTGCCGCGCCATGTGGATCACCTCTGGGGCAGGATGGAACTCATGCTGAAGTGGCTTTAGCTTCTTAGTACTGTGCTTTAACCTGATGCGCTCACATTCTATCATTTTATGTGATTGTTTGGAGATTTTGTATATGTTAAAAAATTTAATGCAGTGTGAAGCACAATGTGAATTGAGAGGTGTCATATTTTTGTTTGGTAAATGCAAATTTTAATTCATGAATGAAATATATAAATGTATCTAAATAATACTTTTAACACTGGCACTTATTTTAGTTTCTAAATTGTCAATTGCTTACTTTCAAGGTAAAGAGCACATCAAGAGTATAATGGCCATTATTGATAATAATGTGATTCTTATGAGTAATTTTCTGGTAGAGTTAGAGTTGGGGGATTAGAAAATGATTTGCTCTGGGTATCTGATAGGTCTGTGCCACTGACTGACTCTTCGTCAGAATTTAAAAATGCTTTTCAGGCATTATTTTTAGTTTATCATCACAAACTTTGCTCAGTGGAGCAATTTAATTAACACTGTACACCAGTAACCTTGGAGTGATTTCAGGAATTGCACTGATCTCTTACGCATTCCCATTCCTAACAAGAACAACAAACTTCCTACTATTGAGATTGCTATTCCTATTTAAAAAAGCTTTTATTTTCAAGATGAAAGGCTGCTGAATCAGTACCTCAGGATGGTGAAGCCTGGTGAGACAAACATGGTTGATGCAAAGTCTTCCCTGTTTGGTAAAAGGGAGAATTTGCAGAACTCGGCAGGGAATTTGAAAACCTGAGGGAGGGCAAAGACTGCCTCTCCAGTGAAAATAGGGCATAAAAAGAGAAAACCAGGAATAAAATCTCTGAGAATCTCTCCTATATTTGCAGTTGAGACTGTTATACTGCCAGTGGGCGAAGCTACGCGTGGCTATGAGGTTGCACGGGCAGTCAGTACCACTTCACACAATTTGTGCTGTGTCCTTCTTCATCCCTCTTCCATTGCTGAGCCATATGTCCTAGAAGGACTTCCAATCTACATCATTAAGGAGGCATCACCTTGCAACACAGCTTCCCAACTGCTGGATTTCATGTGCCAAACACACTTTAATTGCACCAATTTATTGTGACTCGTCTATCTTCTGGAATCACAGATAGATCTGGTGCACCCAGAGGTTTGGGCCACCTACTTTCCTATTTGAGCGACAGCCTCCCTTCTGACTTACCCAGAGTGTCACACAATTACTTTTTAGTATGTGCTGTCTTTTGTGCAAAAGTATGGGAGGCTCTGCCCTGGGGCAAAGACAATGCTATTCCTGGCTGTTTGGGAGAAATGGATCTGTTATGTGCAGATAAGAAAAAGGTGGTTTGACCTATTTCCTTACCTGGTAGGGCTGTGGCTTCCAGATTAATTTGAGTATTTTTCAGTTTTGCATCCTGTGGAAGAGTGGCTCTGTGAAAATGCATCCCTTCTGACATGCAACTGAGCTGTTGTTTCCAGCTTGGGTTGTGGTATTTCTTCTCCTTCTATACACAGCCTCTTAATGCTCTCATGTGAAGTACTCGTGGAATAGCAGCTTTTCAACAGGGCAGTTCTTTTTCTTCTTGAAACAAAGGGAAGGCTCTGTGGCTTTGGTGACTTGTGATGCATGCCATCTGGGAGTTTTTATAATAAGAGGGTTTGGAGCCCTGTTCCTAGAGAGTTGGCACCACCTGCGCCCAAGGGTGGTGGCGAGAGTGTACAGTAGCCATCGGATTGTGACATTTGAGTGAAACACAAGTCCATAATTCCTTTTGGGGAATTGATAGCTATTGATTAAACCATTGGGGTTTTGTTCACCATCTGTTGAGGTTTGGATTCTCTTCCCATGTGTAATGAATGAAGTGCTGGAAGCGGGAGGGGTGGGAACTAGAGTACAAACTAGTTTGTAAAGTGCACTCAGTCCACAAATATTTATTGAATGTCTTCGGTGTCAGGAGCTGAGCTATGTTCTGGGCATAGTTTGCAGGGCAAGATAGTGGTCAAAGTGACTACAAAGACCAAGAAAAGTTCCCGTAGGCCAAAGCTGAAGGTGCTTTGATGTTTTTGAAAGGTGGTTGTTTAAAGGGAAATGTGTACCAGTGTCTGTCTTCCATGTTTGGGAGTGTGTGGCCTCATTCTTTTTAATCTCATTGTCAAGCTGTTGCAGAGTGTAGGGCAGGAGTGCAAATGGAGGCATTGCTTGTTCCAATTTTTATCAATATAAATCAAACCTGTTGAGGGCTAAATATAGTACGTTCTGTCCTCTCTGTGAGAAAAACAATGCACTCATAAAAGCAAAGTTAAAAATGTATAAAGTCATTATTTTTACATGACCAAAAGTTAGCAGATACTATAGATAATTGAAGTATTACTGCTGAGTTTAAATGTTCTTTTTTCCAGTTTGAAAGACAAGCAAAATGAAGATACATCTAATTTATGATTAAACATTTATTTCCTTAACTTACCATTTCAGTGTTATCACAAATTTTGTCATTATATAGTGTGAATATTTTCATATAATTTTGTTTGAGTGAGAGCAATGAGCTAAAAAATTTTTTAAATGTCAGTATATTTCAGTATGCAAAATTTGAATTTATTTTCATTAGAAATGTGAAGTGCCATAAAAAGTAAAAATATTGAAATTTTCATATGTATTTTCAGAGAAAGCTACTTTTTCTAAGATACGAAAATTAAAATTTGAATGCAAAAATGCAAATTATAATTAGTAAGTGTGAAACTTCAAATAAAAGTTTTAAAATAAAATTCAACTTGAAAAGTTTTTCTGAAAATTCAATGAACTCTTATTAAGTATTCTGGTAGATAATACTTCACATTTCTTGCATTCAATACTCATTTACCTTCTAATGTAAAGCACCCTAATTATGCATCACACATGTTACATTTTGACCCAGATAGATACTGAAGTAAGAATAATAGGATCTGGGAGATACTGTGCCATGTCTTTCAGGTGCCACCTGCTATCATTGCAAAAATCACATTAATTCTTGAGTATTTCCAGGAACAGGCATTAGAGCAGGAAGAGAAGAAAGGAAAAGATGAGAGGGGCTGTTGGGAAGTGATAGCTGTTAGGCAAGAATCTGTTCTTTTATGCTGTTAAGGAGAGTTTGCTGTGTTACTTTGTTTATCTTTTCTCTTACCTGTGTGCATCTGCTGCTCAAATTCTCCTCACAGTGAACCACCACCCTGTCTCATCACAGAGCCCCGGTACAACCTGTGGAACTTCATGGCCCTTGTGGGAAGAGTTTTCATCCCACCTCCAACCCTCTACCCCCAGCGCAAAGGGCAAGAGAGATAGAGAAGCTATGGAGAAGCACTTCTCTGTGGTCTCAACTGTGTTGGTTGTGGAGGACAGATGGTCTGTGGCAGCCCCGAAGCCCAAAGACCAAAGCAGTCCACCCCTATGAGACCACCAAGGCAGAGGCTTCCAGAGGAAGGACCATGCTTTGGACAAGGCCTGTGTACCCTGCACCTTTGTGCAGACTATAAAGGGATGCTCTTCTTCCAGATCAACTTTACTGAAACTCCAGACCTGTCCTGCTCCAAGGACAGAAGTGAAAGGAGGAATGGATGTTGGTTACAGGTGATGAATGATGTCTTGCCAGCACTGATCCTTGGATCCCAGATACCTAGGGGCACAAGTGAGCAATGGGAAGTGACAGTTCTTGTATCTGGAAGTGTGGAGTTGTCTAAGTTGGTGGGTTTAGGACAGGGTCTAACCGGCCATACAGAGTGAGACCCAGAGATTTCCCACTGGGCTGGGGATAGTTAGCCTACGCCAGCTTGGCCAAGCTCACTTCCTGATAGCTATCCTCCATCCAGGTACCTTCAAGACCCATGACTGGCCCCATGGTTCATTTCTGTCCTGGTGGGTTCTTGGAGCAGGACAGGCTTGAAGTTGTAGTAAAGTTGATCTGCAAGAAGGGCATCCCTTTGTAGTTTGCATAAAGGTGCAGTATACATAGGCCTTGTCCAAAGCATAGTCCTCTCTCTGGAAACCTCTGCCTTGGTGCTCTTCAAGACTGGGCTGCATTGGGCTTTGGGGCTGCCATAGACCACCTGTCCTTATCTGTGTCACCCTGATCCCCAAACCAGACTAGCCCTGACCCATAGTGAAAACAGGGATATCTGGTGCTGACTTGTTTTTTTTTTTTTTTTTTTAAATTCATACAGAACTGGGCTGATTCTTAATGGAACTTTTGTGGTGACATTTGCAGGTATGGTTATATTATTGTGTTGTACTTTCATCTGCCTTGGTGTTTATCTCAAAGCCAAATTGGAGAATTGTGTATTGCCAATAAAAGAGAAGTTATGCCATTGATATATGGGGGAATAACAATGGGGACAACAGTCATAGCTCACAACATTCATTCGCTATCTTGTTTTGTAGTTGTATGTCTGCAGGGTCAAAGATGTGGGGTTAGCCAATCGGCCAGGACTACAGTGACAAGGTGGCAGGCTAGGTATAATTAAAACCACCAGGTCTCCTTTGTTTAGCTGTCAGCCATTCCTTGGCCTGCCCATCCTCCAAGCCTACTCATTTGGGATTTCACTCTGACTCTGTCTGAAGCATGTCTGGCCTTGCCACCTCCCCCTGTCTTCCCCAACTCTCCCTATTTGCTTCTCTCCAGGGTCTCCCCCCCGCCCCCAAGATCCTGAGCTTTATCATTTCATCCCCCATCTGACAGCATAGTCCTCTCCTGGTGGACAGTGCCTGTCCTCGTAGCTTCCCCTCCCTCCATCAGGCCCCAAGGACATAAAGCAAGATGTGGAGAAGAGGTTTGAATTTCTTGTCCCTGCGGGTCAGATATTCCCATCCAGAAAAAGCATACACAAGGGGAAAAAAAGGGAATACTGGGTAGACAGTAAGGGACACACACAATATTTGGGGAGGTTTCCATGTAATGGGAGGTCCCAGGGAACACTGATCCAGTCCTGCAGGGTCAGGACTGGCCTCATTCCTTCTCTCGTCACTCTGGCAAAGTCTTACAATATGGAAAATGTTCCAAACCACTCAATGAAGACTAAGACTGCAATATTGCCATTTGTCTCTTTTGTCAATGGAGTTTTGTGCCTGGTGAAACTGGATATGTTTAACAACACATTCAGAATATATTTCTTGTGTGCTATAAGACAAGGATTGTCAAGGAAACCCTTTCTCTGGATTCCCAGATGTTTTGGTTGGATTTTATTTTTAAACTGCCTTAGCCAAAAATGAGTTCTCACAGAAACAGCAGGTTCATTTCAATTCAATATTTCACTTTGGACAATTGCTTGACTTCGTTTAGCACCCCATGCTAGAGATCGGTCTCCCAGGAACCCACATGCTTCCTTCCCATTAACATCAGCAGGAGCCGCAGCAGACAGATTGAGGCCAAGGGAAAGGAGGACCCCGCGGCTGACGGGGAGGCAGCGAGCGTCATAGATCAGAAAGCGGGTTCTCGAGAGGAGTTGCAAATGGTGCTTTGCAAGCCATATGCCGCCTGAGACTATATTTACATTGAGACAAACAACATCTTGTTATCAAACAAGGCAAGACACAACACTCAATGTAGCAGATAGCAGCCACAGCACGCGCCTGCATCTTCATCCACCTGCTGTTGCCCGGGTATTTAGTCTGCAGAAATTCAGACCAGAAGGTCATTGCTGGGAACTGAGACTGTGCCTGCCTGGTGGGCCGAGGGTTTGTTGCAGAGGCCAAGGAGCTCTCTCTGTACTCCAAAGAGGAAAAATATTTGTATTTCTGCTGTCTGGCTAGATGACTCCTCTGAAAACTGGTTGAAGCCCTTAGGTCAAGCCCTGCTTGCTCTCCAGGGCTTTTCTGGTTAAGCGTTTTACAAAGTTGAAATCCTGGGGGTAGTTTTGAAACATATCGGTGAGGAGTTATGACTAAGTAATGTGGCAGAGGCTGATCAGGGGCCCAGTGGGTGTCTGTGTGGGGTTTGGCGATCTACTTTTCCAGAGGGCTAACCTGGCATCCAGTGGCTGTCATGTGCAGCCATGCTGGATATTGGGGTGCAAATATGACTTTGCATTACTGTCCTACCAGGATCAGTGTTTGGTGACTCTGGGGGATGCTCTGCTCTTACAGATTCAGTGGAGGTGAGGTTCTAGCTTGAGGTTCTGCTGTGGCACAGGTAAGGGAGAGAAGTCCTCCTCGCTCTTGACTCAAAGGCAGCTGTGCTGTGTGTGATGGTCAGATCCCTGCCGATCACTGCTTTTCCCCTGGGAAAGCAGACCACCAGGCCCACCTGGCTTACTCCTGGATGTGATTTGAGAGGGATGACAAACTTGGGAACCACTGAGGCTGGGGTAGATACCTGCCATCTGGATTGGGCAACCACCTGCCTGAATGCAAGAGAAGGGCTTCTGAATCCACAAGTTCCATTCTCCTGTGAATACAAGAATCCCTGGTCACTTTCTAGGCCTGGCTTTCCATCCCTGCTGCTTCCACTCCCAGGGCAGACTGCTTGTCTTCCTTCCTTCATGGGGTAGGTGCATATAGACCCTGTTCTGATTTGTGCTCTTCCAAGTCAAGCAAAGGCATTTCCTCTCATTTTGGCTCTACGTGTGGCCCAAGGCAAGGTGGATGGATGTGCCTGTGATTGCCCAGATGCCACTAGGCCAGCACTCAGCCCTCACCCTGACAGAGTTCCTAGTCTATTCAGAGGCTCAACATTTAGGGGAAAACTGATGCCTTGGCATTGCTATGTCTGGTTAAAAAGTCTTCTGAAGGATGTGCTGACTTCTTTCACATGGTCTGTTATCATCTCAATCACTGACTCTTTGAATGAAGTGCATCCAGGCAACTAACACAAATAGCATTCAACTAGCAGTTCTATGATAGTTGTCATTTCTGGGGGCCTGCTAGGTGCTGGTGGCTCCCCAGGGCACCATGAAGTATTTAGAATCCAGGATGACTTCAGTTTGAGAACAGGTGATCACAAATGTCTATGCAGAGTTTTTAAAAAATCCATGTATTTAGTCTCATTAATGGGCTCAGCTTCTGTGTGAATCGTCACCACTTCTGACCCCTCTTTATTTTTTTATTTATTTTATTTTTTTTTATTTTAAAGATTTATTTATTTATTCATACAGAACTGGGGTACAGGCCAGAGATGCGGAGGGTGAGAGGCTTCACCAGAGACAGAGTGGGGAGCAGAACAGGCGGATCGACGAAGTACACTGCTGAGGGGAGCAGCGGGCGGGTCAGGAGAGGTCTGCCACGCCATGTGGTCACCTCCGGGGCAGGCGGGAATCGAACTCATGCGGAAGTGACTTTAGATTCTCAGTGCTGTGCTTTAACCCGCTGCGCCACCAGGGAGGGCCCTGACCCCTCTTTTTGGAGAAAGTATAGCTTTGGAGGGAGGCAGATCTGGATTTGATTCTGACTATGCCACTCTCTCTCTACGTGATCTGGGTAAAGTTGCTTAGCTTCTTTGAACCTCAGTCCCTTTACTCTCCAATGGAGAAATAATCCTTGCATGACTGTTAGGGAGATTATAAGAGGTCATTCGTAAGTTGCCTGGCACATGGCAGGTGATCCATAAGTTATAGTCATTATTGTTTTAAGGTTTGTCTCTGGGAAAAGCATTGAGAAAACAGTATAGCTCATCCATTGGAAAAAAATCCTTGGCGTAACATACCCCGACCTTCCTGCCCCAGTGAGTCCCATAGGGCATTCCTTCTGGATACCAATAGGGGACGTGTGACCACACTGTGCCCTGGAGCCGTCATCCAGGCTGTCATTTGGTCATGGAACAAGGTGCTGGTGAACTTGGCTGCCCGTTTTCATCTCTGAATTATTTGCCTGGAACCACTTGACTAACAAAAGCAGAAGCTTTGGCTAGTGGAGCAGAGTACAAAGAACTTACTGGCCTTGACTCTTCACTGTGACCTCAGAAGCTGGGGCCCTTGAAACTTTTGGGGTGGGTATCATTGTCCAGATGAAAGGATGGGTGAGGCAATGTCCAGAGAGTGCCATGTTTCTTCAGGTAAAGGTGCTGGGACAGAGTGACGGTGCCCAGACAACAGCCCAACATAGGCCTGGTAGTAGAGTGGGGGGTGTCAGTTATTGCTGAGGGTATTTTGAATGCGGAGTTAGTAATTACATAAAAACCAAATGGATTGTCTTAAATATTAAGCACAACAGCATAATAAACTTGCAAAAGGCTCAGATTCTTTTCAACGGGAGCAGTTTTTTTTGTTTCATTGAACATTTTGGGGGCTTGATTTTTATTGTAAAATAGACTTAAAACAAAATGTACCATTTAAGTCATTTTTTTAAATATTTATTTATTTATTTGTACAGAACTGGGGTACAGGTCAGAGATGTGGAGGGTGAGAGGATTCACCAGAGACAGAGTGGGGAGCAGAACAGGCAGATCGACGAAGCACACTGCTGAGGGGAGCAGCGGGTGGGTCAGGAGAGGTCTGCCACACCATGTGGTCACCTCCAGGGCAGGCGGGAATCGAACTCATGCGGAAGTGGCTTTAGCTTCTCAGTGCAGTGCTTTAACCTGCTGCGCCACCAGGGAGGGCCCCATTTAAGTCATTTTTAAGTGTAAAGTTCAGTGACATTACATACATTCATGTTGTTGTGCAACCACCACCACTGTCACTTTGCAGAGCTTTTTCATCTTCTTCAGCTGAAACTGTCCCCATTAAATACTAACATCTCCTCCCACTCCTCCTAGTGCCTGGGAAGCACCATTTATTTATTCTGCTGGGACTTTTGTAAAGACAAAAGAAAGCTTGTAGAAGATAGTAGAAAGTGCTTCAAATGCTCTTTCCCCCACCTCCTTCAACAGGCTATTTAAGAACTGTTTTTTTTAGTATGGTAACTTTGACCCTTCAGATATAGGGCCCACACTAAGGCTTGTACATACGTGGAAATATTTTATCCTTTTGGAGTAATCGTGCATGCCTTTCTTTTGTCCTTGTTGAAAAGAGCAATATAATGTTTATAAAAGCACACTTGCAAAGAAGAAAGACTTGGAACACAGCACTGTCTTCCTGAGTTGTTGACAGCTGTTATTCAGTGAAACCTCAGTGGAAACAAAGAAATATCGCAGCATTGTTTTAACGTGAACATTTGAAGTGGCTTCCTTCCAAAGCTTGGCTGATTTAGGTACCTGGGATCTGTGGCCAAAGCCTCCTGTTCTGTCTTGATTTCTTCCCTATAGCTATTGTTGATGCAGCTGTGGAAACGTCTGCTGTGTATCCTGAATCTACAATTGCTTCCACTTGCTTGAAGTCAGATGTTTCTAGGTTATGTCACTGTGTCTTCCTGCATGGTTTACTGCTCCATTTATGGGGCTTTGCTGTATTGAGGAAAAGCCAGCATTTTGCTATTGCAGAGATTCACAAGACTTTCTCAGAATTCTAGGGGCCATGGCAGGCAAATAGACATTTCAATGGAAAACCACTGAACCTGGGGGCACCTAAAAAAACTGAGTATATTTAGTTTCCCAGGAAGGTGGGTACCTCTATGTCATCACCTTTCTTCTTTTTAAATCAGTGGCAAGCAGTTGGCCTCTTTTGAGCCTACAGGGCTGTCACAGACCCGCAGCTCCCCACCTCGATGCTGACTCATCGTGTGCCTGCTGAGTCATTTCACATATCTCTCTCTCTCTCTCTTTTTTAACCAATAAAACAAGGTTAATACTGCCTGTCCTAGTTATAAGACTCAAATGAGAAAACATATGTGAGAGTGACTTGAAAATCATGAAGAACTTTCTAAGTCAAATGTGGCAGAACTTGTGGTGAGCCTCTCAGCCCAGCTGCTTGGAGCAGAGCCTCCAAATGGAGAGTCCACTTCTATTTGACTAGGGGGTGGTGATCCCCTCAGTCATCTGGCTGTGCCTTATCTCCTGAAAATAATATCAATTCCCAAGATGTTCATGACAAATGACAAAAATGATCGGGGAAGCACTGTTTGGGAGGTTTCATGGGACAGGCTCACTGTTGTTGGAAAGGGATTGGAGAGAGGTCCTGGATGTCCATAATACATTCACTATAGTTATCACTACTCAAATGTCACTCCCTCCAGGAAGCCCTCTGTCAGCCCTGGGCACTCGGTCTCCCATATTGGATACACTGCTCTTGAATTGGACGCTTAGTTTCCTCTCCTTGAGATGGTAGATTCCACCAGGGCCACGTGTCAGCATTGGTTCCTATCACTCAGTTCCTTAAACACTGTTTTCTGACATCTCCGCTCACTAGTTGTATGACCCCAGTTTTCCTACTTGTTGAATGTGAACTCAAGTTGTCCTTATGAAATAGAAGTGAGGACTGACAGCAAATGGAACAGAGGCTGGCAGCCTGGGAGGAGCTCAGGGTGGGGATCCCCAAGTCCTGGTTTATCCAGTTCTTGGGAGCTGCGTCCTGCAGGGACAGATGTTTCTGTGATTTATGTAATGTGTCTTTGTGTTTTGCCTCCCAAGTCTTTCCACTTCAGCTTCATTCTTGGTCATAGTGAAGTGCTCAAATTGAGCAATGCTGGCGCTAAATTCTTTGAACCCATGGTTACTTAAGTCACCAGATTGAGCAACAGGCTGATGGATTTCCCTTTTTGACAAGGACATTTGACCAACTGGTTTTGAAGTAGAATTTGGGAGGTGAGAATAGACTCATAGAACTTTGTCCTGTAGGTAGGGGACTGGTTAGATGAACCCCAGTCAGGACATACTTGAGGATCCCTGAGAGAAAGTGTCAGGATAGTTGAAACAGACTCATCTCAGGGGATGTGGAGCCTCTCATCTAAGTAGGAGGCTTCATAGTCCAGGACGTATAGGGGAGAGGGGCTGCTGCCTGGGTAAGAGGGCAGGAGTCTGGCAAAGGTGTGCCACGGGGTCCAGAGCTGGGAAGTACCATTCTGTTTTTGGGCAAGGGATATTATGAAATACTGAGAGGGAACGTGGGTTTTGGGAAGGGCTGGGAAAGAGACTGAGCAGGGGCAGGAGAGGGATCTGGAACCATCACCTGGAGACGTGTGTGTGTGTGTGTGTTGAGGGGCAGGTCAAAGAGGGAGACTTCCACACAGGAGGACTGCTGAGCCCTGATATCCAGGAGACCACCAGCAGAGACCCAGCCTGGGAGAATGTCAGAGAGAGTTATGTGGCTACAGAATCCTGAAAGCCATGTTCAAATCCGCTTTAAAATGGTCCAACTCCCAATGGTCAGCAAGCTTGTGTCTGCAACTTCTAGGGAGCGAAATGTTACTACCTTATAATTGTTGTAACCTATTCCTTCTACTCTTTATTTTTCCTTTGGTATTTAGTTGAAGCTAAGTGTACACTCAATAAAATATGCAAGTACTTATTACACTTTCACATTTGCATCAACCCATGTAGCTAACTTAGAAAATATTTTCACTTCCCTGGCAAATTTCTTTATATTCCTGTCTGGGGAACAGCCCCTTTAGTTGCCTAAGGCTGTCACTTTTCTGACTTTCATCATTTTAGAGTGTTCTCTGGAATTCTATATGAATGGGATAATACAGTTGTTATTCACTGGTCTCTGTTTGGATGGATCTTCAACAGATTTAATCTCCTCTGGCCTGAGTACCTTTGTCCTACCTTAGCTGAACTTGCTTCTCACTGAGCCTCCTCCCTGAAACCTCCTTTCCCAGCTCTGTATACTACTGAACAGTCCTTGCTTGTCCTGGGTTATGCTATGATCCCTAGTAAAGCGCATCATTGACGGGGCCTCCTAAGGAAGCAGCATCAGATGGGCAGCAATGCTGTGTGCTCCTGGTGTCCTTGGAGGAAGTGCTAAAAACTAGGACAATGGACTTATCTTCCTGTAACAGGGAGAAGACGATGCCTGAGACTTGAGAGAGACGAGCTGATGATTAACTTGAAAAGTAATTTTATGACTTTCAGAAAGCCATTTGATCTTCCTGGGCCTCCATTTCCACTTTCCCCAAATGAATATACTCTCTAGGGTAGATGCCGGTTAGGGTTATTCTTGAGACCTCCCCTCTCGGGTACATCCATGCATCCTCTACGAATGAAAGTCCCAAGTGGAAAGTCTCAGCTGATTGTGTGAGTTTTTAATCTCATATTGAAGTTCAATGTGCCTGTAGACCCAATTTGTTGCAGACCCTGGGCTTGAAATAAACATTTCAACAGCAGGAATTCTAGACTGGGGGAGGTTTGACCTCTTTGCACTGATTGACAAGGGATTTTTTTGTTTCTTCTAGCTGACCTCGGGTGCTTGTTCCCACCCACAGGCAAAGGGCTATCCAGTGGTCCTGTCTATAGAAGATTCCAGAAATGGATAAAAGGACAGATTTGCTTGGAGAGTATTTTGATGTCTTCTTTCAGAAGTTTTAGAAAATCTGTAGACTTAGAAAAAATGGTATTTTGGGATTCAGTTCAAAATGGGACCCTAGGTTTCCTGGCAAGGAGGCAGGCTACATAAAGGTGGTTCTGCCATTGGGGGCTAATGTCAATTGGGAGCCTGCTTTGGGGGGCCGTGGCTCCTATCTCTACATTGGGTGACGAATGCATTATTTTGCAGGATTATGGTGAGCAGCAGATAAAACACACCCCAAAGAAAAGGTATGGTTGCAATGAATCTTTGGTGGAGTTAAGTAAATCTTGGGATTAGTAAAGGGTTCAGCTGGGTAGTGGACTTACTCTATTTTTAGAGGGCTTTTATTTTTCAGTTCTTCTCTATAGCTCTCCTCCCTCACCTTTGCCTTACTTTGCTCTTCTTTTGTGCCTAATATTTCTCCTTTCCCTTCCTCTTCCACTGCCCACTGGCAGAAAATCCCTTTGAGTCCAACCTAGGGTTCTCACCTCAGGCCCATTGTGGACTGCCCCAGAAGACCATGTGTATGGTGGGACTCAGTGACCCAAACATGTGAGCCTTTTACTGCCAGCCAGATGGCAGTAAAATATTTAGAATCACTGTGTGCTGAGGCTAGGTAAGGCTCAGGTTTCTTAACTGAGAAATGCATGTGCCAAGGCTCAGTCAGGCTGACCCCCAGAAATTGCCCTGCCCCCAAAGGTGTCTCCCATTTACCTTTGCTTCAGCTCTTTGTGCCTGTGTCTCTGCTTGCTCTGCACTCATTTATGTCAGTTTTCCTTGTCTTGAACTTTGCGAGGCCCTGGGCTAAGCCTCAACACTTATTTTTGATGAGAGTAAACAATTTATAAACACTTGCTGCATTTAATTGCGGCATAAAAGAATAGATGTGCAGGTGAAGTTTTTGCATCTAGGCCTGACCTCTGGGCACAGGGCATGGAACCTCAGAACCTGTGAAGTCCCCTTTCTTTTTGGGTAGTATCTTCTGCCCTTACCTGTAGCAGAGAAAGTCAAGAATGAAATGTCAGTGGAGAAAAAAGGGTTAATCTTTATCCTCAGTCTCCTTCCATTCCCTTCTGTGCTCCAGACACCCTTGAAACATTACCTGCAAGTTACTGGAGCTTTAAATCGAAATGTCAACCGTCTCTCCAGTCTCACTTACTGTGCTGGCCCCCACGGAACAGAATGTGCCGATTTTGCAGTGGGTGACATCCTTGCTAATACATCTTCTGTGGGTGACTTCATCCGTGTAGCATCTGTTGTGCCGACAATGGGCTCACAGATAATAAGGGCTTGAAACTCACCCTTTCATTATGTCATGTGGCTTCCAGCTTCTGAAACGCAGAATCAAAACATAATCATAAGAGGAGGGAAAATATTTTTCTGAGTTCCGCATGACCTCTAGGTTCTCAGTGAATGTGTGGAATGAGACACTCAGAAATCTCATGATACTGGGCCATTAACTGAAGCTGAAATCAAAACCTTTCTGTAGAGGAACTAAACTAAACGTGATGTCCTCTTTTCAGCAAGACTGAATGCAAAAAGATCCATGACTCTGTTCGGTTGGGGTGGCATATGCTCTCACCGCTGCATCTGTTTGCTGTGGTAGGTCATGGTCGGCTTAGTTTGGCCTCTCCGTGCTGGCCTCAGTGTCCCAGTTCCCAGCGCCGCTGGTGGCTGCACCACACCATGCTTCTCATTCATAATTCGCGACCAGTTAACTCCTCTTTTTAGATCTGGTGCTGGTTTAGAGGTGGTGCTGTTCGTTTGCTTAAAATAGAGATACGAGTGCCAAACCCAGAGGAAATGAACAAGGGCTATTTCGCAATGTCCTTTAAAGTATCTGGAGTTGCCCTTCGAGTGATAGAGAGGTAATTTATAAGTGTTCTCCCTAAACTAGTTTCCAAAAATAGTGGGACTATTTCAAGTGGGAGTATTTCAAGTCAAGGTTGCCTCATCTCCAAGGTACACTTGAAGTTCAGAACATGGGGCTCCCCCTACAGAGGTGGGAACTAACTACTCCCACCCCCCTACAGAGGTGGGAACTAACTACTCCCACAGGATCTGGGCTGGAAGTAACCACATTCTGTGAACACAAACACCACCAGATATTCCAGGTGAACCCAGGGCTCTTCATTTGTCCTTGCACCTCTCTTTGAAATGGACTTTCGAGAGGACCCAGACCTTGGGAAAGAGAAAGGAGGCCCCTGCTCTGTGAGGCCCACGAACCCAGCCGTGGAGTTAGTGAGGGTGGTTGGGCATCCGCAGGTTCCACCTCCCTGTAAAGGTTTTCTCTTTAGAGGCCTTTTTGTCTCACATCAGGTACAAACCCTCCATGTCCTATTAACCTGCTGAGTAGACCTGAGTCCTCTCACCTCTCCCCACAGGTATCAAGTCTTGGACAGCTGTGGATGCTGTACTGACTATCTGTGGGTCCAGACTCCCCTTGCTTCTTCCTAGGTTCTCTGCTGACCTTCTCACCTCCCTGTGGTTTCGTCCAATGTGACGCTCTTGGAACACTTGCTATCCTGCATGTCTTAGTCAGTTCAGGCTAATTAAAGAACATTAACTTGATCAAAATGCCAGCAGATTTGGTACCTGGTGAAGGCCTGCTTCCTAATTCACAGAATTAGGCACATGGCTGCCTTCTTTCTGTATCCTCCCAGGTCAAAGAGAGAGGAAGAGCAAACACTTGCATTTCTTCTTGCGTGGGCACCATCTCATTCAGAAATGACCTCATTATCTTCCAAAGGCCACTCCTTCTAATACCATCACATAGGGGGAGGGTTTCAACATATGAACTTAGGGAGGACAGCAACATTTAGACCATAACATCACAGGGCAGATGAATGGGCATGGAGTCCCTCCCCGCAACCCTCACTCTCAAAGAGTGAGGATAGTTTGAGGCATAGAAAGATCAGCGGATTATCAAAGTTTGAGGCATAAAAAGATCAGCAAATTATCTGAAATATGTGAGACTAGTGGAGGATACCAGATCAGTCAAGGGAGAGCTGAGTGTGGTCCTAAGGGACATTGTTGGCCTGTCTGGAAGTCGAGAGTGTGGGCCTGATTGTGAAGCAGCCCTGGGGTGTGTGTCCATCTTTGGAATACCTGATAGGTAGTCTCGAGTGTGTTCTTTGATCATCTTTGGGTCAGAGGATGCCAGTAGCAGTAGAACTATCACTGTCACCATCACACTGATAAGGAGACTGTGGCTGAGGTCAATAAGCACCCAGGGTCACCAGCAGGTAAGCACTGGCCTCGGGGTAGGAGCTCAGGTTCACAGGTGTCACGTGGTCCGTCATTACATTGCAATGTGAAGCTTTTTCCTGTTCTATCACTGAGTGGCAATTCCAACACTTCCCAAATAGAACATTAGTGCCAGCAGAGGCTGACAGTTCCCATGTGACCTAAAAGGGGTGAGGGTGAAGGATTCTGGGAAAATAAGTTTAAGAAATACTCAAACTTTTGGTGAGGGGTCTCTTGTACCCTTGAAAATCTCTATTGCTGAGATTCCCAAAAAAATTTTATTTATGTGTATTATGTCCATCAGTATTTACTGTCTTAGCAATTAAACTGAAAACTTTTAAAAATGTTTATGAACCTGTCTAAAAATAACAATAATAAACTTACCACATGCTAACATAAATATTGTACTTTTATAAAGATGACTGTGTACTCACCCAAAAAACAAAATTAGTTAAGAGGGAGTTATTGTTTTAAGTTGGTTGAAATCTCTCTAGTGTCTAACTTAATAGCTAAACTCTCATGTCTGCTTCTGACCTTAGTTACTTGCATTATCAAGCAGTCTCTGGGGAAAGTACACTATAACTCGTGAGAGAGTGAGAGTGAAAAAGGCAAATGATGTTTTGAAATAGACTTCCTAGAGGTCATCCAAAGGATGCAATAGGACTATGGAAGGGGGTGAGCAGAGAGTGGCACATTCTGAATCACATGTTAGGAAGATCACATGGCTGCTTCATGGAGAAGAAACAGAGGAAGAGCCAGGATGGAGGCAGAGGGCACTTTTGGTGAAAGCTCTTGTATGAGTAGGGAAAAGATGGTGGTGCTGGGGCAGGGGAGGCTGTCAGAGAAATAGTTGAATTCCAGGGTGTTGGCAGAAAGATTCCAGGACACAGAGGGGAGGAGAAAAGACATTTTATTACCAGAGTTAGAGGGGCATGGCTGGAGGAGAAATGCCTCCCTGAAAGTGTGGTTAATCATGGGCAAGGTATGGCCTGGGCCAGGAGAGGGACCTGTCCTTTTCTGAGCAAGAGTGGAACAAGCCTGAGCCCCAGTGCTCTCCTCACCCAGCATGCCAAGACCTGGAGCAGGCAGCATGATTAAGCATGACCCCATGTGCCCTGGACACTGGAATTAGCCTAGGCATGGGCACACAGAGATCCTTCAAGCCAGGAGCTAGCCTCCACACAGATCTTAGAGAGCTTCCTACCATCCCCAGTTAGTTTGATTGTGATCATTTGCAATATATACCAATATTAATATTGTATACCTGAAACCAGTATACTGTATATGCCAATTATGCCTCAATACAAAAATAAAAATAAATGACATCAATGAAATGAAAAAACCACCTCATATAATTGAAAGACTGTCTATATGGCATTTTTGATGAAGAATGAGTGTGGCTTTAAATTTTCTTTGACCACATTTTTTCCCACAATTTAAATTTAAATTGACTTACGATGGCTTGTTAGGATAGATAACTTGGAAGCCACAGAATAGCATGTCTAGCATATGACACAAATCTATTCTAAATGATCTAAAACAAACACAGATGCAGGCAATTTGGAAGTCATAGAGCAGAGCACAAAGTTATAAGGGGTCAGGCTATCTCTGTTTTAATGTTCTTCGACATCAAATCTCACAGTCCTAGGTTTTCAAGAGCACTTGGCCTTCATATACACACTGCAGTCTGCAGAGTATGGAAAGTATGGGGAGCATTTGCCTTTACTTTAAGGAGACTCTCATAGATGGGGCATGGGATTTCTTCTTCCCTTCCACAGGAGGAAGGGTATGTTCTTACCAAAGAATAGGGGAAAGTGTGTAAGAGAATTATAAGTCATTGCTAAATTATATAATCTAACATTATGCTATAAGATTGTGATGGGGAAACATCAAAATGGGGGTGATTTTTGTACCCTTGTCCTGGGTAAGCCTTTGGGAGCCCAAGAGTGGGTGATGGAACATAGCCCCTTGACAGCACTCTGGGAGGCTGTACCTGAGGAAAATGCAAAGAAAACCCACCTCTGTTTCGCACTGAGCAAATCTGTCACTCTCCCCCTGCAGGATGCTCCTTGCTGTCTGCATCTGTGCAAAGGCTCCTTTGGCTGATGGAGTGAAACTCAGGGATATATTCGACCTTGATATATCTACAGGCAAGAAGCAGGACAGTATCATGGATAAAACTAGTAGAAGTGAACTATGTGAGGTCTCCTGAAGGACAGTGTGTGTGTGTGTGTGTGTGTGTGTGTGTGTGTAGACAGTGAGACAGAGAGAGAGAGGTTGGTTGAAAGAGTATATATGAATGTTTGTGCATGTGTGAACAATTTGGTCAGAAACTTATCTCTAGAAGGAAGTCTGATTGTCTACGTCAAGGGAAGAAAGTCTTTGTTTAGCTGAACTTTGTTTCACCATCTGTAAAACCGAACCAGTGTTTGTGTTCTTGATATACCTCTAAGGCACCCAGTGGTGAAAGCAGCATCCTTCTAAACATTTGCAAACAAGAAGAACTCTAGAAGACATTTGTTCCATCTCCAACCCAATAAGAAAAACCACAGAATTGCTGTCTGAGAAGGACAAATGTCAAAACATCAGCAGTTCAAGTATCTGTGGCATCCTAAGCCTTCTTTCAAGTTTCTCTCATCATGGTGTGATAACAGCCGAGAACAATCAGCCCAAGGGATATAGAGCTCCAATTTGCTCGGCACAGAATGTCCTTGGCTCCAAATGTCTCTCCTTAGACTGAAGCTGCTTTGAGGCTTTGGGAGCCACAGCTGGGGACCACTCCTAATAAGGGGCTTTGGGGGTGGCAAGGGCAGTACCAGGGGCAGATGCCCTGGTAGCGGACACTGGTAGAGATAAACCTTCAGATAAAAAGAAGAAGAGGTGAAGGAAAGTGTCTCCCCAGGGCTGAAAAACAGAGTTGCATCTTCCCTCTGAGGAGGACTAGTGAGCACATCTGGCCCTGCCCCCTCTGATCTTCCTCTTGTTTCTTGACTGCCACGCCCCCTTTTTGCTGCAGTGAACTACAGGATAACAGCTGTGCTAGATGATGTCTTGTGAGCTGAATCACTCTAGAGAACTTTAGTGATGAGCCACTCTAACTTGGCTAAGATGGAGGTCTGTAGAGCGGCCACCCAAAGGTATTTTTCATGCCAAAGAAGGGGCACTTATTTGAGAATGAAAGGAGGTTCTACTAAATAGACCTGTAGGTAAAGAGGATATATTGTTACACACTCCGGGTTCAGGAGAGGCTGGTAGAGGGACATGAGTTTTCCCATGGAGAGGCAGACAGGCCACCTCTGAAGGACTAGTGCACTGGGAGAAAGAGCCCCAAACTCTGCCAGGGGAAGAGTTGGGTAATGGGGGCCTTTTCTTGGGAAAGGGACAGTAGATGGTGACTCAACTGGTTACTTTTTCCTGGGAGTCTGGTTTGGAAATCCAAAATGGAGTTATCATAACACCTCACATTTTTCTAGCATTGTATACTTTCAAATACTTTCAAAAGATCCACAATTTAATCAGAAAGCCCTACCCAACAGCCCAAGGTTGGAGCTGATGAGAAACCAGAGGTGCAGATGAATTTAAAGCCCGCAAGGGGTGAACTCATTTTTTGGTATTTGACTGATGGAATATTGTATCTACTATGCTACCCACCAGAAGAATGGCTAAGGTCTGAATGTCTTACCATGCATTTCTCCACTGGTGACCTCCAACAGAGGACAGAAATTTAGGAAGTTCCACAGTTCCATAGAGCAGAGAAGCCTCTTAGGCGAAGAAGAGGAAGTTGGGAGCTTGTCTGGTTATGGGGCTAAGCTTCCACCCAGGTTTCTATGTGTCCTGGTGGTTTTATAATACCAGTAAAAGCTCAGGGATTTGGAGCTAGCAAGATGAAGGATGCTACTGAGTTCTGGAAGGACAGAGACTTACTGCTCCTGAAATCACATGGAATAAAAAACAGTCAGATATAAAAGTGGACATGATGATCATCATCACCTCCCCTGTCCACAAGAGGAACAACCTGACAATGAATAGAAGGAGGGGCAAAATGTGCTCAGGCATCTCACTCACATGAGTCTCATTTAACCTACAGAAACTATGAGATAAAAAACATCTCACTTAGATGTTACCCAATCTAATAAGTGTGGAGGCAGAATTTGAACTCAGCTCCCAGCCTGAAACTCAAGGCCTCCACCTCTCCTTAAGTTTCTTTGAACCACACTATCTCCATATCTTCACACAGCCCCCAAATGTAATGCATGGAAGAGGTCAGGCCAATGTGAAGATCTGAACCCCATCTAAGTCTTTTTAGGTCAATTCTCATGATAAATATTTTCTTTTTGATTTTGCAACCCTGGGAAGTTAGTTAACAGGGCTGCAAAGTAAAGATAAGCTTCAAGAGAGGAACCTCCCACCTTCCTGAGTGCACCATGAGCAATTTCTGAATGATTCTCAGAATGTCAAGTATAATTACCCCAAGAGGTAAACACGAGGCTACTGTGTAGATATGACCAGGTTTCATTTTTCTCATGATTTCAGAGAAACCAAATAAGTCAGAGGCTAAGTAGGCCAAAAGATGAAATAGAAGTTGTTGGAGTTCCTGAGAGCCCACCCTGCCCCAGAAGAGCCTCCCTGTTCTCCATGGTCCCTGAGGAGGAGGACAATGGTTGGGGTCTCAAGTGAGAAGACTAACAATAGATGTAGCCTCATAGTACCATTCAATGGGGTTGGGGGTCGTGGGCTTCAGATTGTATATGGAAGGAGCAGGGTAGGTGGGCATTGCCTGGGAGAGACCAAGTGGATGTGCCAATGGTCAGGTAATGTTGGGTCCAAATTTCACGTGGCCACTTCTGATTGCATTCTCCAGAAATGCCAAAGGACCCAGAGGAAGAGGGACATTGGGAATTATATTCCTCAGAAGACCCCAGCTTCACCAAAGAGGGAAAGTACTGAGCCTGTGTGGGGCTGGTGTCTTTCTAGAGTGTGCTTACATTCACCTGGAGGAGTAATTATGCATAGGGTGAAGGGCTTGTCCTTGAGCAAAGGTCTGTGTAGTAAAGACAAACAAGTTATTTTGGAAAATAGCCTGGCAGCCTCCACATTGGCCTGCACTGAGGGCCTAGTATTTTGGTAAGTCTTTTGCCTTTTTGGCTGGTCAGCACTCACCACATCCTTGAAAAACAGGTCAACACAGGTGGCCCTGCTTCTCCATCCGGACAGTGTTTAGAACACTGTCCTCTGCAGAGGCAAACTGGGGTCATGAGCCGCAGTCAGCTTTTTCTCCCTGGAGCCTCTGAGAGACATGTCCCTGCCCAAATGATACTCCCGTCCCTCTCCATCTGAAAGATCCTAGTTACCTTTCAAGGCTCAACCTAGTGTATCTCTTCCACCACATGCTGCCTTCTTTTCTTTTTGTTTTCCTCCTCAGTAATTATATAGTTTTCTTTTCTAGTGTACCCATGGGAAATTATACTGATTTTCACTGTCAGATCGACCAAGCATCCCTGGGAAGAGTTCCCTTTGATCATGATAGTGTCCTTATTATATTGTTGGATGCTATATGTTAAAATTATGTTAAGAATTAGTGTTTCTGTGCTTCATGTCATTTCCCTGTCATGCCTTTTTCTTCTCCTTTGTTGTTGGAGTAACGCTGATTTCATAAAATGAGTTGGCAAGTATTCCTTTTCGATTTTCTGTAAGTTTGTGTAGAATTGGTATGCTTGATTTCTTAATTCTTTAATAGTATTCACCAATGAAGCCATCTGGGCTTAGGGGGGGGTTCTTTCTTTTTTTTTTGTTATATTTTTTTACATCCTTCTTCATTTTGTGCATTTTTTCATCTCAGTTGTAATCCCCATGGGCTTCCTACCACCAAGTCACCTGTGTGCCATCAACACAGTCCAGTGCACTCTTCCCACCCCAGTTCTGATCACATTCCCCCTTCCACCCCCATAAAATATCTCTGGTTTATAGTTCTTCATTGTTTTTATTTTTACTTTATTACATTTGTTTGTCTCTCTCTTGTTCTCCCCCCGCCCAATCCCTTATGCTCCTGCTATGAGTGAAACCATCTAGTATTTTTCTTTTTTCTTTCTGGCTTATTTCATTAAGTATGACCCCTTCCAGCTCTATCCATGTTGCTGCAAAAGGTATGAGTTAATCTTTTTTATTGCCGAGTAATATTCCTTTGTGTATATGTACCACATATTTTTAATCCACTCTTCTATTTTTTTTGGCATTTGGGTTGATTCCTTGTCTTCCCTATTGTAAATAGAGCAGTAATAAACATGGGGGTGCAGGTGCCCTTTTGAATCAATGTTTTTTTGTACTTTGGGTATATACCTAGGAATGGGATTGCTGGGTCATATGGAAGCTCTATTTTCAGCCTTTTGAGAAACCTCCAAACATGTTTCCATAGTGGTTGTATCAGCCTGCATTCCCACCAGCAGTGTAGGAGAGTTCCTTTTTCTCTACATCTTTGCTAACATTTGTTGTTGCTAGTTGTTTTAATATGCACCCTTCTCACTAGTGTGAGATGGTGTCTCATTGTGGTTTTAATTTGCATTTCCCTTATTACAAGTGATGTTGAACATTTTTTCATAAGCCTAATGACCACCTGCATTTCTTCTTTGGAGAAGTGTCTTTGTAGCTCTTGTGCCCATTTTTTGATGGGGTTTGTCACTTTATATTTGAGTTTAATCAGCTCTTTGTGTATCTTTGCGATTAGTATTGTGTGCAAATATTTTCTCCCAATCAGTGGGTTGTCTCTTTGGTTTGGGTACTGTCTTGCTGTACAGAAGTTCTTTAACTTGATGTAGTCCCAGCTGTTTATCCTTTCCTTCATTATCCTTGCTTTGAGTGATGTATCTTTAAAGATATTATTGAGATGTATGTCATGCAGGGTTTCACCTACCTTTTCTTTTAGATACTTTATGGTTTTGGGTCTTATGTCTAGTTCTTTAATCCATTGTGAGTTGGTTTTTGTGAATTGTGTGAGGTAGTAGTCTAGCCTCATTTTTTTTTTTTTTTTGCATGCAGCAGTCTAGTTTTCCCAGCACCATTTGATAAACAAACTTTCTTTGTTCCACTGCATATTCTTTGCTCCTTTGTCAAAAATTAGCTGTCCATAAACCTGTGGGTTTATATCAGTGTTTTCTATTCGAATCCATTGGTCTGTATGTCTGTTCTTGTTCCAGTACCATGCAGTTTTGATCATTATGGCTTTGTAGTATAACTTGAAGTCTGAGATTGTGATATCTCTGGTCTCTTTCATCTTAGTCAGGAGAATTTTGGCTAATCGAGGTTTTTGTGGTTCCATATAAATCTCATCAATATTTGTTCTATTTCTTTGAAGAAT
>NW_004567131.1:313317-324389 GCF_000260355.1 Condylura cristata
TCTGCCGCGCCATGTGGTCACCTCCGGGGCAGGCGGGAATTGAACTCATGTGGAAGTGGCTTTAGCTTCTCAGTGCTGTGCTTTAATCAGCTGCGCCACCATGGAGGTCATACTTTTAACTTTTTTTTTTTTTTGAATACCACTGCGGAATGCTTGAAGTGAATGGGGGCCCATAGACAGGGTCAGGAGAGGTCTGCCACGCCATGTGGTCACCTCCGGGGCAGGCGGGGATTGAACTCATGCGGAAGTGGCTTGAGCCTCTTAGTGCACTGCTTTAACCCACTGTGCCACCAGGGAGGGGCCTTCTTTTATCAGGGTTTTATAGTTTTTGTTATAGAGGTCCTTAACCACTTTTGTTAGGTTTATTCCTGAGTATTTGATTTTTTTGTTTGTTTATTTCTATTATGAAGGGGATTTTATTTTTATTTCTACTTGTTCTGACTGGTTGTTTGTGAATAGGAAGGCTACTGACTTTTGTGTGTTGATTTTATAACCTGCAACCTTACTAAACTGGTTAATTGTTTTGATTAGTTTTTCTATTTTCATTTTTAAGCTTTCTAAATTATGAACACTTCAACCACTCCTTGAAGTAGAAAGCTGAGCATGGTGCACCTCACCCCATGAATCATCCAAATCAAGATTTCATCACTTACTCCATTTCTCATCTTTTTTTTTGATTCATTCATTTCACTTCTAAAAGCAAGCTTCTGCATGTCTAAAAAATAGGGTATATTCAGATGAGGTGATATTATGGCTAGACTTAAAAACTACAAATAATTCTTTGCTATTGTCTAATAGCCAGTCCATATTGAAATGGATCCAGTTGTCTCGTTTATTTTAACAGTTGATTTTTTATTTTTTGATCCTACCATTTGATTTGGTTTTGTTTGAGGAGGTATGGATCCTTTCTGCAGAACCCTTTTTCTCCCATGTGGCTTCTGCCTCCCTCCCCCCATTCATGCTCATCTTATAGCCCTTACTGTGGGTGCTCTCAATCATGTCTACTGCTAAACTGGCCTTTTTTTTTTTTTTTTTTTTTTTTTTTTTTTGCTTCTTTTACAGTGTGAGCTTCTTGAAAGTAGGCATGATGAACTGTCTTCATTGTTGTGTTCTTGGCGGTTCCCAAAGCAGCACATTGTGCATAATCACTGTTCCACTTGTTCTTTAAAAAGGCACTATATTGGAGGGATTATGGAGTGAATATTTTCTTTGCCACTTAAATGTTAAAGTTTTGAGATTTTGAAACCTTCCATGACTGGGGTGAACATTAGATTCTGCAGTATTTGTACACAGAGCAGAGGGTAGACCAGATGACCTGTATTTCTGTATGACTCTGCATTTCTGCAATAGGAATCTGGCTGACTTTGTCCTCCAGTTTTGTTCTGGGTCATATCAATATTCTCTTAGTTAAATTTCACAAGCTGGCATGATCTGAGGAGGAAAATTAGAGCATGGTTTCTTGCCATCACTTCCCACAGCTTGGCAAGGGGCAGAAAGTTTGTCTTTCCCTCCTGGTGTTGCTGTGTCATTTAGTTAGGTTGCCTAGAGCTGAGGACTTGACATGTTGGAGTGTTGGAACTTTCTGCCCCTTGTCCTGTTTTTTGACCTAACTCTCTGATCTCACAACCTCTGAGATGTTTCTTTCTAAAGGTATAATCTATATGCCATTTTGTTAGTGAATGCAAAAATAAGGCTTGAATTATACATTCTTTATGATTTATTTGTTCAAAAAGCTCTTTTTAAGAATCTACCATGTGCCAGGCCCTGCCTGCCAGGATCTCGGGGTGGGGGGAGGGAGGCCCAAAAGAGAGTAAAACCCACTTTGCTGGTAAGGAACTCAGTTTAATGAAGGAGAGACCATCTGTGCTAGGGTGAGAGAAAGCCAGGACACTATGAAAGTCAGAGAAAGGCATCCATCTCAGAATGCTGGATATGGAAGGGCTTCGTGTAGGAGGCAGCTTCTAAACTAAGTCTTGAAGAATACATGGGACTTGCTGAAATAAGGGACAAAAAAAGTGGAGGAACATTCAATAATCCAAGGAGAGGGAATAACATGTAGAAAGAAAAATTGCATTTCCCTGTGTTTTCAAAGACACTTGTAACTCACACTTCACAAATGACTAAAAAAATAAGCTTTGGGGGCCTAAATCATTTGCCCAAAGGGAGGAAGAGAAACTATAATTATGGTTATAGATTCTCTGAGAAGCAGTTTAACATCCTGTCTTTATTCCAACATATAAAACATCCATTCCTCCACTAAGTCACCAGAAAACTAATTTGTATCAGTTGTGGAAGGGCTGGACCTAAGGGTCCATTGAGTGCACAGTTAATACATTGTGGGAAAAAAAGTTTAGGCCCAATCTCACGTGGCCTACAGAATCACCTATGGCCCTTTTACAGTACCTCATTGCCTCTCCTGGGGGTTAGCCATAAACCTTACACAACGGAAAATCTTCTCTTCCTAAATCACATCCAGGCTGTTTTATGATGTTGGCTTACAGACAAGCTAGAAACACCAGACTACTGACCAACTAGGATTATTTGATGGTTTATATATTCTATGAAAACCACTTTTTTATTATATATATATATATGTGTGTGTGTGTGTGTGTGTGTGTGTGAAATGTTTTGAAATATGGTTAATCTTACCATATTCTCCAAGAAAATCAAGTTTTTCTTCTCTTTTCCAATTCAGATGGTTAAATCTCCAAAAGGATGAGAAGTGCTTCTCTGGAATAGTTCTATGAGCTCTTTAAAAGACCCTTTACCCTGAAGTATTAGGAACTAAAGAGATTGTCACAGTAGGAACTTCACTTTAAAGACTTTTTTAAATTAGACTCATTACCTGTCAGACACTATTCCAGATACTTCTCATAGGACTGTTTAATTCTCATGAATGCTACCAGATAGTCATTATCAGCCCAGTTTTTACATGCGAGAGAACTGATATTCTAAGAAATTGACTTGTCAGTATCACAGAATAAAAAGCAGAACACAGAATAAAAAGCAGAACTGGAACTCAAACCCCCAAGTCTATACCCCCTTAGCATCATGCTTAATACCTTAGAGATTTAAATCTAGTCAAACTCTGTGGGGTTGAATCCAGGCTCCCATTCTTATTGACTCTGGACAATTTACTTAGTTCTTTTTTCCTTGACTTCCTAGTTGTAATTAAATAATAATGGTGACTTCCTCATTGGAAGGATGCAGTGTCTCTCCAGGTAAAATGCTCAAAGCAGTGCTTGACACCAACAAATACCCTTTTACAGGCACTTGGACTGGAAATTATAGTTAACTTTTTGCCTTTTCTTGTATTACTGATGGAGAGTGTTTTGGCAATTCTTGGAGGGTAAAATAGTTGGCTTGGGCTGAGAAGCCAGGGTGATAGAGGACCATCCAGGAGAGCGTTGCCCAAGTGCTGGGGTTGCAGGAGCCTAAGGTGTCAGCCTGCATCTGCAAGGCTAGACCCATCTGATAGGCAGGAGCTGGATAGCACAGGTTTTAGGAGACAGAGGCTCCTGAATATAATTGAAAGTTTAAAAATCTCGGAACTCAGTGGTGCTCCACATCCCTAAAAGAGGTGTCCGGGGACTCAATATGGCCTGCTGAAGCCAGTCAAAACCAAGGTGCTAATCAAAATCCAACCTGCCCAGGAATCTGTGGCAAGAGTGTCCAGGAATCTGTAGCAAGAGTGAAATCTGGCCTGTTGGGGTGTGGAGGTGAAGGTGCTTCCTGGTGAGACCGACTGGGCTCACTTGGAGACAGGCAGTCCAAGGGGCAGGCAGGTGAAGAAGGAGAAGGGTAGTGGCCAGTCGTTGCAGCAGGAGCAGGAAGCAGTGGCACTATGGGCACAAGGATGAGCTGATGCACCTTTTGAGGATTCTGAAAGGACAGGCCCCTGGGTCCAGGGAAGATTTGAGTCCAAAGACTGAAAAAGGCAGCAACGCCAAGGAGGAGTGAACAAGAGCAGGGCTGGACAGAAAGGAGGGTCTTTGGCCTCTCTAGAGAAGCTGGCACCAAGGAGGAGAGGGTGTTATTCTTTCCGGCTCTAGTAGATGAGGATGGGGGTCCAAGGGGAGCCGCCTGTTGCTCCTGCAATAGAGCATGCATGCACTTCTGGAAGAGCCCAGACCTTGTTCAGCTCTGGTGCTCACTGCATTTGCAATTTCTTCAGCTTGGTGGTATCTCAGTTTACCCATCTATTAATTGAGGATAATACCATCTGCTTATGGGTCAAAGTACAGACTTCTGAGTAATGCCAATGCAGGAGATCCTGGATAACACGGTCTGGTGTGTGGAAGAGTTATCTCCTCCTCTCCTGCACCTAATCATCTGTGTGATCACCTCCTTGATTCTATTTGTCTCACCTGTAAATCAGAGCTAGAAACAACAGCCTCATTTCATTGTGCATGTAAAGACTCTTGGTGCTACCTGTAAAGGAGAAAGCAAACATTGTATAAATATGAACAACGATGCAAATTGTGTGTGTGTGTGTGTACAATAAATATATTTTTTTAAAAGAAACAAGTGAGAAAAAAATAAAGACTCTTGGTGCTAAAACCGTGATAGGAATGAAGCCTAAGGCAAAGTGAGTGGCTCCTTCAGAGCCAGGGGACCAAGAAGGGCGCCTGGCCTTTCCCAGATGCTGTGCCAGTGTCTGCAGTCTCGGGGAGATTGTGCCTGTGGAGGACAGTGCTGTCCTGTGGCTGGGACGGGCAGGTCCCACCAGATGACCAGGAAAACCCACTCTGTGTTGGAACCTGATTCTGCTTTGTCAGCAGAGGGAACTCAGTCCTGGGTGTGTGCAGGTCTGGCCTGGGACCCCTGTGTACAGCTTCTCTTTTCATTACTTCTCCCAACACTGAAATAAAGACATCTCTGTCACGTGGCTAAGCACAGGCCCCTTTCCTCACAGCAATGTATATGGGGTGGAGCTGAGTGTCTCTTAGTGTCTCCTGGGTCTTCCCACTCCTTAGCCAAAATGGCTATTTGAGGGACAAGGTAATGGTGATCTATGCGGAAGCTGGTCAGCCTATTCGGCGAGTGACTTTAATAGCTACCTTGGAGGTGACATTCCATTAGGAATGATTGAACTTAATTGTAATGGCAGGATGACGTACTGTTTCATCATCCTCTCTCTGCTCTGAAGGTCAGTGGGAAAACTTTCTTTCTTGCATGAATTACAGTACAAAATTCCCATAACACTTTACCAGTTCTAGTTAATGCTCAAATACTGAGCAGTAAGGCACCCTTCAGTGCAAATAGGTTTGTTTGTCAGTGTGGAGCTCTTGATTCCATGACCCTAGAGCAAGGAGACATAAAGCCGAATGAGGTTGAAGCCATCACTCCCTGGTTGTGTGGCCATAGGCAATTTGTTCATCTTATCTGGATCTCAATTTCTTCACTTGCCAAGCTGAATAACAAATGTATGTGCTTCCTCATGTTGTTGTGAGGATTAGAACAGTGCATAAAACAGTTAGGACAGTGACTAAAACACAGGAATTACCATGGAAATATTAACTCCTATTATTAACTCTCTAGGGAAAGGCCTAGTATAAGCACCCATTTATAAACCATGTTCAAAACCACAACTGAACAGATAACTGGGCCAAAATGAAGGGTCCAGGGAGGAATGTGGAAAAGTAGATTGGGGATGATTTAAACCACAACTTGAATGTGATACCATGGCATGGAGAACTTTAGAAAGTTTCACAAGAGGGAAAACAATGAGTAAGAAATCTTATCAGAGGATCTTTCTGACAGTGGGAATGAAAAAAAATAAATTTACATGAGCACTTTATGAAGGAAGTCCCCACAGAACATCAAAACTAATTGGATGTGGGGGTGAGGAGAGAAGGGGTCCAGGTGAAATTAGGATAACTCACAGAAATGAGTTTGGAGGAGAGAGCCATGTTGGTTTTCGGATCCCAGGAGGAAATGGCAGCTAAGGGACCTGGCCCAGTCCCTGGGAGCTAGGTCAGAGTTGGGCATATAGTTTTGGGACCCTCCTGAGACAAGAGGAGTTTCTAAGCTCTTGAGAGTGAACAGAGAGAAAGAGAAATGTGAAAGATTTGAGGAAAAGCACACAGGACATTTGCAGGGTTTAAAGCCAACAGGAAGAAGAAATTATGAGAATGGCGGAGTAGAGTAGGAGGCAGAAGAACAAGGTGGGATGTGTGTTGGTAAGAGTTGGGGTGAAGTGTGCTGGCATATGCTACAGAGAGGCCAAGAGGGATGAAGAAGGGTGGGGGCTGTTGGTGGATGGTGGACAAAAACGGTGCAAACAGGAAAGAAGTTCTCTTCATGTTGAGCAAATTAGCAGTGGGATTCAGATTTAAGAGTTTCTACAAAGTTACAGGGATTAGAGAGAGTGTCTTCTTACAAGGGAAAAACACCAGCATACCTGACAGGTTGGATGGCCTGTTCTTTGATTTACCAGCTGCCTCTTGAACCCAGACCAGGAAACAGTGGTAAAGGGATGATGAGGTCACGCCTATTAGTCACATAATTTTGAATAGTATGTGTCTGGATTCCCCACCTTTGAAGGGTATATTTGCACTGGATGGTATCTGGTGTTTCTCTTCCTATCAGTCCAGGAGCCTATTCACTAAGTCCTTCTTTAGGGCTTAAGGTCCCTTCCAAGGCCAGCCCCTTCAACCTAGAAAGAGATCCTGATCATCTGGCAGGAATTACAGTCCTCTGTCAGGTGTGAATTGTGTAACTCCCACTCCCCTCAAAGCCCAAGCTGACAAGAATAACTAATAACATAAAAATCTATAGATCACAGATGACCTATAGGCATGATAACTGTGAGCTAGCTAGTTATTATCATCTTGGTATGTAGTCAAGAAATACAAGGTTCAGAAACTGGACCATGTTCCCACAGCTACTAAGCAACAGAGCTGAAATTGGAACCCAGACACTTATAGTCTAGGTTCAATGGTCTTTCCATCACAGTGTGCTATTTTAAAATTTAAGTGGATTAAAAGAAAATTTAAAATTTGAGTATTGTGTAGAGTTTTGTGTAACTCTTGGAGATGCTTTACAAAATTGTAATGTCCAACTTTGAATCAGGGCATCCTAATGACCTCAAGAATATTGGCTTCCCTGGTATGGAAACAGTTGGTTTTAACCTTTTTTTCTGATTTGCAGATGGGTGTATAGGGAAACTCCAGATTGACTTTGTGTTACTGCTTCCGGATCTGATACCAGTTTGAATGGTAACCATGGTAACTTAGGTTTTCTTGGCTCTCACAATTGTCTATTTTCAGTGGATGCCAGTAGATTCCCAAAACAGCAGTCTCTGGCTCCAAAACCCACCTGTACAACTCAAGTCCTTCTTTTACCAGAAAAGCAAGGGTCCTGAGAGGATTGGATAATTCTCTTAGCTAGGTTATGGTTTCGCCAACACAGAGCCATGTACTGTATTGTCCGGGTCTCTGCTTTACTTACAAGGCTTCTGTTCTGCTGGCATTGGCTGACCTTGAAGTGACCTTGAGATTAATAGCTGCCACCTAGTGTTGACTTCATGTCCTACATGGTCTAGTGTCACTTGATGGGGACCTGAATTCTAACACCTCAAACCCAGCTACCCAGCACAGCCAATTCTGTTTTTCTTCAAGAATACAATCCCAAATTTCAGTTATTTCATATTTCTCAATGTCTCTGGTGTCCCAGAAATTTAGAGCAAAGTCCCAGGTGTTATATCAAAAAACATTACACTCAAATGCACTAGGCATTGTACCCTAAATTTGTTCTCTCTTGTAACAACTGGCCATTGCCTCTACATTAAGCTCAGGTACTTCAGTGAGCCTCTGTGGAAGATGGAGGTAAGGAATGGTCAGGTGTGACTGTAATCCCTCCCCCACCCCCTTAGTGTTGTTTGCTCTTTTCCAGAATTGAACATTGGCTCCATTATTCTTGAACATCCTCTGAGAGGATAGAATAACTCTCCTTGTTGGAATATGGTTTGCCAATGGAGAGCCATTTGCTGTGTAGTCCAGGTCTCTACTTCAGAGCCAGTAGTCTCTGCACCTCCGCCGAGCAGACTTCTGTGTTCCTTGACACATACTTGATAAATGGAGTTCTATGAGGGGAAAGAAAACCCACAAGGATGTGGGAGGAGAGCTGTGTAGAGGCCACACAGTTTTGGTGGGACTTCCTCCTGATAAGACTCATCTGTTTGGTAGGCAGATCTGGGATGGTTCCCAGTTAGCCTCACCCTTGGCATGCATGCCCTCACGTGGCCCCTCCCATACTGAGTGTGCTGACTGTGACAAGGGCATGTCAGGGAAATGACTCAGTGTGATGTCTGAAGCTAGGTCATGGAAGACACTATGGCTTCTGCCTTGCCTTGGATCACTCACTCTGGGGAAGACCAGCTTCCACCTGGGGAAGACACTCAAGGGCAAATGTACATAGTGAGGAACTAACACAGCCATCATTGATTAACCACCTATGTAATGATGAAACATCTTAGAAGTGGATCCTCCATCCCAGTAAGTCATCTGGAAGACTGAAGCCTCTGGTCAAATCTTGATGACAACCTCATGAGAGACTGTATGCTAGAACTATTTAGCTGAGTACCTCCTGGATCCAGACAGTGCAACAGAAGGAATGCTATTGCTAAGTTTGGGCTAATTTGCTACACAGCAACAAATAACCTACTCTTGGTAGGTACACAGGGACTTAAGACTTTCCTGAATTTGGGGACAGGTCACAATTTCCAGTTTCCACCCAATGTTGCTGCCAATCCTGTTTCTACTGTATCTACTATCCTGCTTTTACTAGTTCTTTGGTTTGGGTCAATGTAGAAGACTTGGGTGTGTTTTCCCAGGCTCTCAAGTTCATTTTACACTGGTCAGTGATGGATATGAGGGTGCTTAGTAGGTTAGACAGCAGAGTGACAGGTGGGCACACATTGGCATACAGGCTTTCTGAGCCCTGATCTGCAGCTACCGCTCACCTTCTTCTCCTGGGGCTTCACTTCCCATGATAACTGTACAAGATGTGAAAGGCTCCCTCAAATACATGAAAGACTGGTTTCAGTCACTTATGCGGGGCCAAGACTTCCCAGGATTTCAGACCAGAGGAAAAGGGGCCAAGATATTTTGTTCATCAGTCAGAAAAGGGGCCAAGATATTTTGTTCATCAGTCAGAAAAGGGGCCAAGATATTTTGTTCATCAGTCAGCAGGCCCATGTTGTGCTAGAAGGACTTCTAGAACAACTTCATGAGCCTAGAAGTTGCTGCATAGCAGGCACAAAATAAATATTAGTTGGACAAATGCATGAGTGAGAGTTCTTGTCTCCTTTCCTCTGCTCTGCTCACAGAAACTTAGGAAGGGGTTGTATTATATATGCAGCTCGTTTTAGAGACTCCCAAGAGAAGTGAAACAGAGGTGAGATTGGTGAAAGACCTCAAAATCAAGGCAAGTGAGGAGTGGGTGAGCTGAGGATGACTACTCTGTAGGGGGAAGACTCAAGCATATTGTACATCTGCAAATCATCAATGGGCCCCTTTGTGCCAGAAGGAGCCAGCTTTACCTCTCAGGGTTTATGGTACACAGGAAGAACCCAAGGCCATATATATGTTAATCCTGTTGAAGAATCAAAAGTTCTTCATGTTACTTGGGGAGATGAGCTTTTTAGCCCAGGATTTATCCAATCCCAGGCAAATTATGAGATGGGGCTGGAAAGAGGCGAGAGCAATTTTCTAGTCTGTAGATCGCACTCTGAGACAACCGTCAGAGCCTGCAATTTGGCCACTTCCTTGCTGTTGAAATCACTGGGCTGGATGCAGGAAGGTCCTGTCTTGGCAGAATTGCCCAAGATGGAGTGGCATGTGGTCTGGCTATTCTAGACAACAGTGGTGCACTTGCCTAGACTAAAAGGGTCCTTCCCCTTGGGCACTTTTGTGAAGAGCAAGAGAAACACATCACAGTGTTCAGTCCCTTTGAAAAGCCAACCAGTCATGAGCTCCAGAACACCCAGTATCTTTTTTCAGTCATTGAGCTGGTGAACCAGAACTGAGTCATCCTTTCTCCTGCAGCTCTTAATTAGACAAACAACTTTACCTTGCTGAAACTGATACTGTGCTGGTGGCCATGGAGAGATCCTGGCTTTTGTCTCATACAGAGGGGCAGAGGAGGGCACCAGAGGCCAGTGGTTCTGCTAGGTGCCCAGGACAGCAGAACCCTGTCTCCAAGCTGCCTCCTCCAGAGTCCCTGCTGGGCCATCAGTTTGGATACCCCAAGCTCCCTGCAGGCCCAGATCCTCACTTGGATTTTGCAGCTAAGCCAGGGAGAAATTTGTTACCCCCATTAAGTAACAGAACAAATGCATTCTTCTCAGACCATTACAAAAGCTCTGGAACTGGAGCCTCCCCAAACCAAATCAGTCAGTTCATGTGGAGAAAACTCAGGCTGGTGGGAACTGGACATTTTGTGGGGAAACTGGCGTCTCCTCCCCCTGCGCGAGCCCCCACTCCCCTCAGTGCTTTTCCTTGAAGTCCGAAACAGCGGAACGACTGCATTCTTTCCCGGGGCAGCTGCTCTGCTAACTTCCAACATGTTGTGCTCTGAGCTCATAAAATCAGAGGAATCAAAGGGAGAAATTGCAAGTGCTCAGGCCCGCAGGGACTGGCGGCTTTGGAGACTCCGGTTTGCTTTTTATTTCCATGTGCGTCAGATGTGCCGGCTCATCTTGCAGCGCCTTGGCCGGCTGTTGCTCTTCCGCAAAGGAAGGTAAAGCAGAGTTGTGGCCAGGGGCCCCTGAGGCTGGGAAAATGTTGGGAGGCTGGGGGAAGCCTGCCGTTTGAGACAAAGGCAGATAACTGAACAAACATGAGAACAGGCGCACATGGGTAATCTGGCAGAACTCTACATGCGAGGGGAAGTCAGGTCAGGGTTAGCAATGAGAGTTAGAGAGGAAATATTCTGGGCTTGGGAGACTTCCTCAGCTGCTGCAGTACTGTCTGTTGTTGAAGTCAGTTTGACTGGATGCCTGACTCAGTGACTGGTTTCCCTCCAAAGCAGGCTCTGAGCAACAGAGTACATTCATGGGTGGGTGGGTT
>NW_004567131.1:324489-392372 GCF_000260355.1 Condylura cristata
GGGGGGGGAGGTTGGGGGGACATCCTTACTGATTTTGTGGGGCCCCTGGCTGCTCACTTAATCCCTGGGTATGCCCCATCCCTCCAGAGTCAAATTTTGAGCTGGGAAAAATACTTGACAAATGTGAAAACCTTAGATGCAGCAGCAGTCTGAAGAATTGGTAGAGAAAGTCTTAGTTTTGTTTACTTTTATCTTTAAACAGACAATTTTCTTGGTTCATAAAGCAAAACTCTAAGAAGTTGGCTTCTAAGCTTGCTCTCATCAACACAAACCTAGGTGAACACGACTAAATTAGTTTCTTGGGCATCACAAAAGTGATTTGTTTGTGTGTTGCATTCCCTTCTCACCCCTTATGTTCCCCCTTTTACAGAAAAAGAAATGTCAGTGGCTTAAGGAAGAATGTTAGGATCTTCCATCTCATGTGTGTTCAGAGAAATGAAAACTAAAACTACAACAAAATACTCTTCTGACAAAGGGAACAAAAGTTAGTATTTTGCAAACTGTTTTGGACTTTGCTCTTTTCCTTAATTGTGTATCTTGGAGATCTTTCAAATCGGTGCATAAAGAGCGTCTTCATTCACATTTACAGTTTTACAGTATACATTTATGGACACATCGTAAATTTATTTAACTAGTTTCATATTGATAGACCCTTGGGTTGCTTCCAAGCTGGTACTACTAACAAGCATTGCCACCAGGACATTTCTGATATGGTAGGTACATCTGTAGGATAAATTCTGGCACGTAGCAGTCTTGGGTTAAAGGGTAGGTGTGTTTATCATTTATATGAAATTTTCAAGTTACTCTAAATGAGGTTGTGCAATGTGTACAGCCACTGGCAATCAATCAGAGATGCTGTTTCCTGATAGCCTTGCTGTAACTGCTCTTCACTGCAGTTTGGATTTGCAGTTCTCCTGTTAAAGTGAGACAGAGCATCATTCCACTTGTAAAAGCTATTTGCACTTGCTTTTTTTGAGCTGTCTCTACTAATCCTTTACCGATTGAAGCAAAAAATTGTATTGTTGGCCTGATTTTTTATCTTAATAATTTCTAGACACGCTTTATATATTAAGAGATCTGCACTCTGTGCCATGTGTATGCAATATTTAACCCACATTTTTTAAAATGTTGTTTATATTGTGCATATATGCAAAAGTTTAAAAAAATAGCTGGTAAGATGCAGTATTTTTTTTTAAAATATGGATTCTGGATTAAAAATAAGATTTTTTCCTATTCTAAGCTTGAAAAGGAATTTGGCCCTGTCTTCTACTAGTCCTTTTATGGTTTCCTATTTTTCCCAGTGTTTATCTAGTTGACCCATTTGTTGCTGATGCTGTGACAAAATATGAGGTTTGGGTCAAATTTAACTCTTTCATTTTCCTGATAGCATTTTCTGGCCATTTTCATCCCCCAGTGATTAGACCTGCCATTGTTGTAATGTACTGATTTTCTAGTTAGAATTGGATTTATTTCTGTATTTTCCACTTATACCACAGTGTTAAGCTGTTGCTGTTATTGAGATATTCCTTCTCAGACCTTACCTTATTTCCTTTTAAAGTAGAGTTGATGTGGTTCTTGCTTCTCTTGTATAGTTGATCTTGCTTATTTTATTTGCCATATAAACTTTAGATAATCAGCTTATTTAGTTGCAAAAAGTTGGTATTAGCACCAAAATCATATTACATTTACAAATTAAGGACTATGGACATAATGATGAAGTTTCTTCTCTTATAACATGGTATGTGTTTTCATTTGTTCTACTCTAGTTATTAAAAAAATATTTTTCAGGCCCTCCCTTGTGGTGCAATGGGTTAAAACACAACAGTATGGAGCTCTCCGCAGCCACTGTAGCATGAGTTCAATCCCCAGCCAGAGAGCTGACCCACATGGCATGGCCACCTCTCTTGACCCACCTGCTGTCCCCCTTAGCAGTGTATTTCAGTACATCTGCCTGTTCTGCTCCCCACTCTGTCTCTAGTGAATCCTCTCACTGCCACCAGCACCTCTGGCCTGTACCCCAGGTCTGTATGCATAAATAAATTATTTTTTAATTACAAATAAAAATAAAAAAGATTTTTCTATTAGACATTTTGTAACTTGTTTATTTGCAGCCACATTTTATTGTTTGGCCATTGCGAAAAGTGCTTTTGAAGGATAGACCATCTTCCTCATTACCTTCCCTGCATGGTTGCTATTTGTATGCACAAATGCTGTTATCAATATGTTAGTTGTTAATGTTACATCAATTAGATCAATGTTTGTAGTGCTTTTTTCCAGAAATCCTTTGGTTTGAAGAATAAAAAATTTGATTTGGGGTAATATCCAAAATGCATATTTCAACTAGTAGAAGAGAGCCATAAGTAGGATGTTGGAAAACCATCACCAGGGTGTGAATGCCAAAGCATGTTCCTCTTGAGAATTAAGAGGGAGCTAGAGAGAGTATAACTGAATTTCAGAAGCTTCGTTTTCAACCAAGATTTAAAGGATGTAAAAACACAAGCAGTTAAGATGGGCAAGATAATTGTATTTCTTCAGTTCTCAAAGAACAGAAGGGATATGGCTAAGGTCAGTGGCTGTGGGAAGTGTGGACCTCTCTAGGAGGCTGTTGAACAGAGACAGGCAGGATGTGGGTCTCAGGCCACAGGTCCTAGATTTCCGAATCCTCCTCAGAGATCATCAGTGGGAAGATGTTGGAGCACAGGGAGAGGAAGGCTGATCTGTCACTTGTCGTTCCCATGGAGAGGAAAGGAAAACTAGAGCTAACAGGTGATCTGCGGTGACCCCATGAGAGGCAGTCATTGCATTTTCTTCTTGGCTCTGGTCTAAAACACAGTGACAGACCAACCCTCATTGCCCTGGTGACTTTCTAGTCTCCCACACAGTTTATTTTATTAGTTTTAAAGATTGATTTACTTATGCATACAAGAGCTGGGGATGTAGGTGAGAGGTATGGGAGAGTAAGAGGATTCACTAAACATAGAATGGGGAGCAGAACCAGAGTGTTAACTGAAAATCACTGCTGAGGGGAGCACGGGTGAGTCAGGAGAAGTCTGCTGTGCCATGTGGGTCATCTCCCTGGTGGGGGAGCAGTGGCTGCTGATAGGTTTGAAGTACTAAGACTTAACCCTTTGTACATCAGGGAGGCCCTCCCATATCATTTATTCAGGGACTTGGTTTACTCACCTGGGACCTGGGGACCTTTCAGGGAACAAAGCTTAGATTCTTCTTCATCTATCACAAAGAAGAGGAAAGGAAGAAGCTCTGTCAAGCACTTACGTGCTAAACGTGAAGCTATCAGCCTATCATCTTATTAAATCCTCTAAACAGAACTTCAAATCATTCTCTCCACTTCTGTGAAGGAAGAAATGAAGGCACAGAGGAGAATTTAACTTGCTGAAGGCGATTCAGCTGGTAAGTGTCAGGGGAAAAGCCTGGGGTTGGGGGTGGTCAGTACAAGTAGAACTCTGGATTCCCGACTCTCTTCACCTAAATGCTAGCAGCTCTGCCTCTGTCTGCTTTGCATGTGGATTTCCCAGGAAGCTTCTATCCAGGAAAATGGATTCTATGGTAAAGAATCTATGTTCTCTCTAGACAGACCCACTCTTCTATGTTTCTCCTTTTTGTGGATGGGCTTTGGATTGACAGCACTGCCCCACTCCTATCCCTGCCCTCGCCCTCTATACCCACTACTACTGCCCCCCCCCTTACCTAGTGGATCTGAGGGAGAACTAGTCCACTGAGCGTCACCATCAGATGTTGAGGCCACACAGGAACCTCAGGGCTTGGAGGTAAGCATGGCAGCACTCAGTCTGCCCAGCCCTGCTTCGATCCTCCAACCTGCTGCATCGCCAGCTTCTCGCTGCAAGGTCTTACGCTGGAGTAAACCTGATGTTTTTCTCAAGTGCCTTAATGGGAAAACACTGCCAACAGCCCACCTCTCGATTCTCTTGAGACCACAACAAAAGGATTCTCCTACTGAAAGGGTCAGTTACTCAACAAGGTCTTTGGTAAGAACTAGAACTCCAGGAATCGCTCAAGCCAAGATAAGGGACTTTTAAAGATATTGGAGTTCATTATATACTTTTACAAATTGAATTTCCTTTTGCATTTAATGTCTAATAGTTCATGGGGCTTCTATTATAATCTTACTCAACACTTTTTAGGGATGCTAGAAAGAAGAATGTTTTAATAGCATCATTGTCATCATCATCCTTTGGCTTTTTACCATCTAACATTGATGATTGAAGACAGCACTGTCGTTCTTACCACCGTCACTAATAAAATAGTCCAGACTCAAATAATTGACCTGTAGAAGAGGAGTACCAGGAAGTCAACCTGATACCAAACTTTGGAAAACTCAATTTTGGAGCTAGGATGACAGAGAGAGGAAGTCATTTATTCCACATTCCTAGATGAACTCAGGAAACGCTATGCACTGATCTCCCCAGTGATCATGAGCAGGTTCACTTGTGCGGATCTTGTCTCCTGGAAACAATTGCATGGCTGGATGGCTGCATTTTGCAACTGGTACCTAGGCTGTGTGTGGGCAGGCAGGGATGCTTATTCCTGAGCATCTGTGCTTTGCATCCTCATACTCATATCCCTGCCAGGGAACACAGAGATCCTGTTCCATCAGGCTCGATGGAAAAGGTCTGAACTTTTGCAGACAGGTGATGCTATATCACCATTTATTTTGTTGTACCCCTCTCTCCAAAAAGCCATAGCTGGGGAAGATTTTTATTCTCTATATTTAACAAATTCCTGGATAGTAGTTGAAACATTTTACAAATGCTAACTCATTTATTTTTTATAATAATTATGGCTCCCATTTTATTATTCCTAATTTTAGAGTCACAGAGAGGTTAAATAACCAGACCAAGTCACACAGCCAGTATGTTGCAAAGCTGGAATAGGAACCCAAATCATCTGGGTGTAGAGTCCACAGTATGCTTATTACTCATAAGGCATCTCTCATGTACTGTACTCTGGGTTTGTCAGAAATCTCTTTGTTTCTCTGACCCATTGTATCAGTCTGTTCCTCTGAAGAACCCTCACTTTTACAAGAGGGGATATCATATTTATGAGCCTTATTTATGGCTTTCACAGAGAGTAGCCAGAATGTAAGTGGAGATGTCTGACAACCATGGTGTCCTCTGCAGAATTTCTTGTGGTACATGAATAATGAGTTAAATTTGAGAATTCAGGAATCCTGACCAGGTCTTTGTTATCAACCTGAACTAGGTCTTTTGCTTTTATTCAGAAAGTCAAGGACTGAACCATCAAGAATTTCCAAAAGGAAATTTTATCCTGGTGCCACCATAAGGAATGAGTGCTTCTTCTAGTTTCCAGAATTTCTGTTGGGTATTAGGCACACTCAAGCATATGGAAGTCTTTTTTTTTTTTTTTTTTCATATGGAAGTCTTATTTACAAATTTAAATTTTATAGTCATGTTAAATTTTCTGGGATTGTCTAAGTCCATCAGTTTGTAGGGTTTCCTGTCACCAGTGACTGATAGGCTGATAGGGGTCCACTTCTCTTTCCAGCAAGAGCACTCGCCACTCCTAACCTGCATCACCTCTTTGAGTGTATATGTACAGAACATCTATCATGTGCCAGGAACTGGGCTGCTGGTTTCTATATGAAGATTCTTGCAAGAGCTCTGAATGGCAGTCATTAAATTTCCAATTTACTATTTGTAGAGAAATTTTTTTTTGTGCTGTACCACAAGCCGAGAGTTGGCACTCACTCATGCTTAGCTTTGGAGATGGTGTCTCATCTGCAGACATGGGGAGGGAGGTCCTCTCCTAGTCCTCCAATCAGATCAGAAAGACACAGAAATTTCTGGTGGAATGGGATGGTGTGGGTACTGATTGAGAAGCAGTGTCCCGAGGGAGTAGATGAAATTACTCCCCGGATCAAAAGTACCTCTGCCAGTATCCAAGGTTGCCTTGTGAGAGGAGATGGTAAGTGACATTGGCTACAATTTTTCCACTCCCAAATAACTATAATACCAATCTTTACCGTAAAACAAATCAAGAAGGAAATAGTTGTTTTGACAAGTGGATACAAGTGCTTCTTAGTGCTACTTTGCAGGGATAAGCAGTGGACATTATTCTAGGTAAAAGACAAAAGAAATAAAAAATTTTCCTCTGAACAAGTCTGCTCACATAATAGATTTTTCATTTAGTGAGTCTGGCTGCTTCCATGGGCCCCTTCCTATGTCTTTGAAGCAGAAGACTTGAAACTCTGTTAATTTAATGCATCACATTTCTCCTTAAACCTTGACCAGAAGTGAAGTAGGAACCCAACTGTTAATCACATTTGAAGCCTGTGAATGGAATTGGGCTCCCAAAGTTCATTTGAAGGAATATGTAAGTAGTGTTGAAATGGATCCATTATTTCCACCTGCACTCTGAGCCTGTTACTGGTGGGATGGGGGTTTGAGGCTCTCTTGGGGCCCACTCATCACCCATTATATTGTTTCTTTGGCAAATGCACTCCAAGTGTCTTTCTTGGCTGGTTGGCTGATTGACTCACCAATTGATTGATTAGCTCATTCATTCATTCGTTTATTCAGTTTATCATAGCCTACTGAGTACCAGGAGTAACCAGAATTTCTAAAACCATCTTTTTGATTCGGGCAGAAACAATGAGTGGTACGTAGGTGGGAGAATGGAGAGAGTGACACAAGATGCTCCAGAAGGTCATTTTCCAAGGGGAGAGATTCCTCATCACACATTACTTTACATGTGCAGGCCATTCAGAAATCATGTCTGACCCTGTCAGAGAGGGTTGGGCTTCTGTGCCTCAGCTGGCTGAATAGATGAGCTCCTCCAAGCTAAGGCAGTGTCTTAGGCATATTTGTATCTCCTGATATTTTGCACAGAGTACCAAGCGGGTTTATCAATGTGTGTTTGATAAAACGAAACAAACCTCGTTCTGAAGCTTGCTTTCTTCTGTTTGGTTTTAAGTTAAATTCTTGGCTGGAAGAGAATCTTGGCACTAACTAGGATTTTGTGATTGACTGTGTATTTTAGGGATCTGCTCTCCAATGAATGAAGTTTCTAAAATCGCGAATGATGCGTGGGTGCGCTTACCAGAATAGCTTAATCGCTGTATTCTACATTGGCATAGAACTGTCTAAGAGTCTGGAAAGAGAGTCCAGACATAGCATTTGGGAAATTCTCAAGTTCATCATCAGTCCCCTGCTTTGAGAGGTGTCAGATGATTGGGGATTTCAAATGGGATAACTACTTATGCTGTGGTGTTGACAGCCCTGGATTCCAGATGACAATAAAGAGAATGTGTATCGCCAGCTACCCTCTTCCAACCACCTACGTTATTCATGGTGGCAATGCATTCATCTCTCTGTTTTAGAGGAACTTAAGAGCTTGATATGCCTAGAAATTCTGTAAGTATCTTGTCCAGTAATCTTATAAACTTAATTTGTTTTGACCAAAGCAAAACAGGATCTAAGGACCCTTACACATAAAGATTAACAACTATTTTATAGTTATTTGTCAGGGCAGCTTTCATTCTCAGATACCTCCATCTTTGTCTAATCATAGTGACAAAACTTGGGTCAAGGCTCAAGATGTGGACTCCATGAGTGGGACAGAGGAGGGGGAGCAGAGCGAAAAGGGGCCCAATGGACTCTGGTGAAGAACTAAGGAGTCCTTGCTGAGTGGGTGGGTGTGGTGACATACCTCTGAAGAGGTGTGAACCTGTTCCTCTGAATCAGATACAGTGTTGTAGACGGCAATACCTTAATACAAGAATTACAAAAGAAAAAGAAAAAAGGAAGAGTGAGAGAGAGAAGGAAGGAAAGAGTTAAAGATAGCAGGTCTAAGACCCTATTTGAAGTCAGGATCCCAGAAGCAGACCATGAGGTGAGGATCTACGGACAGGTGCTAAGGAAGAACTTTCTGGAATAATCTGATAAGGGAGTAGGATGGAGCCAGGGCGCAACCTGGGAGGCTCACCACACAGGGGGCACCTCTGTAATGTCTGCCTGAGAGCAGCTAAGCTCGTGGGCCAGGCAGGGCTGGAGTCATGGACTGGACCCAGGCAGCTGCAGCAGTTGGTTGCTTCCCAGGCCCTATGCTTGGGCTCATACTCTGCTGTGGCAGCCTTGAAATTCTGAATCATTTTCAAACAAGGGCCCTGAGTTTTCATTTTGCACTGGGTCCAGCAAATTCTGTATAGGATCCTGCCAGAGGAGAACTCTGCTATGTAAATGACTGACAGCAGACCCCAGCAGGAGCCAAGGAACCTAGGATTTATACCCCTTTCAACAGCCATGGTCATTGCCTAAGTGCTGCCTCAGAAACAGTCCCATGTCCCCAGATTCCTTCAATGTACAAGAAAAGCTGCTCCAGTGCCCTGCAGGCGGTACAGTTACACTTGACCAACACCAGTCTGAACTGCATAGGGTCACTTAGGTGCAAACACACAATGTAAGCTTATGGTAACAATAGATGCAGCACAGTACTGTAGCATATTCTCTTTTCCTTGGTATTTTCTTAAAATATTTTCTATTCTTTAGTTTATTTTGCCATAAGAGTACAGTATATAATTCATATCATATGTAAAATGTGTTCATTGTTACGGTCAACAGTAGTTGAGCTTAGGGAATGGAAAGCGATATTCAGATCATTGCCTATACAGAGATGACTGGCACATCTACCTACCCCTAAGTTGTTCAAGGGTCAAGTGTGCTCTGAAAAGGAGCCAAATGATGGCTTTTGGGAGCACACGCATCTACCTAGAAGGGGTGGCAGGATTTAAACTGAGGGCTGCTCACTCTTCCTCAGAGTGGTCCCATGATGGCTTCATTTCCTTCTTCCCACCACTTTACCTGCTGTTTCTCATCAAGGATGAAAGGAAAGTAAAACAATGATAATACTGAGTAACAATGGAGTCACCACTAGGAATTTCCCTGTTAGGATTCCCTGTTTCTGGAGACAACAGCTGGCTCCAGTGGGTCACCTATGAACCCACTGTTGGTGCGACTGGAGCAGCCAAAGTCAACTCAGCTTTCCCTTCCGTTGCTCAACCCACAGATTTTAAAAAACAAAACACCAAGTAGGTATTATTTTTCTATTTTGTCACCTGTGTATTTTTAAGGCAGGTGTCATTCTCATGACTGAAGCTTGTACTGTCCTCATACCATGGCTTGTGAAAAGCTTTACCTTTAGCTTTCAGAATAGTATTGACAACATATTTGTTCCCACAGGCTGTGGCTGTGACATCTTTATTAGTGCAGAGGTCTGCTCAAGTGTGACTAGTTTTGCTGGTCTATTAGGGCTGACCATCAGTGTTAGGTTGTGTAATCTTTAAAGAATTTCTGTTTCAAACTACATATCCATGCAAGCATTTGCAGAACTTTGGGAGGCAAGAATTTGAGGGCATACATAAGGATTTTCTGAAACAGCTCTCATCGGCATGTATGTTTGCATGATAGAGTCTAAGTCCTCATAGCAGGGACTTCCCTTTTTAAAATGGTCACTCCTGCAAATGTGGCCAGCAGCTGTTATGCAACATCACATCCAGTAAACACAAGTCAACCCTCCATGTGAGGGGGCACATTGATTTCTGATGTGTGCTACTGGCAACATTCTGCTAAGTTAATTCCTATTCCTCAGTTCTGTCTTCACCTTGGATGACAGAAGAGTGTTAATGAGGGACTCTTCTAGAATGTGGCCCCAGTGCTCCAAGGTAGCACTCTCTTCTCTTTATTTTCCCTGTCTTAATGAGCCATGAATGACATCATCAAGCCCTCTTTTAGCATTTTTGCTTACTCATGGTTTAATGTGGTTTCACCCCCTGGACTGGGGGGTGGTGTGTACTTGTCCTGAGTGCCATTGCATGGCTCACCGGCGCATCTAGCTAGAGACCAGCAAGCAGAATTTTGCCAAAGTGTCCTCGGCATGGAAAAGCAGCAGGAAAAGGTTCTAGTTTTTACTCCCATGAAAGGTCCATCCCCAAAGGACAAGAGACGCACATGCTGGGTGGAAAGTTGTGGCTGATTCAACATGCTCTGCAAAAGATAAAAGAGGATGGAATGGGTCAAAGGCCATCTGGAGAAATCTTCAAAGGAGAAAGGGTCTGGTGGCCTAGTTGGAGACTACCTTGAGAAAATTCTTTGTGTCTTTAGACAAGTCCTGAGCCTCCACATCGCTTGTTGAGAACTCCTGTGTTCTGATATGCCCCTTCCTTGTACTGGGAGGGAGAGAGACTGGCCAACTGGCCTGCACCAGGGGAGCCTGCAGGTAAGAGAATGAGTGAGTAGAAGCAAGAAGGAAAGCAGGCATGGTGTGGAGTTAGGGACCCTCACACACAGCAGGCTTGGAGAACCCCTTCTGAACTCATCCCTTCCACTCTCTATATTTCAGCTCTTTATACCATGCCACATCATAGCTAAAACCTAACTTGGGATATAATGTCCAGGACATTTTCATAGTGAGATTATTTCAAAAGACTTCCAATGAGATGCTACACCTTCCTGTTGCAGTATAAAAATGACTCAAAGTAAATCATTACATCCATCCAATGAATTTCTTTACAAATGCTTATTCATTTCATTTCCTGGGAAATCTTTACCTGTACTTCAGCTAGGACAGTCATAGATAGTTTTGAAAAAATTGCCTTCGGATCCACTACAAATTTGGCCTCCCATTCGAGAGTAATGTTGAAACCATCATATTCTCTCTCTTGTACTCTCACCTGCCACTTCAGATTAACATTTTACTCTATCCCACCCATCACAACCTCAGAAACTATACATGAAAGTTTCCATTTCAATTCTGTTATCACAAGACTATTTTGCAAGTCTGAATTTTCAGTACTAAGAATTGTACTTTCTAATAGATGTTTCATACTTTTTTTCTTTATTTAATGGACCAAGATGGATACAAATATAACAAAAATAGTCCAATTAACTGAATTTCTTCAAAAGACAGGGTAATAATGAAAAACTAATGGATAGAAACCATTATCATTGAAGGTTCTACACACACATTTTGAAAAAATAATGAGTCAGATAGCTTCATACTTGTATTACTACTTTTTCTTCCTTTTGGTTATTTTTTTTAAAGATTTATTTATTTATGCATATAAGAACTGGGGAATAGGCCAGAGATGTGGGAGTGGTGAGAGGATTCACCAGAGACAGATTGGGGAGCAGAATAGGCAGATGGAGTGACATACAATGCTGAGGGGAGCAGCGGGTGAGTCAGGAGATGTCTGCTGCGCCATGTGGGTCACCTTCCTGGCCAGGAATAGAACCTGTGCTACAGTGGCTTTGGATAGCTTCATAGTGCTGTGGTTTAACCCATTGTACCACCAGGGAGGGCTCTTGTTTATTTATTTATTTATTTATTTTTGATGGGACTGAGATTCAGATGTGGCAGCTGCTAAGAAGACAGTCTCTGGAGGCCTCCTCGCTATCTGTTCCTGGAGCTTTTCTCTAGTATCTTTTACTCTCTTAACCAAAAGTTTGACACCCTCTGTGGTCCTTTCCTTTATTTTCTTACATTCTTTCTTCAGAGCAATTCACCCTTGTTTGTGATGTGGTGGTGTAAAACCTGGAATAAGATGCTGACTTTTGCTTTGTTTCTAGATTTCTTCACTTTTGTTGTTGTTGTTGTTGTTTAGTAACTTTCTCACAACATACAGGTGGATGCTACCTTCCTTAGATTGAAAATAGTGCAGATTCTGTTAGCTCTTTTGGGCACATTAGCAATAGTGAGTCCAGAAATATTCTTTTCCCCCTTTTGTAAAATGGCCAAGTTGAAAACATTCAGATCAGCATCCATATATTTGCTGCCTTTCACCAGTCTGCCTCAGTTTATCACATGAATAACCCTTTACTCAGTCATAGATGAACTTAACCCTGGGCCAAGACACCCTACTTTGTGGGAAAATGTGCTTGTCAGCCCAACTATCCACTTGGGCCACATAACATTTCCATCCTTCACCCAGAGTGTCAGCAGTGACTTCAGTGGCTGCACTCTTCTCATAAAAATATAAGTTTATTTTTTTTCATCTACTGCAATGAATTCCTGGCAGCTGGTAGCTGGAAAAGATGTTCAGCTTTATCCTGAAGCAGCTGACTGACTCTGAGGCTTCGGGAAAGAGAGGCTTTTTTGTCTGTGTAAGTCACCTTCTGATGTTACCAGGATTTTCTGACAACAAAAGAATTAGATTCATATAGCACAATTTTTCTTCAGTCTTCTTGTTACAAGATCTTTGTCTAATTTGAAATACTACAGGAGCTTCTTTTAGGCTTCTTCTATATTGCTTTGAAAGTTATTACTGTGTTTCTAGCTGTCTGATTTGTACCATTATGCAGACGTCTATCAATGTGTTGGAGAAAGGTGGTTTCCTTTCCACCCACACCAGCTTCATCTCTCTATCTACTTCTCATTTTGCTCAGCTCCTTGGTTCAATGTGCAAATCACCTGGTTTAACAGATGTTTGCTTTCTGATGACTTTCTCCCTCCTTCCTAGATGGAGCTTGGTTACCCCTACCTTCTTCCTGAGCACAAGGGAATCAAGCATTTGCTGAAAAACCCTGTCATGTATATTTGCATAAATCTTTTGGTTTTTTCCAACTACAAGACCTCAATTCCACCTCTCTCCCCTGTAACGCTTGCTTTGTTTTAATGACCTTGACCACATATTGTATAGAAAGTTGCTTGCTTGGTTCTGAGTGGTGCTAGGTCCTCAGGGCCCACCAGTGAGAAATACCACTGTAGGGGTCCTTGTTCCTTAAGTATAAGGATTTCAAGTTGATGACAGCAGAACATTGGACCAAGAACAGGGCTTATTTCCAATAAGCCTGATATATTTTTCCTATATTACCTTTATTACTAACCATAGGCATGATCTGTGACTTAGCTTTTTTCTTTGCCACTTTTAGTTTGCAAACTGAGTATGATCAACATATACCTTTCAATACTTTGAAAAGTTTCCACTGACTTCTGACTTCTATTGTCACTATCGATAAATCTGCTGTCTAGCTAACTGTTGTTTTTCTAGGACATTCCTTTCCCTGGCCATATAGATTTTGCCTTCTGACAATTTTTTCCTACAATATATCCAGTTTTACACATTTTGCTTGAACTAATTTTGTTTTCTGATTTTCATCCTTTCAAGAAAGATTTGAAAGGATTTATCTTGTAAAAATGTTGCCTTTTGTCCCATTCCTTCTTTCTAGAGCTCCTATGTGATGTATTGCTAAGCCTCTCATTTCATCTTCCTTTACTTTTTTTCCTCTTTGATTTTTAAAATCTTTCTGTGCTTTACTCTAGGTGACCTCCTTTTAAACCATTTACTGGATTGCCAATTCTCTCTCTTTTTTTAATTTTTAAAAAATATTTATTTATTTGTGCATACAAGAGCTGGGATACATATTACAAGCCAGAGGTACAGGGGAGGTGCTGGGAGAATTCACCCTAGATGGAGTGGGGAGAAGAACAGGCAGATCAACAAAGTACACTGCTGAGAGGTGCAGCGGGCAAGACAGGAGAGGTCTGCTGCACCATGTGGGCCAACTTCCTCATCAGGGATTGAACTTGTGCTGCAGTAGCTGCGCATAGCTTCATAGTCCTGAGCGTTAACCCATTGCATAACCAGGGAGGGCCACCACTTCTCTCTTTAGCTATCCAATCTCATCTATTTTTCATTTATTAAGTTTATATTTTTAATTATACATATTTGGTTTCTAGAAGTTATATTTGACCCTTTTCCAAATATGTCCGTTCTTTAAAAAAAAGTCTTATTTTAAAAAATAGAGTCATGTTCTCAAATTTTTGATTTCTCCTTTTACTGTTTAATTGTATAAGTGAAAAGTTAGAGTCTCTGTCTGATTATTTTATTATATGGTGTTCCTGGGAGTACTAGGGTCCATTGCAGCTGTCTGCTGTGTTTGTTGACTTTTGTTCTTTGTGGAAGCTTGCTCATGTAGCCTACGAAATTTTGTAGTTTTGGGATGTGAGTCTTTGTTTCAAAGAACCCTCAGTATGAGAATCTTGTAGGGCAGAGGCTGAGAACCTTTTTAATGGAAAAGTTTTTTATTTACCTTAGGAAGTATCCTTGTGAAAATTCTAGATTGGGACTTTTAGTATTTAATTTCCTTGGGGGGTCCTAGATCATACAGGTGTGATTTTAAACTCAAACCTGTGTGAAGTGTGCCGATGGTTATGAAACTCAAGGAGGCTTTTTCACCTGCCTGGGCTCCCACTGCTCAGGCAGTCAAAGTGTTAGCACCTGCTCTGGTATTCAACCTGCTTTGGTCTCAGGGACTTCCTTTACTGATCTCAGCTGTACTTTTAAAATCATATTTGTTATTTTTGTATGGCATATCTAGGTATTTTGTGGCTGAGGTTTTACAGATTTTTTCCTCCATGATATTGCCATAAATGATAGTTTCTGTCATTCTGAATTTCTGAGCCCAGGAAAAGCTTTCTCACTCTGATTATATATTTTGAGATCTCTTGAGATGTTAGAAATATCTTCTGAAGGGGCCCTGGCCATACTCATGACAGTTCTACTGTATTAATCAGAAAATACCCCTTATTTTTATATGAGATTTTCCTTTAGGTGAGATTTCGGCTTTGTTCTGCAAAGAAAATAGCTAATGTACTCATTGCTAAAAATGACTAAAGTGCACAAATGACTGGATTTATTTAGTACCATATTGTGAGATGTTAAAAAAAAAAAACTCTTAGGAATTTTAGGGCACTAGCAGAGTTGTTCTGCATTGAAAGGAAAAGACAGAGAAAGATCTTTCCCTTCCCTGAACCATACATACACTCTGGCTTTGAATAATGCAAGGCTTTCTTTTCCACTGTTCCTTTCTTTTGCTGTTGAGTTTCTGGCTTCTTATAGCCCTACTTTACCAGAAAATGAGAAAGTATTTGCCTAAAGAAACACCAGAGAAGTGAAGTCAAGTTACTGTAAAGAATTTCACAGCTGAATCAGCAGGGAGGGTAGTTGGGGATCACTTCCTGTCGCACCAGGGAGGAAGGAGGTACCCATGAAAGGAACATGTAAGTTGGAAGGTCTTTCGGTGTTCATGTATCTCTCCAGGGACCTGAAAGGTCCACTGCATCAAGTGTTCTCATATCCAGACAGAGCAAATCTAGTTCTGTGGACCAGGAAGGAAAGTCATTCATTCATTCATTCATTCATTCATTCATTCATTCATTCATTCATTCATTCATCACTCCCACTTCCCATTAGAATGAAGTGAGGGCTGTGTGGGGAATAAAGGCAGGAAAATTTTGCTCAGACTTACTATATGCATATAATTTTTTTTGTTTGCTTGACAACCTTTATTCAATGAAGAAACACTCAGTATGCTTTTTTTTTTATTGTTACTATTCTATGAATTTGTATTTAAAAATCAGTGTGATATAGAGGCATGGCCTTTGCCCACAAGGGAACACCTGCTATGGAGTTTTTACCTTCAAATAGCATTTATCTAGAATCATATTTTATAGGATTCTGTGCTAGGTCCTATGGAGCTAAAATGACAAATTATAAATAATGCCTACCTATAATTGTATAGGGAGGCCAGCATATATACAGAAAGAAAATGCTAAGTGAGACATAATTAGTCATATGGATTAAAGGATGACAATGTGTATTTTTTACTGTAATCAAGTACATAAGGTGTAACTTTTTTTTACTGTGATAAACTAACATGAGCATACATAAGGTAATATAACACTTACCATTCTAGCCATTTCTTAGTGATAGTAAGTGCTTTTATAATGCTATGCAACTACGGTCATTACCCACCACTAGAAATTTTTCCGTCTTCCCAAACTGAAACTTTGTTTCCCTGAGACACTCCACCCCTCCACCCTCATCCCCTGTCAACCAACATTCTACCTTCTGTCTCTATGACTCTGATGATCCTAGGTACTTCCTGTAAGTAGAGTCATACATATTAGTCCTTTCATGTTCTTGCTTATCTGAAACTATTTTAATCAGAAGAAATACACTCTGCAAAGTGAAAGCCTCAGTCTTGTCCCCGACTGATTCACCACTTAGCTTGGCCCAGGGTAAGAAGATCAACTGTGTGCCATGGCCTCAGTCTTACCATAGCACAACTATTTTAATAGCCTTGTTTGGGGGAAAACTCCATCACAGAGTCACTGTCTCAGTCAATTCAAGTAAACAGACAGTGCTAGGAGGGAGGCTGCTATTCCCTGAGGAGACTTCAGAGTCTCCATCCATGCTGGAGAGGTAAGGTGTGCAGCTTGCTGGCAGGACAAGGTAGTGGCTGCCTGGAAAGCCCCACTGGCCTGCAGGCCAGTGCAGGCGGCCTGACTCACAGGTGGCCCTGCTGCCCCTTTAGTCCAGGTGCTTGCCAGAAACCCAGGCCCTGAGGGTGCATCTCCAGACATGTGCTTGTTCCTCTGGGGCAAACTAGAACTTGCTCAAAGGGCAACACCTCCCTGACTATTTTTGAATCACAAGTTATATTTGAGATCTGCCCTGTGTTAGGAGTTGAAACTTTTTGGTTTGTCCCACTGACTTAGGGAGAGACCCAAAATCATGAGGAGAATGGGATCCCATTTCCCAATGTATTTTTGGGCCTGGTGTAGGCAGCTGAAATGGTATAGTTAACAGCAAATATGGTCTGCTGAGTAAGATCAAGTCTGGGAGGCTGTTTGCAAAGAACAAAAGAGCTCCTTTTCTTAGGGTTCACTCTTATTTCATCAGAGTAAAAATGCCTCAAGGGCTGATTTGATCATAACTCTAGCCTCAGTGTCTCAAAGAGGAGTGAAGCCAAAATGTGGAAAATCTACAAACTGGATTGCATTTATTGTCAGGATATTTTGTATGTCAACCTACAGAAAATTATGTTACTGGAAACCAGAATATGATACCGCTGCTAAATGCTCCTATGCCAGTCAGGCAAGAAAATTTCCTAACTGTTTTAGTTCTGTCTTCTTTTTCTTGAAAAAAAAACAAAACAAAACAAAACAAAAAAAAAACTAGTGGTTTTATCCTGAAATAACATTACTGATTATGTTTGTTCTTCAGGAATGAACATGTTTTATAGTCTTATGGAAGCATCAATGAAATACTTAGAATGGAAAGAGGAGATTAATGACTTAATTTTTCAGGATGTTTATATCCCTTGGTACATTTAAGTGCAAATATTGTCACTGAAAATTGATGTAACTTTCGTGAAGCAATTGCTGTAACCAAGTCTCTGTGTTACATTTCCTTGTGTGGGATTTTGAAAAAAAAAGAAAGAAAAAGGTTAAGTTTTGGAAAATATTAGAAAAGAACCTCTTCACAGGCTTACCACATAAGCACATTGTTTTTATTCCCCAATGGACTATGATTGGTTTTGACTGAGTAGTTCCTCATTTGTCTCTGTTGTTTGGGCCTCACTTCTCTTTTTTGACTACTGGCTGGTCATGTTGTCTTTGTGGAAGTCAAGCAGTGGCAGCTGATGTAGTTCTCCTAGCCCCCGGGGCCTCACACAGATGTGAAGTCCATCACCAGCACCAGAGTCTCCACAGGCAGGGGGTGGGGAGCTGTGCAGTCTGGCAGAGAAGACTGTTAATGAACAGTCCAGGGATGACTAGTTCCTCTTGAGTTGTCCTGTATGTCCTCTGGGGTCTTTCGAGAAACTTCTCTCCTTGTTTCTTTCGTTGTATTTATGGGGTTTCTAGTAGGCACGACGCTGTTCAACTTGCAGGGATCACATGTGGAGAAATCAGCCAAAGTTTGCATCCATCACTGAAATAAAATTTTATGTTTTTCAAAGATGATGATGACTTTTCAATTCTCCATAGATCATTAAGAGTCCCTCACTGAGGAGCACATCTTTCTGGGGCCCTTGACATATTCCTGACAGCCTGCTGGGGTCAGCAGTGTAAAGGCCTCATCTCTGCTCACATGGAGCCTGTACCTAGCTGCTGAATGAGTGAGACACTAATATTTCTATACGCCTTGTACTCACAGTGTAACAAAGATGGACCACAGTGGCTGATTTTCAACTTTCTTTGCCAGACCCAGTTCTACCAATTACTATGACAGGGGCAAATGGACAAAGTATTGGGAGCTTTTTAGGGGAGAGAACATGTTCTAACATGCTTTTGAACACCTATTCTCATATCTTCCTCCACTTTCTGGACAAGACAGCCACCAGCATGGATTCTTGGGGCTGGGGAGGTTCAGTGCATCTCTCCATCAGGAGCATGGCTAAAAATAAAGGCCAGGATACATATCGTTGTGGGAAAGCAGTCCAACCAGCTCAGTTACTGGGGTGGACAAAAAGGCTTTCACCACCTCTGTGCCCACGAACTTCCAGAGGTGGGCGGGGTTCCTATTTGGTTATGCAGAGCAGGTGGTAAGGTGGGGAATGGAGGAGAACTCAAAGTGAACTTGGAATCAGAGGCTTCCCCAGCATGAGGAGTCCCTGTGTAAGTGCTGATGAACTGCTGACTGTGACAGCTCAAAGCCACCCCCATGCTTAGATCATCCCCTGTGCAGGGCAGCTGGCCGAGGACATGAGACGACGTCACGTGGCTGGATTGCTCTCTGTGCTGAAGTCTCCTGTTTTCCCACTTGGCTTTAGTCCAGGGCCCCACTCTGGGCTGGTGGCTGGGAGCCCTAGCAAAGTGGAGCATATTTGTGGTATGGCTGAATACATTTTGTCATGGTAGTGAGAGTTAGGGCTTAGAAAGCAAATGACCTTATATTTAACCATAAGAAACCTGATGATATTCTTACACTACCTTTTAGTTGTTTTGTTACTTAGGGCAACACTTGCTGAAGTAACAAGCACAACTTCAAATCTCAAAGCCTGAACACAGATGCTTATATCTTGTAAGGCCAGGGTGACTCCCCTCAGTGGTTATCCAGGACCCAGGCTCCTTCCAGTTTGAGACTCTTCCATTCCTGTGGACATAGGAAACCTGTGTGTGGAGGAGCAAGATGAGAGTGAGAGTGCATCTTGCCCTGTTAACACCATGTGGTGTGAATAGCATGTATCTGCCTTTTATCCAGCTATTTACAGCTTATTTACAACCTAATGTATACTTATCTTAATCAGAAGCAACATGTAGGAGTCACAGATCAAATGGGTAAGTTATATTTTTTCTGATATACATCACAATAAATACAACTCAATAAATATTCATTTAGTGGGTTCTCCTTTCTAGAGTACAGAATTCTCACTGGAACTATAGCTTTCATTCCTGCGTAGTTAGTTACTGTGCTGAAATAAAAGCATAAACTTCCAAAGCCTCAATTTCCTCATCTGTAAGACAGAAAAATAGAACCTACTCCTGGAGTTGTGAGGATCAGAGCTAATGTACATGATGTGATGTGTCTATGGTACCTGGTGCAGAGTGGGCACTCAGCCATGGTGGTGACTCCAGCTGGAAAGGGAGGGACTCACACTCATTAGATGGTGCAGTCTTGTCTCTGCTCCCAATGACCGGAAGTGCTTCTGTTAAAAGAGGCATTAAGTTTACTTCTTGCACAGAATCTCATGTTTTTCTTGAAATCACAGTCTTATATAGGTTTATCCAGACATTGATGTGTCTCCTGTCAGAATACCAATGCATCTCAGGGAAAGGACAAGACTGGTTCGGAGATGCTTGCTCTCTCAGGGGTGATGTCATGGGGGTAGAATAAGGTGTCAAAAGCCTATAGGAATCCTTTCCCTGCACTGTAGCCTCAAGCTGCTCCAAAAGAGCAAAATTGTCTTTCTTTTCCATCTGGGGCATTAGGAACACTTGTTTCAACTTCAGGGACATGGGTGGAAAAATGGTAGATTATGTTGATCCGTTCATTTGGATTAAGACTTTCTAATGTAGTGAGAGAAACAAGTGGTTCTTGCAACCTTGCTGAGGTTCCAGATGGACATTAAGGCCACTGGGGATTTGAAGGATCTGCATTCTGTGAGGCTACAAAAATGACCTTGCATATCACATCACTGACCCAAGCCATTAGTTCCATCTGGCTTCACTGCTAGAGTAGTAGTTTTCAATTTGAGCCATGAATTCATGTGACACCTTCTGATTTCTTTTTCTGCCTCCATGCATACCAGCTTTCCCAACATGTTTGGTAGTTACAATTTGAACAATTGCATTTATAAATTTACAACCTATTTTATACTTAATCTTAATCAGAAGGAACATGTAGGAGTCACAGATCAGGTGGGTAAGTTATATTTTTTTCTGTTACACATCACAATAAGTACAAATCAAAAAAAGTATTCATTTAGGTACTTCTAAGGCACACATTGGTTGCCCTGGTATCTCCCACATCTCTTCAAGGAAGATGTATCCTTTGGAATAATTTAAGTACATACTCTTTGGAACGTGTATGATCTGTACTATAAGATAACAATCTCTATTTATTTCCTTAATCAGCACAGAATATTTTTGGTCACAGTGATGTTTTTCTCTTTTTCTAGAAAGGAAATAAATGCTTTTATTCTCAATGACCACTGAGGATAAGTAGTAGAGTGAGGTGAGGAAGTGCTCATTGGATGTAGGGTCCTTTTATTGCTTTATGCACTCCAAGCCAGACTCATATTAGTCCTATTTTTAGACTTTCAGGTTTACTTGGTGTATGTGGCCTCCTTTTCAACAGATCATGTCAGTGAAATTCAGATAGGTGCACCATAGAATCCTTTCTATGACAATCACTGCACATGTGTACAAAGGTAACCAATTGCCCTTGGTGAGTTGTTACCTAGTTTCTAAAATTTCTGCTAGATCTGGGGGCAGGCTTCTCTCTGACTTGACATCAGAGGAGAGACTCTTTTAGTCAGAGTCACTGAAGGGCTTGGATCACATTCAGATTCCTTGCAGTAGTGTTGACAATTCAGCCATCTTAGTAGCTCTGTATTTAGTTGCATGAAGATGCTGATACCTATTTGGATGGAGGCGGGGCTGCATTACTGGATGACATTTAGAACATGTCCCCCACATATTTACATACTCGCAAGCTTCATTATTCCAGCAATCTGCCCAAATGAATCTTCTCCTCTTTTGGCCACATCTTGAAGTATTGCCATATGTCTGGGACTCCAAAGGCATTTTTCATTTTATGTTCAACAGACTTTCCCTTAAGAGGTTCTTGGTTTTCTCCTTTGGACCCATGTGAAATCTGGGACCCATTTATTCAGTGTGACCAAGCACTGGCAGTGTGTGTGGGTGGGGGTTAGCACTGTTTCCAATACATAATAAGGAGAACATGAGCTTGCATACACAACAGTGAAAGGCACTGTCCATTCAGGCCTCCGGGAGCTAGAGATGTTGTGACATGAATCGCTGCCATCCTCATGGGCAGAGAAAGTTACCGAGTCAGGCTGGACATCTACTCACTTGACAGATGCAAAGAACCAATGGAGTAATAGAACGAAAAGAAGAAACTTAGCTGTGTTCATACTCCAAACAAACAAAGTTTGTTTTCTGGTGAGTTACTCACTCCAGTTGAGTAGCTCTAAATCTCCGCCAACCAGACAGCTGGGGCTGGTTCATGTTTGCTCCAACTTGGTGCATTATTCAGAAAGCCCGTTTTTCCTCCATAGCAAGAGTCTCACTGTTACTCAGGATGCACATGGTCACATCTTTCCCACATTGGATGCTTTGTTTCAAGACATAATTTATGTGTTTATCCAAATGAAGATATAATTTGAAAGCTTCTGTATAAAATACCAATATCTCATTTCCAGGACAGATAAATTTTACAATTATCTTCTCCTTGGGTTATCTGAGCTCCTATTCATCATTAAAAAATCACAGAATTTCCTTTAGTTTCTCTATGTACACATTTTAGCAATAATGTCAATATCAGGAAATTTTAATGCTTGTAGTTAAGAACTCATGTTGCTTAAATATCTTCTGGGAGGTCCTTCTAAAAAGGACCAAACATCAGCTTTTATACAATTAACTGTGTCCTCTACATATCACCAAACCAATGGCTTGGATAAAGCACAGAAATAATGTGACTCACTTGCGTTGGGGTGAAAAGACAACTGGGAAATGCTATCTGGGTTTGACCAAGGCATAGGTCAACCTAGTTACCCTCTTCAGGGGTGGTACGGATGCTAAGATGGGAGAAGCAGCCAGCCCTGGCTCCTTCTTTATGTCCAAATGCACTTCTGAGGGTCTTAATTATTATAGAGTTTTTTACCGAAAGAAACACAGAGTCATGCCAAGATAAGAAATTATTTTAAGAAATTTAGTTCATCCTGAATTAAATTATTAGAGGTGTCCAGAAGTTAAGTATTAAGTGACCCTTTGGACAGATGATCATCAGACAACCCTGTTTCTTTATCTTAATTCACTCCAGGCGCCGGCATCTCTCAAGCCCTACAACAAGAATGTAGGCAGCCACTTGACTTCCTTGGCCTTTTTTCATCGTCTCTAAATAAGGAAATTTAATGGGCCAATATTTTACTGTTTGGTCTAGTTAGGGGATTTCTAATCTCTGCTGATAAAGGAGTTTATTATTTTTCCAGCACACAATTTTGAGTTTACTGTCTTGAGAATTATAATATAGTGTCTACCTTAGTAGACACTAGTTAGGGAGGGGAAGGGAGTGATAGCAGAGATGGAGTTTAATCACTGATTTACAAATCCTGAATGGCAGACTTGATTCCTTTCATTTACCCTTATAAGATTTTTTAAAAGCTCACAATTGGCTTCTGTTCATTTGAGATGAATTACTACATACCCTCTTTTTGAAAAAGACCTTCTCCCACATTGATTCTTCCTTCAATTTGACATTTGAATTGAGTCCTTTAACCAATAAGATGACTTGATAGTGATCCTCCCAGGAACATCAAGTTTTGACTAAAAAATGTCTCACACTGACCAAGGGTCTCCCAGTCCTAAAATGAACTTTACTGTTATGACAGGTGTTTTCTCTTTGCCCTTTAGGAAGTAAAGAAATGGAAGAATGAAGAAGCAAAGTGCCCAAGTCCTCAGGGTTTGCAGATTCTTCCTTTTGAAGATTGGAAGAAACTTGGCAGATTTGAATCAGCATTCGGTAATCTCTCCAAGTCTGAGAAGTAGGTGGAAATCAAGAGGAAAGATTGTAGGGTTCTGAATCAACTGGACCAAAGTTAAATCCTACCTTGGCGTCTTACTAACTGTTTGACTTTGGTCTACTTTCTTACACTTACTGAGCCTCAGATTCTTCATCTGCCTCCTAGAGGCATTGTTAACTGAAATGAGAAGTATGAAAAACCATGCTGAACAATGAGTAAGATCAAAGTACTGAAATATTCTCAGTAAATGTTGGTTCATTTCTTCCCTTCACATGCAAAGGCAAAACTACTTGCCTCAAAGAGCCAAGTGCTTCTGAGCAGGAACACATGGCAATGTGTTCGGTTTGGGCTGAAGCCAGCAATACTAAGACAGCATCTATCTCTGTAAATGATTATTCAGACCTATTCAGAGAGAGTGCTGCTTTTAAACACTTTTGTGTAGTCAACATCCTGATTACAGAAGTGTGAGGAGTTGGACCCTAGGATTAGTGTTGAGAGAGGGACTGAATTCCATAAACATTTGACCAAATAAAATTGAAATGGTGGGTTATGGTCTGTGAATGGTCTCTGCTTCTCCTTTTACCAATAGCAGTGACATTCAATCAACAAACAAACATATAAATAAGATTCTGGATATTTTCCTGTGTTGAATGTTTTCCTTGCATTGGATAATTTCATCTTGACTCCATAGTAGGTGCTCAACAAGAATATGATTTACAAATTCTTAAAGCAGGCCATGAGTTCTGTACTGTTCTCATTCCAGATGAGATAACAGTAATCTATGAAGCACTTTAGAGTTTATGAAACATTTAAATAAGGTGCTTATTACCTGCAGTATGCAATAGTAGGAAATCTGGAAGATAATTAAAGAGGAATTCAAAGATCATCTTTAACACCATTACTCCCATTACTCAGGAAGTTGTTCCAAAGTCTTCTCAGATGGGTTCCAAGGACAAAGATGATGAAGACAATGATCTGTAAATACAGACAAGGAGCTGTAAGAGAGTCCATGGCATGTCATGGAGCCTGAGTTTACACCCACATTTTCCCATATTTCTCTACACTTTAATTAGCCAAAAATTTCTGAAGTCTGAATTTCATTTAGATTTGCTGACTCTCTTCCATCTTGGAGAAAGTTCTGAAGGAGTGGGCAGGTGACCAGAACAGGGCCTGGTTCATCCTGTGAGGGTACAACAGTCATACTCAAGTTTCTATCCTGTGAGTATCAGACCTCTGGGAGAGAAGGTATCTGAGAAAGCGTATCCCCCACAAGCATTTCCTGTGTACACTAAAACTAATACTTCACATCTGCACACACACACACATTATTCAAATATGTGCTGATGCATTGTATAATAAACACAATGCATATCTATTTGAAGTACTCATAAACTGAAAAAGATATTGACATTATGTATATGAAGAAATATAATATATACCCATGATCACACAAAAATCTGCAGATTTGGTGAGATTTTGAAAGGGTCCCTCCTTGTATTTGAGGATATGGGAACTGTTGATAAAGGGAGAGCTAAGACCAATTCAGAAATGAACCCTTAAAACATCATGCTGAGCATAGGTGGGAGAATGGCTAAATAAAAGAACAGCTGAAATTAGAATGAGCTCCTAACAAATGAGACCTGGCCACAGTCCACTCATTTCTGTTAAGTCTGTGACTTGGCATCATGTTCATAAAAGACACACTTTATTTTCTGCTTTTTAAAATTTATTCTTACCTAGATTCATTTGTTTGTTGTTGTAGACTCAATCTGAGTTTGGGTGGTTAGCTCAAAGAAGAGGGGAACTTCACTTGTACTATAGCTCTTGATTTCTCATGGAAAAAGAGAGATAGTGTTTATTCCTGCTCGGTGTGTGTGTGTGTGTGTGTGTGTGTGTGTGTGGCCACCATGGAAGATGTCAGGCACTTCCACATGCTCCCCAATGCTTATGGGGGGCATGGCACCTTCTTGCATGTCACTGGGATCCTTCTCCTGTCCTTTTCCTCACCAGATTTTAAGTTTTATGTAGCCAGCGCTATATCAACAGCCTTTCTTCCTGAGTCCCAAATAGGACTTATTTTTTAAAAAATTGTTGAATGAAACATTTGTTGAATGAATAAATCAGTAAGTGGATAAATACATGAATTAGGTTAGGTGTGACTTCTACTTTACAAGTTTGAGACTGCAGATGTTTTAAGATTTAGAAGGTCTACTATTTATTAAATTGCCTAGTCAGTTTTTCTTTTTTTGCTGGCATGGATTTCTAGAAGGTTAGAGTGTTAAATGAAACATTCGATTTTTTTCCCTTGAGTATAGAAACAACATATGCTCATTGCAAATCGAATAAATAAAGTAAAATAAAATAAAATATAACAAACACAGGAAAGGCTGGTGGCCCTTCATAATCACAGTACCAAGCCTTTCCACATGCTCAAGTCCTGTCTATACCCCATGGAGTCCCCAGGCCTTTTACCACTCTTCCTTGCCTTGCTCTGTGCCAGGAGCCTGAGCTATTGGCATAATCCAGGCTCCTCTCCACCCTCATTCCTGCTTTCTGTTACATGCAGCCAGTGGGAGCTGTTGTGGGGAGCAAAACCTGTGGAGAGAGTGGAGGCACCCAATCACTCTTGCTCCACTATGATGTCCCAGGAGCCATCCATCTTTCCTGACCTTACTTCCCACTACCAACCCCTCTTGTGTGATTTCAGACCTAGCCAGACATGGACACTATCCTCAACCCCTTGCTCTTGAGGTCACGTTGTCTAATAACTTCCCACCCTGCCTGCCTGATTGTCTCCTTGCAGTCTGCTTACTTAACTATGACCACAGCCCTTAAAGCAGTTACTTCACTAAAATTCCTTTAATGTACACCTGGGAAGGATTCTGATTCTGGCCAGGACACTGGTTGAAATAATACATATCTAAATTTATCTAAACAGAGCCACACCACACAGCTATCTTATTCTTGGCATTTAAAAGTTATCAATATTCTGAGTCCTTCCTGGTGGACTGGCCACGGCCAGCGCAAGTTCAACTCCTGACTCCTCAGGTCATCCACATGGTGCAACAGACCTCTGTCTTGCCCACTGGTCCCCTCAGCAGTGTACATTGCCGATCTGCCTGTTCTGTTCCCCACTCTGTCTCTGGTGAATTCTCTTACCACCTGGGTACCTCTGACCTGTACGGTACCCCAGTTTTGTATGCATAAATAAATAAAATATTAAAAAAATAAATAATAGTTAACAATATTCTATTAGAGGGATTTTTTAATACAAAATCAGTTGTATTTTTTAAAAAAAGATTTATTTAGTCATACAGAACTGGTGTACAAGCCAGAGGTGAAGGAGCAATGAGAGGATTCACCAGAGACAGAGTGGGGAGCAGAATAGGCAGATCGATAAAGTACTGCTGAGGGGAGCAGCAGGTGGGGCAGGGGAGGTCTGCTGCACCATGTGGATCACCTCTGGGGCCAGGGATCAAACTCACACTGAAGTGGCTGTGACTAGCTTGTAGTACTGTGCCACCAGGGAGGGCCCCTATAGGGAATCTTTTAATGCCACAAATATAATTATGTTTTCTCACCATTTTAATTGATAAGATTTAATTAAGTCCCAAAACTATTTATTGAATGCCTACCTTGCGCCAAGATATAGTCCCTCTTAACGAGGGTATAGTACTGTGTGGTGTTGAACCCCAACCCGTGAGACAGACCCCCAAGAAAAGACCCTCCTGACTGCCGCTGCAACAGCAAAGTTACAAACTCTAGCCTGGATGCAACTGCAACCTGCAACATCTGGTTAACGGAAAGGAAAGGGCCCTGAACAAAGGGTAACACAGTTTACAGAGCCTTTTTGGCTCACAGGCCAGGAGCAGTTTCTGATTGGTTGACCTTGGCAGTTCCTGATTGGTTGACCTTTACATGCTTTCCTTGTATGGTATGGCTGGCTGCTGGCCATTATGATTGGTCCCCTGAAATGGCCAGATCACGTACCTCCCACACGTCAATCAAAGAGCATGCCTTCCCCTCCTCCCTAAAATGGTGGCTCATGTTCTTCATGTGGGTCTTAAGACAAATGTGGAAATAACTGGGCATGAAAATAAGAGATATAATAAAGGAGACACTGGCTAAGAGTCATAAGGGGTCAAAGGAGAGAGATGGAGAATTGCTTCTTGGAGCATGCACTATGCATGACAGGTAAGAGGATGGAGAATTCTTAAACGGAACTAGGAGCCCCACGGAGGTTCTACACAGACAGGATGGCAAGAGTCAACACTTGCAGCTGCAAACTTACAGGTTTTTTGAGCAGTGAGGTGTCTGGTTTAGCTGAGCAGAATGGGATGTTCTTCCGTGTTTTTTATATATCTCCCCTCTAGCGTTAGTTGTCTGGAAAGCACTTTTCTATTTTCCCCTTAGATCATCAACCCCCTGAGGCCAGGGACTATTCTTTCCCATCCAGTAATGAACTCTTAGGATACGGAGAAAATTCCAACTGAAGAATTTTTGGATGAATTTCACTGGACACATCTATGATAAGAATGGAAGTTCATGGCCAGATGTGGTAGGTTTGGAGCACAGACCAATAATTTTTTGGAGAACACTCCAACATGGCTCCTTCTGTGGGTACCCCACTCTTTGTTCAGTGGCTTCAGCTCCTTAGGCTTAAATGAAATCATCATATGAAAATGCTTTGTGGGACCTCCCTGAAGGCTCAGGGGTTAGGTCTCAGCAATCTCAACCCTACACTGGCCGCCAGGCATGAGTTCAGGGTCTAGCCAAAGAGCTAACCCAAGTGGTGCAGTAGACCTATCCTGTCTGACCCACTGCTCCCTGCAGCAGTGTATTTCAGTAGGTCTGCCTGTTCTGCTCCCACTCTGTCTCTGAAAGCAGAAATAAGGAAAGGGGAATTTTGTATATCAACCCAGATTCATTCACTCCATCCCTGGTTGGGAGCAGATTCTTTGTTTCATTAGATCCACCTCTTTTGTGCCCTATTCTGTATTCTGTAAAAAAAAAAAAAAAAAAGTGTTGCTGTTGCTACTACAATGCAAAACACAACACAACAAATACAAGCAGACAATTATAAACCAGAGTTATCCTATAGGGGAGGGGGAGGGAGAGCGATCAGAAGGAGAGAAGGAGGAATGTGAGGGACTGTGGTGATGATGTGTGGGTGTATTGGGGGAGGGGGAAGTAAACATTGTTTTAAAATGAAAAAAGTTAAAAGAGTCTTTTCTTGTCATCCCACCCTCTTCCTGCTAGGACAACCTGGAAACATCCACTTTTGCCTCTGACACTTTGCCTCTCACCATATCCTCCACATTTCCTGTTGCTTGGTGGCTAAAGGTATTGCTTATTGGGCAACGGCACATCACAAAGTTGTGTGTGTGGTGGCAAGATATAGGTGACAATGGCATAACAGGAACAATAAAGAAATAGAAACAGTAACAGAAGTATCTGAGAATGAGTATGATGGCATTGTGCACTGGTTACCTCTTATTTTCAGCTCCTCCATTTGCAAAATGGAAATGGTTATATCCTCATGGATTTGTTTAAATATAGGAGAAAAAGGGTGAGTGGAAGTACATAGCCTAGCACCAGGACTCACCATATTTTATTATTCTTTTCCCCACATGCTAGTGTTCTACATTTTTTATTCCAAACTTCTGTGGGAACGTTGATACTATGCATTATTATCTATTAAAATCCTATGTAGTACAAATTTTCTTAGAGGTGTGTATGGTGGAAATTCCAATTTAAAAGTTTGTTAAATGAATCTGAGTTGACTCAATAATTGGCGGAAAATGAGGCTTATCTGACTTTCAAAATAATTCTTCATTGTCTCTCTTCCCCAAAGCCTACAACAAATAAACAAAACACTGGTGCATCTGGTTTCCATTGCTGAATCCAGTCATCTTGTTAGTTCATGTGTCATAAAATGTAGATGAGTGACCATCCTGAAGCATGTAATATGCTTTTGAGGGAGGAGAGGTGCTTTGAATGACACCAGGTTGCACTGACGGAAGCCCATGTGTCCTGTTATAATGGTCTTATAAGCAGTCAGGAAAACCTGTTGACTGTTGCACATCCAGATTCTAAATATTGTTTACTCTTGAATGATTTGTAATTGCTTTCCCAGCTCAAATAACCACGAACTCCTACAAGGTACTTTATAAATACTCATTAGAGTATTACAAAAGTCCTTTGAGCTCCACATGATGATTTCCATTTGGCAGTTGAGTAAACTGAGTCACAGAAGTTGAAAGATCAGCTCACAGCTATGCCAGGAGCAAAGACAGGGCAGGGCAAAGCTCAGACTTCCTGGCTCCTTGTTTGGTGAGTGGTTCCACAAAATGTGCCAGGACTGAATTCTTCCAAGCTCCTGGCCCTCCGTGGTCCCACACATCCACTGACTTCTGTTACTCTTTATCCACATCCATTACTGGAGCTGGCCTAGATTTCCTGGCTCCCAAGACACCAAGGACAAAGATTCCATTTTGACCAAGAACAAAATATGTGCTCAATAGCCACCTATGTCATTTATTCCCAAACAGAACAATAGAAGTGCCCAGTCTCACTTATTCTCTAATGCCTTCTTTGAAGGTTCACAGGTAGATAGGCAGAGTAGTTGATTTTTTGCTTTTCTATTTGCTGTTCACCTGAAAATAACCAGAATTAGGTGGGTATGGTAAATACTTATTGGTTTTGACTACCCTGAATCTGACCCCATTTATTATATTTAGGCATCACTACCAGGGAAACAGAAAATGATAACTACTTGTTCTTATAGATTCGTGGGCATAGGAAGGACCAGACCTGGCAAGCTAGAAGTGCTTGCTTGAGACTCTGAGCAAGTGGTGAGAGAAAAAGGACATGGTAGTTTTGGACTGTTGATGAGGCAGTCCCACACGTCTGTTAGGTGTTGGTGCCAGCAGGTGGTCAAGGTCTTGAGGAGGCATTTTTGTCATCAGACTGCTGTTGGGCATGTCTCTAGGTGGGATTAAAATAGACTATTACTGGTGGGTTTTCTTTCCTGTTCATTTCTGGAAATTTCTGGATAGATTACTGAGTTATCCATTATCCTTTTTTTTCCTGAATTAAGTTCACCAAAATCAAGATTTTGTTGTTGTTGTTTGTATCTTGATGGGCACAAGTAGGGGAAAAAATGAAGTTTCTTTTTCCTTTCTCCACCATATTATTAAGAAATGAGTTTCTAAATCTACAATGTGACTATGGTAAGGCAGAGATGACATATATGTCTTGATATAGAAAGACTCCAAAGGCTTGGAGTTTATGCTTGAGTAATATCTAGTTTAGTGTTCTGCAGCAGATGCGAATTCTCATAAACACTGGCTGACGTATGTCATCACATCGTTGTGACCACCATGGCCAGCATCTTCTCAAGTATAACTACTCTAAGGCCTGTGGCTACCACAGTCACGACCAAGTGATCATCAACATGTATTCACCTCCTGGATCCCTCAAGGCTATTCTCAACAGTTTGCTCACCATCCAGTGTCCTAGTGTCCTTTTCCAGCTTGAATATGGAGTTGACACAAGGGCTTCTGACAGTGGTGAGTGAAGAATGCATATGTTTATCTATCATGTTACTTCAGGGATATGGTGGTGCTATCAAGGCATCTGAAAGCCTTAGCAAACAATATTTTTACCTTTGCCAGCAGCAATAGGCAAAATGCCTCCTATAGACACTTAGAACAAGACAATGTAATAAAAATGAATAATTTTGAAGTGGTTATTACACATAATTTCATTTACTCTTCCAAATATTCCTATGAAGAAGGTGTTAATATTACCCCTAGAGGCAACTGAGCACAGGCAGGTTAAGTAACTTGCCCAGGGTCTCCCAGCTCCAGATGAAGTGTTCCTTTCTGTATCTTGTGTGTTATATCTTGTATTCATGCCGGAATGCTGTTGTGTTGCTTCTCAAGCCAACACTCTATCACAATTCCATAGGAAGATTATGAAAATATAAACTTCCAGGGTCCTTCCTCAGAGGGGTGGAGGTAAGGGCTCGGAGACAGAATTGTCAACAAGCTTCACAAGTGATTTTGAAGGGAAATGTTTATAGATAGGCACTTGGGAGCCATTGGTCAATACCAGTGCCTTGATAGTCATTCCTCTTTGCGTGCAAGTGGCAGAAAATGTTCTAATTACTGTACATATACTCTCTCTTGACTTGATCTCAGAATCCTGCTCAGTGCAGGTGGTGACTATCAACCATTTGGAGGTGGTTTCAAGACAAAGCCAATCTATCATCTTTGACCTAGAATCCAGGAAGTTAAGCTTTATCACACTAACTCAATGATGGACAATAATGGGTTATTTCTGTGTCTCACGTTTCTTTTACTGTGTGGGGGTTTAGTTATAGAACTTTTCATTTTTAGCCTGGAGGAGGTGGATTCTTATCTCTTAATTGCTCTACTAGTTAAGATAATACTAGCAATTTTAACATTTTATGACATTTCATAACATATTATAACTGCCACTAAGATTGAGGTTTTTTTCTAGCCATCTAAATGACCAACTTCTACCCTGTAGATTGGATTAGATTGTACATACTGAATCTATTTGTTAGCCAGGCTTTAAACACCAAATCAATCATTTTTGTCACCTGTAAAACATGGGAAAGGGTTCTATTTCATCCAGTTCTTTAGGGTTCCAGGCTGATGAGTGTCAACCAGCCTCAATATATTGCTTCCAAGATTAGCTACCCTAATGGTCACCTCCAGGGCACAGATGCTAGTGAAAGATAGTGAAGAATTGTTCAGGAGTTTTTATGAATCAGTGGTCAGAAATTGCATTGACCAGAATATATCCCACTGGACAGAACCTGACCATGTGTCTGGACTTAACTATAGGGGCACCTGGCAAATAGAGCTGAGCTTGCCCAGGAGGAAAAGGAAATGAAATTTTTAACCAAATGCCCCTTGTGAGCCAGGAGGGGCTGTGGAGCTCTAGGAAACAGTAATATCACACCACCCAAGCCATTCTGGGTGGTGCTTAGAACAAGGATATCTCATTTTTTTGTTCCTGTATCAGTCAATTTAAAATACATTCAATGGGACAATTTAAAAATTTTAAATAATAAAACCTAAAAGCAAATGAATAGAATTTTCATCATCATTTTCACAACCTCTTGTAGTTCTTTATCATTTTCAAAATACTTGCCTAGCTCACCTCAAGTTTTGGTTCATTCATTGTTTGTCTGTCAAATTATTTCCTTGGACTAAGTGAAACCTGTCCAAGTCTGCCTTGGCTTTCTCCATACTTTGATTGGAAGGCTGGAGGCAGGAATTAAAATTTCTAATCTCTGAGCTGCTCTGGGTCCTTGTTTTAAGTTAATTTGGGAAGTTAAGTGTTTCTAGTCCTTGTACAGGTTCTGGGATCAGACGCCACCAGCTCCATCCTCTTCGGTGTACTAACCTCCTCAAACCTTCTTGTCACCCCAGTTTGCACATGAGGATTACAATACCCACCTCACAGGACTGCGGTCGGTGTAAGGAAGACAATGCCTGATATATAGTAAGCATGAAAAGTGATCTGTGCTGCCATTATTATTACAGCTCCAGGGTCAGGTCCATCGTCTGCAGCTCAGCTATCCTGTGTGGGTTAGTTATAGCTACAAATAAGAATCTGTACACTTAAGTTCAGAACAAAGCTGCGGTCCGGGGGGACTCACCCACTGGCCCACCGCAGAGCTGTCTCCCAGAGGCCTGCCTTGAAACAAACCCTGGGTGCTTGCAAGCCCTCACCCTCCCATGACTCAGTTTCTCCACCCATTAAAGGGGGATATAACGACAGCTCTAAACTTGTTTGTAACACACGTTGCGAACCTTGAAATAAGGTGGTGTTTAGTGTGAGTTCAAAGCATTATGTAATTATTTTATTGCCCCTTTTATTCCTGAGATTTTTCTGTTTGCTTGGCTTACAAACCTAACCCAGAGCCATAAAATTACTTTTATGCAAGCGCCTTTCACACACATTGTGTACTGACTGTTTAATCAATGCGGCAATGCTTAGGAGGACCAGGGTGGAGACTGCACAGCTAGAACATAGGCAATTACAGCCTAATTGAGGGCCATTACTATATGCTGTCACTGAAACTGTCCTATGTCTGTTTGTTTAGCTGCCTGATGACCAGCCTTTGCTCCACGTATTGGGTGAACTTGCATGTGCTGGATCTGCTCGTTCAGGTGGGCCCAACCAGCAGCCAGTTGTTTCTTAGCCCATTGTTCTTTCTTGTCAACTTAGATTCTGTGTCTCACCCCCATTCTTTCCAAAGTCCTCTGACCTGAAGCCGTTGGGTTAAAGGAATTTCAGGTTGGAAGGGACCCTCCATGGGCAGGTGTGACCTCACGCAGGGTGGGGTCCCTTTTATGGCAACTCAGGCAGTCAGCGCAGCCTTTGCTGGCAAGCTTGGGGCCCACACTCCTTGTTCAGGGAGGCATTTCATCCTATTAATGGTTGGCTCTGGCTATAAATGTTCTTCCTGAAACCAAGCAAACATGTTTCCTGTGCTCAATGAATCCCAGGGAGCACTAGTTTCCAAAACTGGACATCGAAGTTGGAAGAGGAAGCAGTTGACTTGAGCCCACAGTCCAAGCCAGAACTCTTGAAGCCTGAGCTGGGAACAGAGAAGTGCAGGATACCAGGGCACTTCTATTCAGGTTTTTCCTCTGCTCACTTTTATAAAGCATGGCAAGTAGAGGCCCATTTAAGCAAATCAGTGCTTAGGATTAGTTCATAAAGAATAGTCTTCAGGGTTAGCACCAGTAACTCTTCTGAGTCTGTGCCTTCCACTTTTACTTAAGATAAGACCACCATATTATGGAAGAATGAGAGAGTGTCTTTAACATCTGTCTACATCAGCTGGAGCTTAAAGTGAATGATGTATTCCTTCAAGTCACTGAGTAAATAATTTAATCAGTTGAAGTTCAGCAAACTCCTACAGTGTGAACTGTCCTGTGGGATAAGGGAATTCAGAGACATATACTTGAGACACTTAAAAACTCCTCAGGGAGATGGGAGATTTTTATCTGGACAGATCAATGTGCACCTCGCCCTCTGTTGTTCCTCCCTCCACTGGTCTTTTGGTTACACACACATACACACACACACACGTGCTAACATGCACCATGCATATACACTCACATTCACATATTCACACAATAGCACAGCACAAATACCATACACACATACCACATAGACCAAACATACCCTCCCACGCACCACACACATTATACCCCTCACACACAGCACATTTACCACACACATATACCCACATTCACACACACACTGCACACATATACACTATATACCTCACACATACCACATACAACAAAGATGTTCCCCTGGAAGCACAGTGGGTTTAAGTGCATCACTATGAAGCTGTCCTCAGCTACTGCAGCAAGAGTTTGATTCCCTGGCCAGAGAGCTGACTCACATGGTGTAGCAAACCTCTCCTGTCTTGCCTTCTGCTCCTGTTAGCAGCTGTATTTTAGTATTTTGACTATTTCAGTATTTTGGCTGTATTTCAGTCGATCTGCCTATTCTGTTCACCACTATTTCTCTGGTGAATCCTCTTACCCCCACCCCTCCACACCTATGGCTTAAACCCCAGTTTGTATATGCATAAATAAATAAATCTTTAAAAAAAAATTCCCCCTCCCTAACACTCACTACAGCTTCCTTTGACCAGCCCAAGGACCAGGGTGAGAAGAGGAGAATGTTATGGGTGTGAGGGTGTAAGGTCAGCAACAGAATCTGGGGGAGGTCTAAGCAGGGAAAGCTGATTCTGGGATCAGGTGGTGACGGTCAACCCTTGGGATTGTTGTCTGGGTGTGTGTAGGAAGCCCAGGCTGAAAGGTCAGTAAATTCTTATGGAGTCAATGAATAAGTGAATATGTAAATAATCTGGGATCTGTCTCATGTCCATATATGGTCCCACCCAAAGTTTTCCTTAGTTCTATTCTCACCCTCTTGTGCCAAATGCTTTAGTCTGGATGTTTCAGAGAAGGGGATTTTTAAAACCGAAAATTCTAAAGGCATCTTTTTCCATCTGTTAGCCCTCAGTGTGTCCTCAGACTCTTAAAAAAAAAAAAATTTTATAGAGCAGCGGATTCTAGAACCCAGGTCCCAGGTCTTGTGGGATTCTCTCTTTTAATCTTACAACAAAGATAGGCAGAGGAATTTATTATCATCCATTTAAGTTGATTGGTGTCCAAGAATATCCAGCAATGAGTGCACTCATGTTTACGTAGTTCCTTTTAATGTGAGCTCAAGGCACTGGGGAAAAAATTATGTTCATACTATCCAAGTGAGGCAAGCAAACATCAGATCTTATCAATCCATGTAAGAGATGCAAAATCTAAGATTCATTCAAGGAGCAAGGTGGGAACATGGCTCAGGAGAGAGGCCATCTCTCTCTGCCTCTGTGAGTTGACATATGTCATTTACCAGGGGATTTTGGGAAATTCCTTCCTGAAGCCAGTTTTCCCTGGTCAGTGCCCTGCGGGAACCACGTGAAGGGAGTAGGTCCATAACTTCACCCATGGCTTCCAATGTCTGGAGGGGAAAAGGTTGGTATTCCTCCAGGGCAGCCTCTTCACATTGCCCAGAGCTGTCCCCAGCCTCTTGCCTTTCACATCTGTCACATTCTCTCATCCTTGCTGTCATCCTCTTAGGCTACCAAGTTCTACTCACTCTCTTCCACAGAACTCTGGAGACTTTCAATTCCTCACCTTCCTTGCCGCTTTCCTTGGTCATACTCCTGACTCTCTTAAATCAGGAGCCCGTGTTTGGGGAGCTGTCCCACATGGCGAGGCAGATCTCTCCTGACCCACCCACTGCTCTCTTCAGCAGTGTATTTCAGACTATTTGCTTGTTCTGCTTCCCACATAGTCTCTAGTGAGTCTTCTCACCCCTCTGGACCTCTGGATTGTTTACCCCAGTTCTGTATGTATAAACAAATAAATTTTTAAAAAAATCAGGAGTACCTGATCACATCAGGTCAGAACTTCTTCTTTTAAACTACTCAACTCAAGTTTCCCTTTGTGATTGTAGACTTTTACTTTTATTGTCACATATCAAGAACTGTCTGATTCTACTCCTCCCCACACTAGCCGCAGGCAGCACCATTTAATACTGCTTCCTTGTACAATGGAAACCCATTCCATATGAACTCATCTTCTTGATTCTCGCCTAAATCTCAGACCCATCCCAGCCCCAACTCTAGTTGCTTCAAACCTTTCCTCAGCAAATCACATTTCATGTCCTACATCTACCTGCCTATTGGGCAGACAGCTTCCCTCCTGAACACTGAAATCTCAACATCGGGAGGCCTGAATTCATATCTTTCTCCCCAAACTTCCTCGTCTTCCATGTTTCCATTCTCAGTATGATGGCACCATTACCCACTCAAGAGGTCATCTGAGTCCAAGACCAGGAGTCATCTTTAGCGTGCTCATCTCATCTCATTTTGCTTCCCAATAAATACCCAGACACATCTCAGTTTACCATTTCTCTCTCACTGCCACCTCCCTCATCCAGGCCCTCCATCTCCCTTACTGGGATCATGTCAACCTCTTCCTAAAACACCTCCCCTCTAAGCTTGTTGCTTTGAACTCCACATACTGCAACAAGAGATGCTTCTAAAACACATCACCTCTTTCTCCTCCTTAACACCCTGCAGCAGCTCCCTGTGGTTCTCAGGATAAAATTCAAATGTTTTTCTAGAATTTTTGCCTCAAAACATTTCCTTTCCTGTTCCTTCTATGTTTTGGTTTTCTTGCCTGGGAACTTTGCACATGCTGTTTCCTCTACCTGGAATAACTCCCCTTTCCCCACTCCCATCCACATCCACCTTGTCTTGGCTAACCCTTTATTCACTGCATGTCTTGGCCCACAAGTCACTTCCTCCAGAAAGCTTTTTCTGAACCTCAAATACAGGTTAGATTCTCCACCTGGATTTCCACAGCACCATGTAAGCTCTTACCTCTGCCACAACACAGATCAAGCCATTTATCTAATAACTAACCTTTATTAAGCACTTGTTATGTGTTAAGCTGTTTCTCAACACATTTCTTAATTATATGAATTATCACATTCAATTGTTACCTTAAGTTCATGATAGCCTTGTGAAGTATATGCTGTTATTATCCCATTTCACAGGTAAGGAAACCAAGGGGCTAGCAGTCACACACATAGAGCTAGTACATGCAGAATTGGAGCAAGAACAGAGGCTGTTGGATTCGTGATGCTACATGGCAGTAATTCTCAATTCTAGCTGCACACTAGCACTAGCCTTGGAAGGCTAGCACTTGCTTATGGTGGTATTGGGGGTACTGGTGGTATTGGGGGGGCAGGGGTTGGAGGTGAGCAGTTGGCAGGAGTCTGTATTTGTGAAATCTCCAAAAGTAATTCTGTTGCATAGGAACAAGACCCATTACTCTGTTTTGCAGCGACCTGTATTCTTACCTCCTGGTTTGAAATGAACTTGAAGAGGGCAGAGATGTATCTCTGAAGCTTACCATTTCCCCGCAGTACCTAGAAGAGTGCCTGGTCCACAGCCAACCCTCAGTAAATGTTAAAGGAGTAAATAAGTCTCGTTTACTCTGTGCTCTCTGAATTCCAGGGTGCTAGAAAGAACCAGATAACCTTGCCACAGGTGCCCACAAGTTCACAATTGCTTTCCCAGGCCTTCCTTAGGTGTTAACTTCTTTCATTGAGCCCTGGCAACTTCTCTGCTGTGCTGTCAGCAAAAGGGCTGGTCCTGACATTCACGGAAACAGGCTCCCCTCTGGTGACCCCCAGCCCTCCAGTCTCCCTTGTCTCTTTAAACACCCCTTGGTCACTCTCCTTTTTGTTCTTGGGCCAGAGGTGACAGAATCTGTCTGTTGCCCTTGACTCCCTCCCAAACAAGTACCCCAGTTCCCTCTCTTGCCCCAAACCAAGTCCCAGTCTGGTAATTTTGGGACCCTCTCAAAACTTTTCACAATGATAGCATAAAGACAGCTGGGCTTTTGAGGCTCCTCACACAGAGGCCTATCTTTAAAATGGTTTCTCCTTTCATTCTCATCCTCTTCTCTGCTATAAACATTTAGATCTCTTCCTTAAAGCTTCCTGCCATTCTTTTCTCTCCCTCCTCTCCTCTTCTATCCCCTGTGAAAGCTTTGACCAACCTTAAGCTCAGCTAGGTCACAGACCCTCTCTCCAAAAGCTCTGTGACCGCCCAGTAGTAGAGTGGACTCTCGTTTCTTTGAATTTGTTTACCGGCAGTTTGTACTGTTCCTCCAGCACTTGTCAGGGATTGTCTGACCTCCCTAATGGACCATAAACCTCTTGAGGACCAGACTTGGCCTTTATGCCCCTGCGAACACTTGGCACTAGAGAAGGCGCCATGTGTGGCTGATGGGTTGAGGATATCAATGTTATTTTAAGGCTTTTCTCCACCCTGGGGTCATCCCTCCTCTGTCCGGAGGGATTCCTGGTCCTGTGTGGGAACTGTCCATGCAGAGCAGAAATTTCAGCCCCTATGGACTTGCTGCCCCTACGAGGCTACAAGAATGTGTTTCTCCATCCCAGTGAGTCAGTTCCCTTTCCATTAAGCTCAGCAGGTGATTCACACCAGGGATGACCATGCCATGCCTGGAAGCTGGCCAGAGTGGCCCCCAGGAGAGGGGCCCATATCGTGGGCCTTCAGACACTGACTTCTTTCAACCTGGGATGCAGGGCTCCTCTATTCCCCAAGGAGCAGGGGAGGAGTCATACAGGGGACAGGTTCAGCTGAGGGAGGCTGGAGTGAAAAAGCCAATAAAACAGGCTTTATTTGTAAATTCTGTGTTTGTTATTTTGTTATCCCGATTCTGTTTCCTCAGAGTAATGAAACAAGGAAAAGGGCAAAAACACAAACCTGCAGTAAGTAGACATGAACTTTATTGCTCCCTCTCCTCCCTCCCCGACCAGCATTGTCTGTGAATTCTACCAGACTGCTATTTTCCCTCCTAACTTTTATGGCATTTGCAACCATTAATGGTTAACATATTCATTTTCTCCCCTCCGCCCCCATTATCAAAGAGTGCTTTGAATAACTATTAACTCTCTAGTTAACAGAAAGAAACATGTTAATCATCTACAAGCCCTTGAAAAGGAAAATTATTCTTTGTAACCTTCTCCCAATGGGTGGAGAGCCCCCTGTCCCCAAGCAGCTGACCTTCAACCACACCTGGGTCTAGAAGCTTGCAAAAGTGTTACAAGGGCTTATTAGTAAACCGAGGTCATAAAGCACTGTGCAGGCGCTCTCAGCACCCGCCGGCGGGGGTGCCTCTCAGAGCAGCCACCCTTGCTCCAGGACCCTATAAAGAGGCCGCCCTGAATCTCTTTTTTAAAAAAATTGTTTTGCAAGTGAGGGCTAATCCATTGTACATTCTTTGTTGCTGGGAGACTCAGAGTAGCTGTACAGGCTGTTCTTTCTTGGATACACAGTTCAAAAGTGCTCCTGACCCAAACACACACGTGTTGTAATCCTGGCCGCCCTTTGTGTGGGGCTGGAACGGGGACTAGGAAACTCTCCCTGCAGCAGCTGTGGAGTGGCCAAGATCCACGAACCGGAGCTGGGAGGGTGACCTCCTTTTGCAGTTAGGTGGGTGGCGTCCTTCCAGAGAGGGGGGAGGCAGGAGTAAGGAGGAGGAAAGGACTGGCTGCTTTGTGAGGTCTTTCTCTTCCCAGGGCAGGAGAGAAGGGCTGAAGTGCCTAGACCAGCTCGAGATCTAGGGTGTGAGCCCTGTGGCCCCTTGGTAGAGAGCCTTCTTGGAGAAAATGCCCTCTTCATTCACAAAGCGGATCTGTTGCAGAGAAGGGAGGCCTAGGGAAAGGCATTGGTCCAAATTCCTGCTCTGTTTGGCCTGTTCTCCCTCCCCTCCAGCACAACCACCCTCTCTGCTTAAATAAGACCAGGGCAGAGGGGAGAGGCTGTTCTTCAGAGAGGACTAAGGCGCTGCCAGACTTATTAGGAAAGACGTAGTCGGGTGTTGGCAAGCACGGCCGTGGCTCACATGGTCCTCCGTGCGTCTGGTTACTGTCAGGCGCTGTGCTTCTGGCCCCAAGGCCCTGGCCTTCTCCCCGGTGAGGCTGCCCGCTGCGTCTGCACTGCTCCAGATCCAAACATTTCCACATTAGGCAGCTTCACCCAGCTCGCTCTCTGTCCCTGGCAGTGACCTCGGGTGACCTCTGTGGCCGGCTCAGAGCCAAGTCTCCCCCCACAGGTGCACTCACCGTTTTCTGGGTCACCCTTGTGATCTGGTGTCCAGGCACTTGGCAACAGTTAGCAGACATTCTTCAGTGTCCTGTTTCATGGATACCCTTGGGAACAGATGAGAGGAGCTGGTGCCTCTTGTTCACACTCTGATGGTACCCAGTGAATACTGGCCCCTAGAAAATGTTGGGTGACTTTACCTTTCTTTTCATTCTTAGCCCTCTTCCTCCAAGCTGGTCTGACTTCTCTTTAAGATTCAAGAATCTGAGCAGAAACTATTGCTGCTTATACGCACACCCAATCTAGACTGTATAACCATATATGGTAGCCACTGACGAGATATGCCTGTGGAGCAGTGGAAATCAGGCCAGTGCAAATTGAGATGCAGTGTATGTATAGTTCACACATTGGATTTCCAAATGGTAGGTAGAAGAAAAGAAAGGAAGATAGCACCCGTGCCGAAATGGTAGTATTTTGGATAGAGGGGATTATCAAAAATATGCTATTCAAATTAATTTTGCCTTTTTCTTCTTACTGTTTTCCAAAAGTGGTGACTGAAAAATGCCACACTTGTGGCACACGTTATGTTCAATTGGACAGTGCTGCTCTAGACTGTCCCTGCAGTGAGCAGTTTCTTCCAGGCCTTCTAAAGTCCTGTGCTTTCCTGACGGAGGGGTGGCAGCTGACTTCTGTACTTCCTTCCTAACCTCCTAATTCTGGCCTTTCTCTCTACAGAACTTCTGGTTATTGTCCAGGATGTAGGGCCAGAGCCCCCTCTCCAGGCAGCCTCTCAGTCAGCACAGTTACCACGAGTGCCCCTTTCACCAGCAGCTTCAGGCACAGCTATCTCAGGCTGCACTCTCCTCGAGGGCAGTCCTTGTGCCCAGAGCCCCTGGCAGACAGCACAGGAGCACATTCACAACACCAAATGTTGGTAGGACATTAGAATATAGTTTTATTTATTTTTCTACTACATTGGACAAAAAATGATTTGCCAAAGTCATGATGCATTGGTCATGTTGTCAGTGATGGGAAGAAAGTTCCAACTGAGTCTGTGCTTCAGAAATGCTTAGCACATTTCAAAAAACAACATTCTCCATTTAATTAAGAGCACTAGTATTTTAAAATCAATCCAACCATCACATATCATACTTTCATTCATTCTTAAGGAACTATTCACAAGAGTCAAAATGTAGAAAGCTGGAAACTTCCCTCCCAAGAAGGCACTGTCTCATGAGGTCTATGAACCCTGTGTGGCTATCCCTGTGGTTGGTCCAAGTTCTCAGATGTGCCATAAATATAATATATCCGGGGATTTTGAAGCCTTCTAGGAATAAAATAGTAAAATGTGTCAGTAGTAGTTTTATATTTATGTTAAATATATTTGCAATAGTGAGTGATGAAGTGATATTTTTGGTTCAGATCCATCATTAAAATGAATGTCACTTGTTTCTTTTTGAATGTGGCTACCAGAAAATTTTAAATGATGAATGTGGCCTACATTATTTCTATTGGAAAGTGCTGCTGTATGGGAGTTCTGTTTTGCTTATCCTGAGACTCTAAACAGATATATGTGAGTATCTGACCAGGTTTATCAGTTTAGGAGCCTGTCGACTGAGCTTCCAGCCACACCATGAAAGCACATGTCCAGTTATGTAAGTTTGAAATCTGGTTCCTATAAGCAGAGGTTGCCCAGAGGATCCACCTTGATTTACCCTCTCCAGAAAGGCCCCACCAGTCCTCTGGGAAACTCCCAGGGCCCGTAGAGACTTGCCAGATAATAATTACAGGTGTGTAAGACCCTCCTGCTTCATATACTTAGTCATAATTATTTACCTTTACCAGGCACCAGAGGTGTGATGGGATTAGCTGAACAGAGAAGACTCAGCAGGCAGATCACCTTGAAGTTGACCTGTCAGCCAGATTTCACAGCACCTGCCTGTTTCAGCCTGAGGGGCTAGGATTCATTCCTTGGGAAAGAGAACTGCAAATTCTGCCTCCGGGCCACAGTCCAAATCCTTGTACTCTCTTCCAGGTTCTGGAAGGCAGAAAATAAAAGGCCTCTATAGAGCAGGGGAATTTTTCACAGGGAAAGTTTTCCACCTGAATTAGCCTTTATGACACTTTCAAGCAGTATTTAAGAATTTGGTCTTTTAGCACACAAATTTACACATATATATGTAAACATTAAAATTCACATCTTAATGCAATTGCTTTTTGAGCACCAAGTCCTGAGTCATCTGCTCCCCTTCCCAAGTTCTCTGGAGTAGCCCCAAGCCCCTGGATTGGAGGCAGTGGGAAGAATCCCAGTAAATCAGGTGTTCTTGTGCATTTGCATAAACTGGGCACACTGCCTACCCACCCCACACACTGGATACTGCTTGGAAGGAAAGAAGAAACATTTATTACAGGGGAGGAAAAATTAGGACCTTTTCATTAAGGTCAGAAAGATTTTTGAGGTTGGATCAGCTGGCCAGGTGCATGACCAATTTTCTTGACTCTTGGGAAGTAGCAAAGCATTTGAAAAATAATGGAGGCATGAGTCCTAAAAGTAAAAACCCATTTATCTTGGGAATTAAGGGAAAAAAAAGTGCTGGCGATGGAAATTTTCCGATGAGATGCATTTCTTCTCGCCTGAATGTCTTGAATGTGGTTGAATTTGTCTCCCTGCTAAGATACTCACTTGCAAATCTGTGCTTTTCAAGGTGAGGAGATGAAAATAAAAGCCTGTGCAATGTATTTCTGGGAGGGTTGAAAACAGGAAGCAAATTGGAACCACAGCCTGTGGGGCCTGGGGCCTGGATTTGGGGAGGATGTTTGCTAGTTTGCACTGAGAGCTAGAGTCCTATCCCACCCACTGCTTGGAGTCCTAAACTCGGTTAACTGCCGAAACCTAGGTTCTTTTGGGGACTAGGTGGGAATGGGTTATTTCTCTCCCTGTTAATTATTTTTATATGGCTACCCTTGGTATTCCTTTCTGTTTGGGGTCTTTGCATATTCTTTTAAAAAAAAATCTTGAGTTTGAAGAGGCACATTCATGCAAATAATGTACCAAGAATATAAAAAATGATGATAATAAGAAAGGAAGGAAGAAGGTCAGATCTTGCTGGGTGGGGGAAGGGCTTAAATATGTCTTGATCCCCTCTGAGTGATCTCAATGAATTTCACTTCTGTGGCTTTGAAGGGAGAGAACTCAGGTGTAGAAGAGGATGATATTAGGTGTCCTAATTATGGAATGAGGCATGTAGGGTAACCATGGGAAGCGGTGGAATGAATGGGGAGTAGAGAGCTTGTCTGTGGGGATTGTGCCAGGGATCTGTGAGTGGATGAAGACTTTCTTGCCCTCCCTGGTATTGTTGCTCAAGGAAGGCAGTCCTGCCACGAACACCCCCTAAAGTAAGGTCACAGAGCTATGTGGGTACCACAGGAGGGGCACCAGGGGATATTCAAGCAAGTTCTTCATCACCTTTGGAAGGTTCAGGTTTTTCAGTCACACAACATAGTTTTACTACCCAGAGAAACCCCTAAGGGGAGTGTCATATGTACTGTGTGGCCTGGAAAAATGTTGGGAGTCATCTTTGATTCCTTGTTGGTCTGTATTTCCCACATTTATCCAGTCCTCAAACATCTCCTCTATTCCCTGAGTGGCCTCTATCCATTCTTCCATCTATCTCTGTGTCTCTTACTTGGGTCTAAGAATATGGTGTTTATGGAAGAAGGATCAATTTATACTCATTTTCCCAAACCTATGCAGGTGGAATATTCTATCAGGACATTCTCTTTCATCAGTGGAGAGAAGCTGTGTTGAATAATTTGTGTTGGTTTTGTAGCTAACTTAATGCACCACCTATTTACCTAGAGACCCTGCTCTAACCTAGGCAACCCTGCAAGTTAAGAAGCACAGGAGGCCATTTGGTGCACATTTCTCGATCTACAACCTGGTGTGATGAGGCAGTGTAGAAGCAGTTCCAGCAGCCTGGCTAGACCCAACTGCTAACTCTTCAGGAATCTTGTGAGTAGCTGAATTGTGAATAGATTAAAAGTGGCCTCAATGGAACTATTTACATTACAGGTATTGGTAAAAGCTATAACCCCTAGATTGCTAGTTTAGCAGCTCACTACTTACTGAGAGATAGGACCTTCACTTAAGGCAGGGAAGTGCATTCTGCTATCATTTCCTGACATTAAAATGGTGGTCCTATAGTTTTCAAAGCAGACCATTAAATTTGGAAAACTTGCTACCTGTTGTGTAGCAGGTAAGTGCCCTAGTGGCATTTTGAACCAGACTGAGCTGAGCTTCAGAGAATAACAGTATTATTTACCTTAAGTAATGATAGGACAGGGACCCTGATAGTTCTGGACAGGACCCTGATAGTCATCTTGAAACAGCTGACCCTGGCCACCCATGAAACCATGAGCTGGGCATGCCACTCTATGGTAAGGCAGAAACTCTTATGAGTGGGAGGCATAGTAGGTTACTCTCTGAAGACCATCGGTACCTCCTAGTACCCATCCACAGGAAATATCTAATAGTGCTCTCTGCTCCTTGCATATGTCACGACCCAAGGGCAGGTCACCACCACATTTCTCCACTCTCTTGCTTTCATCTATTCTCTACAGAACATAATGTTGTTAAAGAAATAATGGAGGGAGAGGAGGAGGGGATGAAGAGGAGGAAAACGAGTAGAAGATTATATGATGTCAACCTTCTTCCATACTTTGTTAAAATTCTTCTTCCATTGTATTTCAAATGAAATTCAAACATCAGGTAAATCACTGCATTATCTGTCTCCTGACATCATTATTCCCTCTTTCTCCTCCATGCTCACACCACTCTTGCCATACGGGTCTTCTCTCAGTTCCTTAAACACCTCTTTGCTTCTTCAGGAACTTTGTACATACTCTCCCATGCTACCAGGAAAACTGGCTCTTAAATCTTCCTTTGGCTTCTTCACTTAAGTCTTAGCTGGAATATACCCTCCTCAGAGATGCAGTTCTTGCTCATCTTCTGTAACCCCTGAAGGACTAGCAAATTATAACGAAGCACCTTGGAATTTCTGGGAGATGAGAGGCCATATGGGGTCAAATGTTCCTGCTAAACTCACTAAGGTGGGAAACTTCACAATGAAACTTGCAAGTTCCTTTTTGATCACCAGGCAGTTTTGTGGCCACTTGGGCAAAGGGCTGGGAAAGCAGCTGCCTAGGTTGCTTTCAGGTAAGGGGACGCGTCAGCCAATGGGTATGCAGGCACCCTGTCCGCTCAGCCTGGCCTGAGCAATGCACATACTCACAGTAGCTCCAGTCTTGTCCTAAGACCTTGCCTCTAGTTCATTATTGTAACTAGCACTGATGATTCACTTTAAATAGATCCTGCGCAAACCTTACAATTTGTTTTTCTTGAAATGGTCCTGAGAGGTGCTTTCCAAGAAACAAGGGGGAAAAACTGAATTCACAGTGGTGACTTTGAGTTATCTGGGGAAGAGGTTTGAACTGAGAGGTAGTCAAGGCTTCTTCCCAATGGCAGAGCCTGTCCTTGTTGTCCACAGACAACTCATGGCATGGGAAGAACTGGACCACAGGAAAGTTTAGCTGCTGTCCCAGCAGGGTCTTCAGGGAACACTTGCAGGTACCCTGGGGTAGGAGATAGGGAGGGGGCGCATTGGTTTCCTAGGGCTGCTGTGAAAAGTGACCACACATTGGGTGCTTAAAACCACAGGGGAGTATTCTTTCACATTTCTGGAGGCAACACTCTGAAAGCAATGTGTCATAGGGCCACCCTCTTTCCTAAGCTTTAAGGAGAAGCCTTCCTGGGATCTGGTAGTGGCTGGAAATCCTTGGTGTGCCTTGACTTAAAGCTTCTTCATGCCAATGTCGTTTACTTCATCACACAGCCTTCTTCCTTCTGTCTCTGTGTCCAAATCTCACTCTCCTTATAAGGACACTCATCCAGTCAAAGTTCATCTTTACTTCTTTATATTTGCAAAAATTGTTTCCCAAAAGATCCCATTCACAGGTAACAGGGTCAAGACTTTAACATATGTTTCAGGGAACACAATTCAACCCACAACAGGAGAGCTTCCCTGGATCCTGTCAGGGGGGTGCCATCATTGTACACAAGTGTGCTGAGTCCTTGGCATACCAGCACCTCTGACCTACATACAATGTGATTTGAAAATAGAGGATGCGTGAATGTAAAAACACTTTGAAGTTTGGAGAAAGAGACAGTTGTAATTGAGGAAACCTGCTTCATTCAAATATTACTAACAGTTTCTAGAAGGCACTGAGGTCATTGTGGTCACCTGTAAATATGTTACTTTATATGGTGAAAGGGGCTTTGCAGATGTGATTAAATTAAGGACTTTGAAATAAAGAGTTCTCCTGGATTATCTGAATAAGGCAAATATCACTCAAGTGCCCTTGTTAGTAAGAGGCAGAGGAGAGGGGCAAGTCAGAGGAGACATGAGGGGGACGGTAGGCATCAGACACAGATGCATAGTTGGCATGGAGGCTTGTGGATGGACCAGGCAAAAAGCTGAGGAATGTGTGCAGCAAGTGACCAGGAAACAGAGTTTCCCTTCCCTTCAGGACTCCCAGGAGGAACTCACTGACGCCTTGTTCCTAAATTTGTGGCAATTTGTCACAACAGCAAGCAGAAACTAACATAGTCACATAGCCCAGGTTATTATCTAACATGAGTTTAACAGGCTAACTGTCTATTATTTCTATTGACTCCATTAAGAATAGTATGTTACAGACGGAAGATGCTTAATAGCTAGTTGCTATTTGAATAAATTATGTTCAATCCTTTGGGTAAATCTTTGCTCTCTAATCTAAGCAGATAGGGGAATATTGGATACTAACCAAATGATTGTACAAGTAAAGTATACATAGATATAAAATGAGTGTTATGGCTGAAAATTCCAGAGAATTATGATGGAGGTGAGCAAGGGGTTATAGATTCTGGGGTCAAAGCCCTCTGGGAGGAGCACAGTTGAAACAAATAGTGGACAAAATTCAGGTTTCAGTTTCCAAGACAGAAACCTTGTCAGCCCAAGGAGGTGACCTGATTTAAGTTCTCCAGTATCCACCACCACTTTTTTCTTTAATGGTCTGAGGTTGTCATTTGTTCATGTAAAAAATGTGGTGTGGGCTAAGCCTGGCTCTGAACTTGAGGTGGAGATACATTTTCATCTTCATTCCCCTGTTAATGCAGTAAGTGCCCTTCGATAAATCTCCTGCCCTCCCTACAGGCCATTTGCTCTCCAGTTGATGAACGGTGATCTCACCTCACTCTGCAGGAATGAAGCAAAGATGGCAAGGGTGGGAGGGAGGAAGGAGCATGCCAGCTGTTTCCAGAGCCTTCCAGTTGTTTGTAGGGCTGCAAGTATTCTCTAGAGAGAAGCTGGAGTTGAAGGGTAGGTTAATGCTTATTGGGCACCTCTGTGCCAGAGAATAGAATAGGCCTGGGAAGAGAACAATGAATCCCTGCATCCAGAGGCTAGTGACATGTGGAAGAGGCAAATGTAAGCTCTCAGAAGGCAAGACGAGAGTGGATACCATGGAATTGGGAAGTGAGGCACCTTGAACACAGCTGGGGAATTCAGGGGAAGATGGAGAAGGATGACAGAGAAGTAGGCCTGGAAGGATGCCAGAGCTCCTAAGTGAAAGCATTGTAGAAGCAAATTCCAGAATGAGGCAGCAAGTGTGAAGGCACCCTAACACCGTACCCTCCCTGTCGGTTCTGTTGACTCAAAATACAACTTTCTGCCCCTCCCTTCTGCTCTTGCACCAACAGGGCCAGCAACTACCCTTTCTAGATTGTTTCCCAGGTACCAGGCACCATGTCAGATGCTGGGACTGTTCAGCACTCCATGGTCAATGCCTCCTCTTTTCAGGTGAGTTTCTGGAAGGTAGAGTAACCCAAACCAGCTGTGAGATGGAGCTCTGTCTTCTTACATTCAAAACCCAAGCCCTCACCACCAACAATCCCCAGTGGATTTGTGGTGAGTCAAGTGCCAGTGTTCCTTTCCTTGACCCCACCTTACCTTTGCACATCTAACATCTTCATGGGGTGCACTCCTGGCTTGGAGGTTAGTCTGGGAGTCTGGTGCCCCAGGGATGCTGGAAACAGAGTGTGCATCCGAGGACATTCTGCTGTTTGGGGGGAAGAAGTTGGGAGAAGGCATCCAGGAAAGCCTCCAAGGTTAGTCCCCATGACCACAGTGAGTACTTCTGCTGAGGTGGAGATGAGTTTGCCTCAGAGCTGACACATGCTCTCTGCATGTGCTCACTGAAGCCTCCATTGGGAGGGAAGCCTCATGCATGGGGATGGGTGCAAGAATATTCTGCAGGTTGGTACTTGCCACGTGCCAACCAGAAATCCAGCCCTCTCTACCCCACTCCCTCACCTCCTAGCCCTACTTTACCAAGTGTAATCTTGTATGAACTGCTGGCACCGCAGCACTGTGGGGAAAACACCCTAGTAAAACAAAGGCTCTTCCAAAAAGGTAAGAGTTAGCTCCCGGCTATGGTCTCATGACAGAACTTCTTGCTCAAGCATTTACCGAGAAGCCAAACAGCCTCCTATTGAAGGCCCTCCCACATCCTTCAGGTGAATCACTCCCCAGGGGCATCCATTTGAGGAAAGACCTTGACCCCACAGGTGATATGGCAGCTGAGAAGTGAAGGGTGGAGTTATGCTTTGGAGCACAGCCAAGGAATGTGAGGTAGACACCCACCCCTTGCCAGTACTTTATCATCCTGAACAATTTCCCACTGGAACCAGGCAGAAAGATCCCCCAAGAAGCTGAGAGACAGGATGTGGTGCCCAGGAAGCCAGCATACACGGGTGCTCTCCCCATTCAACAAGGGAGGCTAGGCACAGCCAGCTACTCCAGTTGCCTTTGCTTAAGCTCTTCTAGGTTGCTGAGTAGGCCCAGAGAGGCCCTTGGACCTTTTCCTTGTGGCCTTTCATTCTGTTCTGGACCGGGTTACCTCAAGTAACAAGGTGGCCAGTGTGCTAAGGCCCTGAGGTGCAGACACATGACCCTCCACCCTAAGAGGATCCCTGATGAGTTTGTTCTTATTGCTGTTGTTACCAGGTTGGCATATTTGCCATCAGGATATACTCACATGTGTTTGTTTTTGCTTAGTTTGAACCCTTAAGCACATTCAGTGTGTATGAGAGTGAGGTGAGAGTGGGTGGGTGTATTGGGTGGCAGCCCACCATGCTGGAACCTTCTGATATTTACCACACACTCAGAGAGAGTTGTACCTGTTGACCACCTATATAGGACAATTAGCTCCATAGAAGAGCACCAGAGACTTAATTTTACCTGTAGCATTAGTTTCTGAGACACCATAAGTATTCATAAATATTGTTGAATGCTTGATAGATGAATTACAATTAAGTAACTGCCACTTGGGGACACCATACTGGCTTGGATCCTCTCTTGTGGGATGGAGGGTACAGTAATGTTAACCAAATCTGGAGGTTAGCCTAATTAAGAGGGTTTGGGGGAGATGGCAAGATGGCAGAAGAGTAAAGATGAAGAGATCACTGCGTTCAGGCTCGCACAGGAATTTAGGACTGAAAACGGACTATAGACTTACGTACTATGAGTTTCAACCCAAGTGAGACACCTTGGGCTCACTAGAAGGAAGATAATGGAGGGAGAATTGGCAATTGGTGAGTTCCTATAAGAGAACTCCCTCCTGGGAGCATTCAGGCACCTAGAAGTTTGGTGGGCTGCAGGAGCTGCTTTGACCCTTGCTATAAGACCTGGATGTGAAGGGGGATGTCTCAGCTCCGTCAGTGGAGCCAGGCTGAAGAAAGACTGCAGATCTGATCCGGAGCACCTGGGGACTGGGCAAAGCCGGTGACAGATCAGCACGGGAATGAGCAAGATGGCGGCAGAGTAAAGACAACTACGTCCAAGCTCGCACAGGAATATATAAAAACGGACTATAAACTTACATGCTGCAAATTTCCATCCAAATGAGAACACCCTGGACTCACTAGAAAGAAAATAACTGAGGGAGTAGGCAATTGGGGAGTTCCAATAAGGGAACTCCTATCCAGAAGCACCACCGTCAGGATAAGCGGAACCTTGCAACTCCGATAGGGTGAGTGCCCAGGATCTAGTGCCCCAGACGGAGGCTTCCTGCTCATTCGGCTTGGTGAGTGGGACCCAACCTGTGGGAAAAGACTGTGCAAGTTGGCACATAGAGCCTGGGAGGTGGGGAGGAAAATCTGGTGATCTAGTGACTGGGGCAGCTGCAAGGATTGCAACCATTTCACCCACCCCCACAGCATGGGCCTGGAGGATTGTTCCCAGCATTAGTTACTAAGGGGGACCCAGCAAGTTCACAAAGCCCCTGAGATAAAAGGGGAAAAGAAAAGACTTAGACTGAATCAAAAACAGGCCCATTAACACTCCCCCAAGGGGTATGGAAAGACTGCTCAGGAGAGACTGCTCTGAATGGGCAAAAAGAGCCATGGAGGCCTTGAGGGAGGACTGACAGCCTGCACAACTTGAGGGCACGCAGAATTAAGACTCAAGGTGTTACTGAACAGCAGAGGCCATAAGGCGTGAGAGCCAGTAAGGCACTGCCTGGCAAGGATAACAGTGCTTAGAAAATAAACAAAACCAGTGATTGACTCAATCACAGGCCCAGCTACACTTCTAATTCACCCCACCCCCACGGCTGCATCCAAGCATAGAGGGAACCTGGGACATCAGAAGGCCACAAAGATCAACAGGTACCTTCCAGAGACAAGGGCTCAATGAGTAACCAGAAGAAGCTGAACACTACAACAGACACCTGATTGTCACTGACAGAGACAATACACATAATTCCACACAGTAGGGGCTGGAAAAACAGGAGATATTGAAACAAAGTAAGGCTCAGAATACCCTCCACAACTGAAGTGTCTGGAAGTCCCTCTGCCATCCCAGAAAGAACATCCAGAAAGAGTGCTGGTCAATAATAGCAACACTGTGTCTCAAAGAATAGAAAGTATTAGAAAATACACACAGGGAAAAGAAGACAAACAAATATTCAAGCAAGTCCACCACAAAAAAATCAGTCAGCAGAAACCACCAAAGCAATAGAAGAACTACTAAGCCTACAAGACAGAAAATTCAGAATCATCATGATAAACAAACAAAAAGAAGATGAGAAGGAAAAAAATGAAAGGAGGCAAGCCATCAACGAACTGAAGAATGAAAATGAGACATTTAAAAAAAAAGAAATAGAAGAAATGCAGGCCATGAAAAGGCCACTAGAGGAGATAAAGAATGCTGGGAAAAGTAATGAAAACAGAATAGATGAAACAGAAGAACGAATCATCTCCCTCGAAGATGCAGAAATAAAGAGACACAAAACAGAAAAAGAAAGAGAAATAAAAAGGAAAAGGAATGGAGAAACACTTCAAAACCTATCTGACACCACTAGGAAGGAAATATCATGGTTACAGGTATCCCAGAAGATGATGAGAAAGGCCAAGGAATTTAGAATTATTCACAGAATAAGAGAAGAGAACTTCCCTAATATGAACAAGGAGATGAAAGTAGACATCCAAGAAGCAAGAAGAACACCAAACTACCATGATGACAGGAGAAATACAGCAAGACACATCATAGTAAAACTATTAAGAATACAAGACAAGGAAATATAATGAGAATGACAAGAGGGAAGAAACAAATAACCCATAAAGGGAAACTGATCGGCTGACACCAGATTTCTCTGAAGAAACACTACGTGCAAGAAGAGAGTGGAGGGACATACTCAACAAACTCCAAAGCACGAAATACCAACCCAGTATACTCTCTTCCTGTGAAGCTTTCCTTCCTCTATGAAGAAAGAATAAGGACATTTTCAGACAAACAGAAACTCTGCAGTTTTGTAATGACTAAACCCCCACTCCAAAAAATACTGCAAGAAGTGCTTAAACCAAATCCAACAGAAGATGAAAAAGAACAGTTCAAAACAAGGAATGAAAAGACAAAAGGACTAAAATGGCAAATGTAGGTGCCAGTATATCAATATTATCTCTAAATGCAAATGGCTTACACTCATCAATAAAAGACACAGGATGGATTAAAAAACAAACAAACAAAAAACAGAACCCAATGTTCTGCTGTCTGCAGGAGATACATCTAACTGCAAAAGATAAAAACAGATTGAAAATAATATGATTGAAAACAGTTCTACAACCAAATGGACCAAAAAAGAAGGCAGGAACAGATATACTTACATCAGATCAAAAAGAGACACAGGAGGCCACTGCATTATGATTAAGGGGACAATACAACAAGAAGACATAACAATCATCAACATATATGCACCAAATGAAGGAGCACCAAAATATATCAGGAAACTATTGTCATCTATGAAAAGGTATCTCAGAGAAAACACATACATAGTAGGAGACTTCAACACAGCACTGTCAACAACGGACAGATCAACAAGACAAAAAATAAGTAAAGACACTAAAGCTCTGAACAAGGACCTGGACAACATGGGTCCAACAGACATCTATAGAATACTGCACCCCCAAAAAATGTGGGTACACATTTTCTCAAACCTACATGGATCATTTCTAGGATTGAACACATACTGGATCACAAGATAAATATCAGTAGATGCACTAAGATCAAAATCATACCAACTATTTTCTCTGAACATGAAGGAATCAAACTAGAAATAAACCATATGAGGAAGACAAGAAACACACCTACCACATGGAGACTGAAACCCACAATACTGGAGGACCATTGGATCAATGAGGAGATCAAAGAAGAAATTAATAAATACCTGGAGAAGAACGACAACAACGACACAACTCTCCAAAACTTATGGGATACATTAAAAGCAGTTATAAAAGGGATATATATAGCATAACAGGCTCACATAAAGAAACAAGAAATAACTCAAAGAAACAGCCTAATGTCCCACCTTAAAGAAATGGAAAAAGAACAACAAAATAACCCAAAAGCAGGTAGAAAACAGAAAATAATAAAAGTCAACTGAGAAGTAAATGAAATGGATGTTGTAAAAAAAAAAAAAGAGTCCAAAAAATCAACAAAACCAAAAGTTGGTTCTTCGAAAAAATAAACAAGATAGACAGGCCACTACTCAGGCTCACAAAGAAAAAACAAGAGAAAGCACAAATAAACAGAATCATTGATTAAAGGGGAGTAATCATGACAGATCCAGCAGAAATCAAAAGAATAATCAGAGAATACTATGAGCAACTATGTGCAAACAAGTTGGACAATTTAGCAGAAATGGACAAATTCCTACAACTCTACAACCATCCAAAGCTAGATAAAGAAGAAATAGAATAACTAAACAGACCAATTACAAACCAGGAAATTGAAGAAGTAATCAAAACCCTGCCCCAAAATAAAAGTCCAGGACCAGATGGATTTACAAATGAATTTTACCAAACGTTCAGAAAAGAACTAGTGCCTATTCTACACAGATTCATCCAAAAAATCGAAAAAGAAGTAAAACTACCACATACTTTCTATGAAGTCAACATCACACTAATACCAAAATTTAACAAAGAAAACACAAAAAAAGAAAACTTCAGACCAATCTCCCTAATGAACATTAATGCAAAAATCCTCAACAAAATTTTAGCCAACAGAATCCAACAATGCATTAAAATAATAATACATCAAGACCAAGTGGGCTTTATCCCAGGAGCACAAGGCTGGTTCAACATCAGAAAATCAATTAATGCAATCCATCATATCAACCAACAGAAAGCGACATAATCATATCAATAGATGCAGAGAAGGCATTTGACAAAGCTCAACACCCATTTATGTTTAAGGCCCTCGAAATCCTTGGAATAGAAGGAACATATCTCAATATGATGAAAGCCATATATGATAAACCCACAGCCAATATTATCCTTAACAGAGAAAAGCTGATAGCCTTTCCTTTGAGATCAGGAACAAGACAAGGGTGTCCGTTATCACCACTGCTCTTCAATTTAACATTGGAAGTTCTAGCCACAGAAATAAGACAAGAAAAAGACATATGAGGAATCCAAATAGGGAAAGAAGTAAAACTGCCCTTATTTGCAGATGATATGTTAATTTACATGGAAAACCCTAAAAACTCCACAGAGAAACTAATCAAAACCATCAACTATTTTAGCAAGGTAGCATGATATAAAACCAACACACAAAGATTAGATGTCTTCCTATACACAATCAGAAGAAACAGAAAAAAAAATCCCTTTTCAATTAAAACAAAAAGAATCAAATACCTGCAAATCAACCTAACAAAATAGGTAAAAGACCAATACAAGAAAATTACAAAACACTATCAAAAGAAATTCAAGAAGACACCATAAAATGGAAAGACATCCCCTGCACATGGATTGGGAGAATTAACATCATCAAAATGGCCATCATGCCAAAAGCAATATACAGATTTAATGCCATCCCAATAAAAGTCTCAATGACATTCTTCAAAGAAATAGAAAAAATATTGATGAGATTCATATGGAACAACAAAAGACCTTGAATAGCCAAAACTCTCATGACTAGGAAGAAAGAGAATGGAGGCATTACAATCCCAAATTTGAAGCTATACTACAATGCCATAATAATCAAAACTGCATGGTACTGGAACAAGAATAGACATACCGACCAGTGGATTTGTATAGAAGACCCACAGGTTTATGGACAGCTAATCTTTGACAAAGGAGCAAAGAAGATACAGTGGAACAAAGTTTGTTCAGCAAATTGTGCTGGGAAAACTGGGAAGCTACATGCAAAAAAATGAAAGTAGATCACTACCTCTCACAATTCACAAAAATCAACTCAAAATGGATTAAAGACCTAGACATAAGAATGGAAACCATAAAATACCTGGAAGCAAAGATGGGCCAAACACTATGCGACATACACTTCAGCAACATCTTTAAAGATAGAGCACCCAGTGCAACGATAGTGAAGGAAAGAATAAATAGATGGAGTTAAAGAGCTTCTGTACAGCAAAAGAGACATTACAAAAAACAAACAGACATCCCACTGATTGGGAAAAAAATTTCGCACACAAAAGTAGAGATAAAGGATTGATCACAAAAATATATGGAGAACTGATGAAACTCAACAAAAATAAACAGCCCACCAAAAAATAGGCAGAAGAGCTAAAAAGGCACTTCTCCAAAGAGGAATGCAGAATGGTCAACAAGCATATGAGAAAATGTTCAACATCACTCATAATAAGGGAGATGCAAATTAAAACCACAGTGAGATACCACCTCACCCCAGTGAGAATGGCACATCTTCAAACAACTAGCAACAACAAATGTTGGCAAGGATGTGGAGAAACAGGAATGCTCCTGCACTGCTGGTGGGAATGCAAACTAGTACAACCACTATGGAAAACTGTTTGGAGGTTCCTTCAACTGCTTAACATGGAGCTTCCCTATGACCCAGCAATCCCACTCCTAGGTATCTATCCAAAAGACACAAAAACACTGACTCAAAAAGATACCTGTACCCCCATGTTTGTTGCTGCTTTATTCACAATTGAAAAGACATGGAAACAGGCCAAATGCCCAAAAATGGATGACTGGATTAAAAAGATGTGGTACATATACATAATGGAATATTACTCAGCAACAACAACAACAAAAGAAACACATGTCTTTTGCAGCAACCTGGATGGAACTGGAAAAGATCATGCTGAGTGAAATAAGCCAGGAAGAAAAGGAAAAATACTGGATGGTTTCCTCATAGCAGGAATATAATGGAACAAGAGAGAACATAATGAAAATGATGAACAGTTATATACCAGATACATTTTGGGGGGGGCAGAGTGGGGAATGGGATCAAAAACAGCAGGGGGAGGGAAATGCACTGGACTATAGTGATGGCACATGGGTGATTTGGTGATGGGAAGCCCAAGGGGATTGCAAATGAGATGGAAAAATGCACAAAATAATGTAAAAATAAACTATATATATGTATATTTATGTGTATATATATATACATATATATATATGTATATATATATGTATATATATAGGATTTGGGATCTGCTAAAAGATTTTATTCTACTTGGTTAGGGTGATCTATTTTAAGCAGCTCCATTTTCCTTTGAATAGCAACTGATTTAGCCATGAATGAAGGCAGTCCAGGAATCCATGGGCCATGCACATGCTATTTCTAATCTCTGCAAGCACATTGGAGGGTAGACATTATCTCTTATTTTCATAGATGGAGAAATCAACACTTAGAGAGATTAGCTATCCTGCTAAAAAGTGACAGTCATTCGTTTATTTCATTCATTCCACCAATATTTATTACCTACCTATTACATGTCAAGCCTCAAAAGCATCATTTTATGTGCTGGAAGAATAGTAGGGAGGAAAGCAGACAACCACTCCTGCTCTGTGGGGCTTCAGTTGTGGTGGAGGGAGACAGAATCCGTGTGCGGCTGTGGCTGAGCACTCAGCACCTCGCTGCCACTGCAGGGCTCAAACGTTGGAATCTGTTCTTGACTATTATTGTGAATTTTATCTGAAAATATGAAAAGCAAGATGAGTCAGAACCACACTGTGGACTGAGGGAGGGGTGAGTCCGGGCTTGTCTGTTATTGGGGTGACCTGCTATTGGTCTGACTCCTACTCTCCAGAGGAAGGGCTTAGGTTTGCTGTGGGTGATCCTGCAAATTTTAATTCTCCCTTGCCTCCCAGTGTAGCTCCAATTAAGGTTTCTACTTCACTGCACCTTTCATCCAAGGATGCTAAAGAAATTCACCACTGCTCCGTGAGACAAAGAGCTCTTCTAGCATCAACATTGCCATTATCATTAGCATCATTGTGGCCATTAGAACAGTTGGCAAGGCAACCGGTTGGCACCACTGATGGGCAGCATCCTTAGTTTTCCTAGTGATTTTTCATAATGGACAATTCTGGAACTAAAAGTGTCAGGCGTTGAAGAGCTCATTTCAACAGATCTGCCTCAAGCTGCCACCCCCTCATCTTGTTTCCAATTGTGCTGGTGTGGGAAGGGGGAGGTGAGCCTTGTCTTTAAAGGAAATACAGATGAAGTTCCTAGATACTCCAAAACCTTGTTAATGCTTCAGAGTTAATGCTTCCCTTTGTTTTTTGATAGTTCCCTTCCTTCTCCCTGCCCTTTAGTTCCAGTGCATGTAGGGTTTTCCTTTTCTGCCCAGCTTTGGTCCACTTACTGCTTCTGTTCCTGGAAAGGTGTGTCCACATGCTACTCACCTTCCTGCTTGCCCACTTAGCCATCTTCACTTCCTTCTGCAATAACTGAAAGTGGCTGAGCACATAGATGTTTGATTCAAGGCTACATTTCCCAGTGTCCCTTGTACTAGGTTTGGGTGATAAGACTAATTTTAGTAAAGAATATATGCTAAAATTGTGGATGCCACTTCTGGGTCTTTAAGAGGAGAGGTTTGTCTTCCATTTTAACTTTCATTCTTCCTTCTGTTACTCTGTAAATTTAGTGGCATATTTTCTTGGACTAAACAGACCAGGGCAAGCTACTTGAAATGACAGAGCAACAGGATGGGTCAGAATTCTGGACTGTTGCACGTAAACTGACATGTGAGAGAGAACTAAATCTCTGTCTGATTTAAACACCACTACTCTGGTGTTCTACTAGAACTGATGAACCTACATTCTAACTAACATATTCTTTGAACTCTTTGACTGACTTAGATTGTAGGTTCCATAAGAACAGAAATCATAGTTTGCTCACCATCGAGTCATTAGGGTTGACAAAAGAGTCTGACATGTGGTATATGGCAGCCTACTGCTACTTTAAAAAGAATGGGTGGCTCTTGATCCGATGCCCATTTGGCCTCTGCTATGAGTCAAGTATGGAATGTCCCCAGGATATGAAAAGTCAGAGAAGAGAGTTTCTGTGAAGGACTCTTTGGGAATGTGAGACTTAAAGCAGACTAGAAGATATATCCTCCCTATATGCTGACTTAAGAGAGGGTTAAAGAATTCATATGATTTCCCAGCACCATAGACATGAGGTCTTCATCCACCTGTGAGGCCCATTTGAAAGCAGTTCTAGAAGAGGCAGAAGGAGATCAGAGAAATCCAGGCTGAGAAGATAAAAGAACTTACTAGGTCCTTAGAGGTTTCTCAGAACTACGATGCTCCCAGGGAACATGCAGTATTTTTTGGATCCTATAATCCATCAGTTACCTGATCTGCAGCATCTTCCTGCTTTGAGTTTTTACTCCAGACTGCAGTAGCCCATGAGCACCAGCAATATACCCTGATTCCTGAACTGATGGTGCCATGAGTCATTTTTCCAGCCTCTGAATGTCCTGTCGTTGCTCATCTCAGGGGCTCACAATCTCTTCCCTCTGAGTGCACCATGATCCCCCCCATCCTGCACATCATCCACTAGGTCTCAACTTCCACATCATGTTATCTGCCTAGCCTTGCCTGAAACAGGTGTTCCTCCAAAGCTCTCCAAGCACTCCTGTTATTTTGTTTGTTCTATTAGACAGCAAGCTTCAGCTGATCAGCTCTGGGTCCTGGTCACTTGCCTTGGTACTTGGCTTCTGATAGTTTCTCACTAACTACTTGATTAATGAAGGAAGAGATGAGTAAGCGAATCACTGGTCTTGCTTAGCATGGCTTAATGCTATCTTTTTGATTGGTTAAGCCACTTGAGTCCCCAGTGTGGTTCCTGCCTTTATTCTTGATAAGACATACTTTTAGACCCTTAATTATTTCCTTGTTCGCCTATCTATAACTTAACACACCCTGTAATCTCCTGAAGATTCCTGACACCATATAGCAGCTCCGTGCTCTGAATCCACGCCTTCGTGGTTGCCACAGCTGCCCAGAGTCCTTGTGTTAGTGAATACCACCATGGGCCGTATTGCCACTGTTAAAGAGCCAGCCCAGACCCAGGTACTTGTTGATGGGGGGTATGGGGGGGGTGGGTTCTGGGGAGGGGGGTGAAGGATAGCATACTATGAGGATGAAATTAAGACCAGATCATGATTTTTCCAAACAATTCTGCATGTCTGAGTATAGGGTACCTATCACCAGCATAGATGCATAAAAGGCAATTATTATTACATAAATTTCATTTTGAAATAATTATAGATTCACATGAAGCTGCATGAAAGCCTACAGAGAGCCAGTGTATCTGTTACTCAGTTCCCTCCAATGGTACTATTTCCAGAACTATCACAAAATATCACCACCAGGATCTTGATAAATATGAAATACTTCCTTCTAGGCCTCCCCATCCTTAACTATTGACAACTACTAACCTACTTTTCTTTTTCTTTCTTTCTTTCTTTTTTAAAAATAATTTTTTCATTTTAAAGAACTTATATAAGTGAAACCATATAACATGTAACCTTGGTTTTTTCACTCATTTTAATTATCTAGAGATTCATCCAGTTTGCTCCATCTATCAATAGTTTGTTCCCTTGTGTTGCTAAGCAGTATTTCATGATATGGATATACCACAGTTTGTTTGTTGAAAGACATATGGGTTGTTTCCAGTTTGAGGAGAGAGAATTAAAGACTCCTAAATGACCTGAAATTCTATTTCCTAACAAGGGTGATAGTAAGTCAACAATTAGCAGGATGCAGCCAGCTTTTGATTTATGGTGATGTATTAGTTCTGTTCTGTTCTTTGGATTATTCTTGACAAATGCTTAATCTGGACTTCCTGTACTCATCCAGCTGAGCATTTGGGCTCTCCTTCCTGCCGCCAGTCAATATGTTCAGGGAATGCAAACTAATGTTACTATTACCATTAGCTAAAGAAAAACATAATTAGAGCAGTTTGTCTCTAAATTGTATCATCTACTCTAAACTAAATGTGAGTGATATTTGTATTATCTTTCATTTGTAGATAACCACAATAGTTTTCCCCCCTCTAAAGGATAAACAGAAATATGTGGTGTGACCATCAAATCCACATAACATTTACTAAAACTGTCTCTCTAACAAGTTAGCTAAACTCTTGGGGAATTGAGAAGAATACCTCAGAGATCACAGACCCCATGACATCTGATTCTTTGGACCTTCCATTTTTTATGTGTTTACTCTAACATAAAGTAGTAATGTAAGAGTGTTCTCATCTGCAAAATTAAAATCCTAGCACATTACCTACAGGTCAGGCTGTGGGTTATCTTTCTACAGGGTTGATGGATTTACATGGATCTGGCCCTTCGATCTCAGTTTGTTCTGTTGGTGTCCAGTGGTTCATCTTTGAGGCAGATGGCCAGGGTTAAGGGTGGAATCTGAGGCCATGAGGCAGAGTGAAATTAACTGTTCCCTTCACATGGGGCTTGAACCCCTGACCTCCACCTCATTATCACAGCACTCCAACACAGCAACTCTCAGTCTCAATTTTATATCACCCCAGGGTGTTTCCACTTATCTCAAGAGGGAGCTGCAGAATTCCCCGAACAAAATTAATTTTAATTCACTTTAATTTAAACATTAAATATGGGCTATGCAGGCAGTACTTTGTAGGAGAATGACTGATATTAAAAAAATCCACTGCTACCCAAACACCCTGAAACTCCCTCTCCAACTTTCTGAGCCAAGTAGTCTGGGGAAAAAGGAGTCTGTATGTCAGTAGCAGGCATGGAAGGTCTTTGAATTATGGATGAAAACGGCCCAACCCTACCAAACATCTGCATTTCATAGGGACTGTTTCATGTGGTCAGCTGGGCACACACTGACTTGGCCTGGCTGATGGGCACAGTTCAGCTACCGTCCAGCCAGGCCCTCCCTTTTTCTTCTGGGGGACTGAGATCCTTTGCATAGTCTTAGGAATTTGCAACAGGAACAATTTGTGATTTATTAAGATAATAAATTGGGCTTTGTTGCTGGGTCTTTTTCCTGGTCAATATACAAGATTTATCACCTCCAGGCCAGCCCTGGGGAGCATGTGGCCCAAAGTGTTCCAGAGCATTTTGGCTGCTGACTTATTCTGGATGTAAGTTGAGTTTCAGCAGGACCTTCACAGAGCAGATGGTCAGCCTAGTGATGCAGGGGAAGCAGCAGTGGGAATCAGTTCTCTAATGAACATCTTCAAATCTCTTCAGTAAACTACGGTTTACTGATAATAGCCACATGTATTTATTAAGGGATAATAAGCATCTTCCTTTTAATTTGTAAAGGACTCTCAGGTGCTTTTTATGGTACTTATCAAGAATTACCACCTTTATGTTCTTGACATATAAACTGACACAGAAAAATTAAGTGACTTGTTCAAGGTCACAAAGGTAGTAAAACATGCATGCAGGGTCTGAACCCATCTCTTCTCATAGCATGAGCTCCTTTATTTATGTTTTATGTTCCTCTGAACTATTTTTATTTTTAAAGATTTGTTTACTTATGCATATAGAACTGGTATATAGGCCAGAGGTATAGGAATGGTGAGAGGATTCACCAGAGACAGAATAGGGAGCAGAACAGGCAAATCGATGAAGTACACTGCTGAGCAGAACAGCAGGTTAGACAGGAGAGGTCGCTGTGCCATGTGGGTCACTTCCCTGGCTGAGGATTGAACTTGTGCTGAAGTGCCTGCAGCTAGCTTCCTTCCCAGTGCTGTGCTTTAACCCATTGCACCACCCTTTTCTCAACTACTCTTACCTCAGTTTATCATCCACATCCATTTGCTTTTTGGCAAAGTAAAATGTCTCCATTTTACAAAAGAACAAATTGACACAAAAATGTAATTAGACATTTTGGCTCCTGCCTCTTTTTCTGGCACTATGACCCTTTCTTGTTGAAGGGCAAATGTTCTTTTGCATATTAATTTCTGTCCCAGAGTCCAGACCTCCACTGTCATTATAAATACCATAATGGTCCTTTAGCTCCATTGTGCCTTCTAGGGGTGATGGGGTTTACATGGGCTACTTTTGAGTAGGGAGGTGGTTGTACGTTCAACAGTACCTTCACTTCTACTTAAAACTAGTCTTTTAGCTTCAAGATTTCAAGGAGATGTTGGAAAAAGACACTCTTTCCCCATTATTCAAGGATTACCCCAGGGTAATTCCAAGGTATTCTAGATATCTTATGTAGTCACATTTTGTGGAAAAGGAGCCTGGAAAACATATTTCCAATAGGGTTTTTAGACACAAAACTTCCCTCTAATGGACTAACTTCTACTAAGTCCATTCTAGGTGCATGACCACCCTGTGCTAGCCCATTTGGAATAGAGTTTGATCTCTTCTGAACACCTTTATGTTCGCTACCTAGACTTTTAATTACAACTGTAGTATAGTGGAATCCTGTCAATGTTTAGCTGCCCAGTGTCTTTAACCTCTTCCTAGATTGAATGAATTCACTCTGGGGCACAGAGTAGCCAGAGCAAGAGCTCATGGTCAAACTTGGGCATTTCTGGGAGCTGACTCACTAGGCTGTGAGCTCCATAAGGACAGAAAGGTTTGTCTTTTTGGTTCATACCTTTCTTCCCCAGCTCTACAACAGTACCAGTCTCCTACTAAATTATTCAATGAATGAGCTAATGCTGTGAAAGACATTAGCTGGTCAGCTGTAATGGAGGGAGTCCATCAAGCACAGAGGAATTAGTTGAAAATACAAGGTGTTTTATACTTCCTGGGTCCCACCCACTTCCTGGGCATGGTCTTCTAGTCTTCCCAATAATTCCGTTTCTGCTTAATTATGAAGAGTTGGTTTCTAAGGCATACAACCAAGAAAACTGGCTGATATAAATGGGATTGTGTTGATTAACCATGTATATATACTTTATCTGCCTGACTTAGACTGTAAGCTGATGAAGGCTGAGTACACAGCCATGTCTGGTTGCATTCTTCACAACATCTAGAACAGTATTTTGCATAAAATGAGAACTCAAGACATGTTTGCAGATGGTAATGGAGATGATAAAGCAATGTCTTCAAAGTGAGGCAAGCAAGAGGTTGGGTGTTTTTAAGACCTCCTTCACTTTACACACACACACACACATTTTCATTTATGGAGCATCATTTGCAAGAGACCCACTGAAACCAGAGAAATTCAAGGCCATGGGCCAGCTACCCCTCAGAAACCCCACACCCAGCCAAACGTTGTCATTTGGCAAATCAAACCCAAAAGCTGTCACCAAATTCTGCTCTCTGGCAGTCCCAATCCAACAATGCACTGAGAGACAAAAGAAATAGAAACCCAAGTAAAGATGGCCAATGTGTCTTTTTGGTAACCAGCAGATTGCACAGAGGGTCAGCACAGACATGGGCAGAGAACATTCTCCTGGCAAAACTCCATCTCCAAATTAGGCACCACTTCAGAGGATCTCAGCCTCATACCTTATGGGATTGATTTTTTTTTTAAACTCCCACATTTGTTCTTAATTATTCTTAATAAAACTCTTCTTAATGTAGCACCATTCATTCACTTTCTCACTCATTCCCTCATTTATTCACTCCTTCAATTAAGCCTTTGTCTTCTATGCACTGGACTCTTTCTCTGACCCCACTTGGTGATAAGAACTCTACAAAGCAGGTAAACTGTTCTCACCAGTGCGTATTAAAAAGGAAGAAAGCTAATTAAATAGCAATATATCCATGGTGTATTAACATCAGGACTGAGACTGATACTCATATTTTAGCTCCCAGGAACCCCTGGACAAGTGTTTATTGAGAAATACTAAGAAAAGTACTCTTTCCTGGCATAGGATAGTGGTGCTTGTAACTCTCAAGATCCTGGCTTAGGAATTTATAGTGATTTTCCAAGATGGTTTTGAGTTAATTCACGGTATTACCAATGATCCAAAAATTCTCAAAAGAAATCAATGCTTTGATTAAATTTTGTATGCTATAACTAGGTTTCCCCCAGGTAGGCTGTCAAGCAGTAGTGGAAGTACTAGCTCAGCACATGGGAATGCAGACAGGGGTTCTACAGTGCCAAAGTTTGGGAATATGCACTGGGATCTTTCTCTTAGAATTTATTTCTTAGAAGAGAGACACTCAGGTAACAGCTAGAAAAATAAGCCATAACAGAAAGGGAGGGAGGGACCCCAAATGGGAAGAGTTGTCAGAGAAGTCTTCTGAGTTGGAGAATGGTTTTCGCAGGTTGAAGGATAATCACAACCTTCTAGAGCACTTCTGAAAACTATCCATTTCTAGGCCCCTATCCTTAAAGATTCTAATCAGGGATTGTGGGGTAAGGCCCAGAAATGTATTTTTAGCAGAATCTCATGTGGGCAAAGTCTGAGAGTCAAGAAGCACTTTGACAAAGTTGGTCAATGAGAGGGTTGTATCAAAAAGTCAAGAAAAAAAAGAATTTAAAGTTTCTTTGAAAATATTTTTTCAAGGGACTTCCTGGTGGCACAAGGGGTTAAGACCCAGAACTATGAAGCTCTTGGCAGCTACTGCAGCAAGAGTTCAATTCTCATCCAGGAAGCTGACCCATATGGGACAGCAGATGTCTCCTGTCTCACTGCTCTCCTCAGCAGTGAATTTTATTCAATCTACCTGTGCTCTGCTCTGTTTCTGGTGAATCTTCTTATCCCCTGCTCTTCGTGTATGCATAAATAAACCTTTTTTAAGAATATAAATTTTTTTTGAAACATGAATAGACAAAAAGTAGTTGTAGCTGGGATTTTGGGATTTACTAATTTCTGGTATGTTCCAGAAAATAGCTGATTCTGCAGATCCCTGATCATAGGACGATGGTTTGTGTCCTCCTATAGTACAACATCCAAATTATTATCCAGGACTAAGAAAGAGTCAGTCCTGATGAACTCACCTATCCTCTGAAGTCGCAGGTTGGGGTTTCCTTCAACAATTCTCCTCTCTTCTTGGAATTTGATATGATGCAAGAGTGTTGCCTGCACTGCTTCCCTTTCATTAAAATCAGCTCTATGTGCTTTTCTGGATCAGACAACTTGCACCATATTCCCAAGCAGGTGATCCCTATGTGGGTGTGAGGACCGGAGGTCTGTGAATAGCTTGGGTTTGGTTATCTCTGGCACCTAGAAAAATTCCAGATTTGCTGCTGACATTTAAGCCCAAGAAGGGAACTAGTTGCTTTTACAAACTGCCAAGCCGAGAAATCCCAGAAGTTAGCGGTGAAGTGACTAAAGTCTTTGACTATGACAACAAAGCAGCTCCCTTTGATTACTTCACCCTGTATACAGTCCTTTTCATGTACATATGTGACTTCATTTTTGTATCTCAGAGCAATTCTTTAAGGCAGTTATCATTGTGTGTATTTTCAAGATCAAAATCAAATAGTAACTTGCCACTATCACTCAGCTAGTTAGTATATAAACATTTTAAGATTGGAGTATACTGTCTATAAAGAAAGCTTAGTATGCTACTTGATATTATCACAAATGTGAGCACATCTGGCAATCATTACCCAAATCAAAAGGTAGAATATAACAAGCATCAAAGGACTCTCACTCTGCTCTCCCCTATCATAATCACCTTTTCCTGAAGGATCCCATATTGTCATCAAAGATTGCTTGTTTGTGAATTTTATAAAAATAGAATTGTATAATCGGCATTCTGTATATCTAGCTTTATTTCCACTCAATATTATCTGAGAGGTTGATTTAATGTTGTGAAGGCACAAATAATTTTCTCATATTTAATACTACAAAAATTTCCATAGTATGAATATACCAGTATTTGTTTATATACTAATTTGCTGCTGTTCAATTGAAAACATTTTGGACTTAGTACGAATGATGCTGTTTGGGACATTTTACTCAAGTCTTTTGATATATACATATTTGTGTAGTACATACCAAGAAATGGAATTGCTAGGTCATAGGGTACACAGATGTTCAACTTTATTATATATACCGTTAAATAGTTTTATAAAGGCCATGGTCCCTACAAATGGTTGTCAGAGTCCAGGAGGCTCTACACTGACACCAATATTTATTATTGTTGGTCATTTTTGTTTATGTAATTCTAGAAAACGTAATTTAGTTTGCATTTCCCTGATAACTAATGAAATTGAGCACTTTCTCAAATGTTATTGGCCAGGAGGACATATCCTATTGGTATATTTGGTTCTTCTGCACACTTTATTTGAATTGTCTGTTTTTCTGGGTGATAATAGGAATTCTTTATATTTTCTGGGTATGAGTCCTTTGTCAACTATATGGATTACAAATAATTTCTTCTCTATTGCTTCCTCTCTCATTCTAAATGATGTCTTATTTTTTAATGTAAAGACGATCCAAATTTTAATAAATTATTATTTTTTAAATTTTATTGAGCTTTTTAATTTTCTTAACATGGTCACTCATTTTTTTACTTAAAAGGAGAAATTTTAATAAATTAAAGGTCCAATGTATTAAGTGTATTAATGTTTTTTCTTTTTGGATTCTGATTTTTATTTCTGTTGTATGAAACTATGATCCTCTCTTCTATAATGACATTTTAAAAAATCTAACAACCTTGCTTGACTTATTAATTCTGATAATTTTTTACAAATTATTTTGCATTTTCTATGTATACAATATAGTCTATAAATAATGTTACTTTTATTTCTCTCTCATTTTTTAAAGATTTATTTATTTGTGCATACAGAACTGGGGTACAGGCCAGAGGCTCAGGGGCAGCGAGTGGCTTTACCAGAGACAGAGTGGGGAGCAGAACAGGCAGGTCGACGAAGTACCCTGCTGAGGGGAGCAGCAGGCAGGTCAGGAGAGGTCTGCCACACCATGTGGTCACCTCTTGGCCAGGCGGGAATCGAACTCTTGTGGAAGTGGCTTTAGCTTAACCCGCTGTGCCACCAGGGAGGGCCGTATTTCTCTCTCTAATTTAAATTTATTTCTTTGTCTTGCTTTATTGTAAAAACAAGGACCTCTAGTATAATAATCAAAATGGGGACAATAAACATCTTTTTTAAATTTTCAGTAATGAGGGAGAGGGATAAATACTTGAACATTAAGTATGGCATTTAATACAGGTATTTCTGTATATATTCCATCATATTAAAGTATTTCTAGGTCTCATTTCAGAAGACAATAGGAAAAAAATCTATTTTTGCCTTTTACTATCACTATAGCGGTTAAATTTTATCAAATGCTTTTTCTGAATTTATTGAGTTGACTATTTTCTTCTTTATTCTGTTATTGTGGTATTTTATTTTGACTGGTTTTTGAACTTTGAAATAAGTTTGCCTTCCTAGAGTAAAATCTGTCTTAGTTGTATTATCTTTTATAAATATTTTTGGATTCAATTTGGTATTATATTCAGAAGAAGCAGATATGTTCAGGATAAAGAAATGTCCTATAATATTCTTTCCTGCTCAGGTTTTATATAAGTATATAGGCAGATTCAGGTGTATACAGGTAATATAACTCTCAAAAATGAGTTGAGGTCCTCCCTGGTGGCGCAGTGGGTTAAAGCACAACACTGAGAAGCTAAAGCCACTTCAGCATGAGTTTGATCCCTGCTCCCTGCCCTGGAGGTGACCACATGGCACAGCAGACCTCTCATGGACCGCCCACTGCTCCCTTCAGCAGTGTACTTCATCAGTCGTCCTCTCCTGCTCCCAACTCTATCTCTGGTGAATCCTCTCA
>NW_004567131.1:392472-441188 GCF_000260355.1 Condylura cristata
TGTATGCATAAATAAATAAATCTTTTTTTAAAAATGAGTTGAAAGGCCACTTGCTTTCTGTTCTTTAGAAGAGTTTGTGTTATATTGAGTCTGTTTCATCCTGAACTATTTGGAGGAATTCTCTAGTGAAGCCATCTGGCCTGGAGTTTCCTTTGTGAGAAGATTTTAATTTCATTTATTTATTAGATATATGACTATGAATTGATTCAGAACTGCCTTTTATTTAATAGGATATAGTGTTATGTCTTTTCTTTTTTTTCATTCCTCGTATTATTTGTGCCTCATCAGTGAAGAACTTATCAACTTTACTAGCCTTTTCAAAGCCATTTTTGGCTTTTCTTTGTGGTATCATTGTTTTCTACTCCATCATGCTGTACATTATTTCCAACTTTGTACTACCTTAGGACTTAGTTTGCTGTTCTCTTATGAAAATCTTAACATGGAAACTTGGTTCACTTTCTAATGATGCATTTAAGACTAGAAATTTCTCTTAAGTATGTTTGTTTGGCTGTCTCCTATAATTTTTTTTTGTTTTAGTTTTATTATCTTTTCATTAAAATATTTTCTAATTTCCATTGTGATGTGTGTTGACTCACAAGATGTTCAGAGATATACAGCTTCATTTTATATCAAATTAATCCAATCAAAGATGGAATTCACGAGTGATTTCATTCTTCCTAAAGGCTGATCTCTTTTTGGAGCTTCTTTTAAGGGGAAATCCAAACAGGAAGCCTGAATCATTTGATCAAGTCCTTCTTCCTTGCTAGACCCTGAATCCCTTTTTTATTACTCCAGCCCCATAAGATACCTGAAAGTCACGTTCAACTTTTGATTTCTCAACCCATGCTTAGGAATTGACAAGTGCCAGGAAAAGTGGCCAAGACGCTGCTCACACTTTGTTTCTAGAAGCTTAACTCCTGAATATATCACCACATTTGGTAGCTTTTTTGATGCCTTCAAGTAGATTTTAAAAAAACATATTATTTTGTCCACATTATCCATTGCTTTGGCAAGAAGTTAGACTGAGAGGAGGTAGAGTGCTGTTACCACCAGGAAAGATGCCCTGGAGCCAGGATTTAGACATGGATCTCTGCATGCCCAGGCCCCGGAGCTCAGGCTGCCTGTGGCAGGTGGAGCTGCTTTTAATATAGCTGTATATATTTGGCCATGTTATTGTTTCTCTCTGTGTGTGCGTGTGTGTGCCTTTATATAAAATTTGATTACTTGTACTTTTTATTTGTGTTTTTTCCAATGATGGAGATATTTGAAATACAATAGAATAGACCCCAGAGAAACCAAAATATGGAAAATATTGCAATTTCTGGAATTTATTGTGCAAATGGATTTTTGTGAATCTTTGCCATATGGGAGAGAGGCATCCTCAAAAGGAGTGTTAAGCCATTCTTGCTGCCTAACTCCCTCCTTTGTTTTCCTTGTGATTCTTGATCTAGTTCTTTGGATTAAGTGTGGCCATTTATTAACCTCAGTTTTAAAATGTGCTACAAACAGATTTTCTAGTTTCTTAAAAATTAATCTTTTGGGGTCACTTATTTTCTGATGGTTGTTCACAGACCTCTGGGGGCCCCTACTGTAACCTTCTCAAGTTCATCCATTCCTGATCTGAACCAAAATATAGGAGAAGTGAGAAGTAGAATCACATTGTTTTATAATTCTTTTTCTCCATGGTAGACTGGGTTGGTCCTTGAGAAGAATCTCTTACGTGTTTCATGAGGCTGTTGTAAGTCTTTGGCTTCTTTACTATCAAAGTGAATGCTGTGGAGGGCCACATTTCCCTTTTGTCTTTGGCTGCCAGGAAAGCTAGAGTGCTAAGCTAAACTGATGCTTCAACTCTACCAAGTACATACGGACACAGAGACCAAGCTCATTTTCTCTCACTGGACTTCTCCTTCTTAGTTTTCTTTCCACTAGGTCTGAATCGATCATACTTATAAACTTTTAATATAGCTGTATATATTTGGCCATGTTATTGTTTCTCTGTGTGTGTGTGTGCCTTTATATAAAACTCAATTACTTGTACTTTTTATTTGTGTTTTTTTCCCAATGATAGAGATATTTGAAATACAATAGAATAGGTCCCAGAGAAACCAAAATATGGAAAATATTGCAATTTCTGGAATTTATTGTGCAAATGGATTTTTGTGAATCTTTGCCATATGTATTCTATTGTTTAAGATTTTTCATAGTTTTATGCCCATTGCTTCATGTGAAAGATACTTTTCAAAATTTAAATTTAGATGAACAGTCTTTCATTAACCAAAAACAAAGGTAGATGAACAAGTCCAGTCAGAACCAAGTGGGTAAAGTAAAATTAACAATATTAATTAATTAGTTAAAGAATTTAAATGCTAAAAACAAAAACTAGAGTGTTATTAGCTCATAATTGCAAGAGACCAACAGTAAACATATTTTATTCCCGAGACCACCACTCTTATGAAACAAAAATGCAATTTATTAAATTAAGGCTACAAACCAATTACATTTTCTGCTTCTGTAATGTTTATTGTACTTTTAATCTTTTTTTTTAAAGAATTATTTATTTGTACATACAGAACTGGGGTACAGGCCAGAGGCTCAGGGGTGGCAAGAGGCTTTACTAGAGAGAGATTGGGGAGCAGAACAGGCACATCAACGAAGTACACTGCTGAGGGGAGCAGCAGGCGGGTCAGGAGAGGTCTGCCGTGCCATGTGGTCACCTCTAGGACAGGCAGGAATTGAACTCATGCAGAAGTGGCTTTAGCTTCTCAATGCTGTACTTTAACCCGCTGTGCCACCAGGGAGGGCCCACTTTTAATCTTTTTGAGTGAACATGACCATCTGTAAAAGTTCAGAAAAAGATAATTCTCATGATCGGCCATTCTACCCATTGCTATTATTGTTTCATTTCATGATTATTACTAAAAATGCTGTCCAGCAGAAGAAGGGGTGATAAAATATCCTCTCTGGGGTTGAAATGAGAGACTTGATCCCAGGCACACAGCAGGTGTTGAAGAAGCATCTGCTAACCTGAGTCTGATTTCAGGGTGTCCTCTCCCTGCAGTCCAAATTCTGAATTCTGCTTCTTCAAGAATGAGTCGGACAGCCAGCTGGGCATGATTTTCCTCAGGCTGATGCTTTTACATTTCATCTGCACTGCTCTTTGTTACACAGTTGAGGCTCCTAGGGAGTCCTTCACAGGGCCTGGAGGCAGGGGTGTGTGGTGGACAGGCAACACAAGCAGCTTTCTGTCTTGTGATCTCTGGCCAAGCATCTCCCCTTAGCTGTCTGGGCCGGCTCCTCAGCCCAGTCCCTTCTTACTGTGTGGTCTTAAAGCAAGGTGACTTCACCTTTCAGTATCTCTGTAAAACCCAGATAATAATACTTCCAGAATAAAGAAGGGTTTTCTTTAAGCCTTTTGAGCTCCTCAGATGGAGCGCACCACAGAAATGCCCAGTGCTGCCTTGGGACGGGACACTGCTGGCATGTGATTAGGTAATGTGAGATGGGGCTCTTGTGCTTTGTCTGGGATGAATGCTAGCCTTACCACAAAGCACTGGGACTCTCAGTTACATCGAAACCCCATGGTAAGCCCGGATTGGCTTACATTCTAATAAAGAACACCAAAAAAGAGCAGTAGTTTTGACTAACCCAGTCCTCAGTTAACATTCTCATTTGATTTCTTGGGCTGAGTACAAGACACGAAGGTAAGACATGACCCAGTTACAGGTGCAGGGAGCACAAGAAACTCTCCCAGCCCAAAGAGTTGGGGGAATGGTTTTCTCTTGAGAAATGCAGCAGGCTGCCCAGAACTTAGGCTACCCTGGAAGGGCTGGACCTATCACTGAGCCAGAGGGGAAAAATTTACAGCACAGATTGAGTTCCCACCAGTTGCCAAGAGCTGAGCAAGGTATGTTGTTCTATTCCCAACATACCAATGTATCAGACACTGTATTAAGCCCTATTAATATTTTGAAAACAAAACTAATAACAAATACCCACTAACCTTATTACGGTTTCCCACCGTAATGAAAGCTTAGTTTTTAGAAGCACAAGCCTAAGTCCAGAAATTTTGGCCTGGAGCTGTCTTGCTGGTGGGAAGCCTTTAAGATCACACAGCATGGGGCTGCAGAGTGCAAAGGGAGGCTGACTTTCCTAATTCTGATCAGACTTCTAGGGGTGGCCCGCAGTCTCCTTGCTGTGAGGACTTAGCTGGGTCTCTGTTAGCTCGACGGACTTCCCTCCAGAATCCTCCAATTCTGTTTCGATTAATGATTGACTGGTGAATCACAGCCAGTCAAAGGTAGGGTCTTGGTTTGTTTTCCTTTGAGCTGATTGTGCACTAGAGGTGGATTGGGGGAGGGGTCATCGGGAATTATAGAATTAGGAAAGCTGAGGGTAAATCTCTTTTCCAGCTTGGGATTCTCCAAGCACGTTAAGCCAAGTTACATGCATCTGGGGAGGACAGACTGGGCAACAGATTGCTGAAGAATTTCCCTTAATGAGAGAAGAGAGGGTCCATGGGTCTGGCTGCTTGTGCCATAGCCTCCAGTGGTCATAGAAGCAGGGGTTTCTGGAGATATCTCTGATAATGCGACATGTCTGCTCCCTAGTGAGGAATGGGTTGTGTCAAAGGCTGAGAAACATGCTTGGTTCAACTGACACTCTGTGCTTGAGTGTGTATGTACGCATGTGTGTGTGTGTGTGTGTGTGTGTGTGTGTGTGTGATCTGTTGTTACAGAGACCATGGAGAAAGAAGCAAAAATACTTTGGGTGACTACTCTACCCCCTTGGTGTTTGCACGCTGAGCACTGATTGGCTAGGCTTTCCAGAGGAGATTGCGTGTTTTTCAGGGAGCTGTGGTTACTCAGAGAGCCCTTGGGAGCTGATGTTCAGGGAAGGGTAGAGCAGCTGGTTAATAGACGTATCAAACAACTTGAGCTGCAGAATCTGCCAAGTCCCAAACATTTCTTGCCAAGCATCCTTTCTTCTAGATTCCAAACTCATCTGTGTTTCAAAAGCAATTTCATTTAAATAGCTTATTCCCTCTACTTTCAGTCCATAGGAAGCTGTAACATGCAGGTGGTAAAGAGGACTCCCTGAGAGTCATTTACACAGGGTGATGTGAGCCAGATGTGGGTTGACACCACCCGGACACCACCCAGGGTGTGGCAGGCCAGAAATTAGGTGGCTGTGATCTCAGGAAAGGGACTGGCTCCCTTCAGGGACACAGAGAGTGCAGGTATGGGGCTCTGTGATCCTCTGGCCAAGGTCTCAAGATAGATAGTTGTGCAAATTTGTATTCCTAACTTGTAACTTGTTACTTGGGAAAATCACAAAAGCAAAAAAATTGGGTTTGGATCAGGTATTATCTCTATATCTCTGAAAAAAACTGGCATCCCTCAGTAAATGCTTCTTGAATGAATGCTTGAATGAATGAATGAGTCATTTTGTGAGCCATTAGTAAATTCAGTAGTTTCCTGCCAATCCCACAATTTCTACAGGGAGTTCCTGCAGGTTTCTTGAAAAGGATTGGGTGCTGGCCACTCCGATCATGTCTCCCTCCACCATCGTATGCTTTGTCCAGATTCTAGGAGTTCTGTGAGAGTGGGAACAAAATCCCCCAAAAGTCAGGAAATAAACCACAATAGGTAGGAAGATCCTCCTGCCTCCAGACATTGGAAAACCACTGGTCTAATTCATTTGCTATGGTGACTTTTTCCCCCCAGGACTGGTGCGCCTGTGCTGTTGAGTCTGTGAAGGCTCTCTTTCAAGTGGGCCAGCTGTTCAGCATTCTGGGCTGACAATGTGGAGGGCACATGTGCCTTTCACTTGGAACACACTTGTTGGTGGGCAACAAAATCCAAAGACAAAAGCTAGCTTTTTTTTTGTTTGTTTCCAGATCTGAGTACCCATGTGGATACTTCATTAGGATCCTAAGACATCTGGGGACCAGCAATAGAAGAAACTTGCATTTGTTGGGTGCATATTATATGCTTTTCCCATCTGTTATCTCATACAATCCCCCAACAAAAGCCTCGCCAAAGTGGAGTTCTTATTCCCATTTTACAAATGAGAAAGCAGAAACTTGGAGAGCCTAAGCTACTTGCCCAAGGTCACAGAGATGGAAAGTAGTAGTTCCTGAATTTGAATCAAGACAGTGACATTGCCTAGGGGCTGTGTGGGAGATTCTCTCTGTAGCCATCATCTCTTAGCAGCTCCCTGTCTTACAACCCACTTCCCAGATATATATACAGTTTCCCCAGAGATACACAATTTAAGTAAAAAAAAAAAAAAAAGAGTGCAGAGGATAAAATGAAGCTTTGCTATGTCACTCCTGTCATCTCCCCTTCGATGAGATTACTTCCCAGGGCTAGCTACAGAGACATCCTGGAGTCCACACTAAATTCAGATTTATCTGACTTCCAAGACTGTGTTCTTCCCAACATAAACAGATGCCTATTCTCATAGATTTCTACCAAGAAGACCTTTGGGCTTTTTTGTTTTGTTTTGTTTTTGTTTTTGTTTTTTAAACTCTATCTAGAAAAGCCAATCAATCCATAGGATTCCCCTAATGGAGTCTGGCACTGCAGGTTCCAAAATTTTACCAGCTTGTCCAAAGTTGCCATCCCATTAAACACCCCATTTCCCAGGATACAGTGATGCATTGCACCCCAGTGAGTAAACAACACAGGTATAAAAAGCACAGGGCTAACGGTGTGGGTTAAAGTTGCAACTTGGTTTGAAACATTCAATGGCCAAGGTCCAGTTCATTTTAGGTTCCAACTAAATTTTTTTTAATCCTCTCTACACAGAGACCTGGGGTGCTTAAGTGGCTGTCCTGAACTCAGGATGCTCCCTCAGTGTTACTCCAGCCTCCACCCTGGAAGTGTGAAATGGGCCAGGGTTGAGGTCAGCCGTGGTCTTGTTCCAGATGAGAATTAGTTTTCAGAGACTAAATGTTCTCCAGGGAACATCTTGTTACAGACTACCTGGAAAATACAAAAACAAGCTAAGATTCTAGGAATTCAAAATTTTAAATAGATATAAACATCTTTCACATTCTTCCCTCCCGCCCTAATACTAATATATTACGTTCATAGACCCCCTTTAATTGTAAAGCAATCTCACATGTGGGGCTTAGTATTATTTTGACCCACAAGCATATGTGCCCACTTTCTAGGTGGGAAATTGGAGACATGAGGAGGTTAAGGACCAGGAAGTGGTGGAGTTCAGAGGCTCAGAACTGCAATTTCATGGTCAAATACTCTTTCCACCAAATCTGAAGCTAAGTATTTCACTTTCCATGTCCTCCCTAAAAGCAGAAAGGTGTTGTGGCTTTTGAGGAGCTCTATTTACTTCCACTGTCCTTGGCTTGATCAGCCCCAGCCTCAGTTCAGCGTGATGCTCTCTTGCAGCCCTGTGGCCATCTGCAAGCCCTAGACATAGTTATACATGCGGGTACTCTTCAGAGTGAGGTTCAGCTTCCACTGCTCACTTCCCACCCTGCTCCTTGCCAGTCCTCCTGCCTGGTTCCGCCTTAGGGCCGTCTCAGTCCTGATCATAACTCACCCTTTATGGAGGCAGACCCACCCCTGCCCCAGTCTCCCAATCTTTCAAAAACTCCTCCTGCTAGTTTAAGCATCTCCCATGGACCTGAACATGGGATTGGTACAATGCGCTGCTTCCTGACGTGGTTTCCGCTTTTATTTGCAGTTGAAAACCGTGACCACAAAAGTGACTTCTACAACCCACTGTAATAGGCACTTGCGTAATGGAGCTGGGAACAGTGTTTGGGTGAACAAGAGGGCTTAGTTATATTTTCTCAATACTTTTGATATTCGTTTTGGTGAAGTAAGAATATTGTACCTCTCAGATTTGGAGAGAAGACATTTCCAAGGAGGGAAGCCAGACTATAGGCCTATTTTTTGTCATTTCCCTGAGATGCTTACCTGACATCTTTTTCTCTGCAAAGGGAGAGTTCTGACATCTCAGATTCCTCTACCCTTGCATTTCAAGATGTCCTGGTTTTACTCAAGTGGACTCTGGAGACCTAAGTCAGACTTATAGTTCAGATTCTAGTGGCGTCGCTTAATAGATTGGAACTTTGGGCATATCATTATTATTTGAACTGCATGTTGTAGGGTTGTTATGAGGACTAAATAAGCTTTTTGAAGCGTGCCCAATGCCATAGTTCCTATTGGTGCTCTCTATTTGGCCTCTTTTCTGTTGATGTCTACATAGCATGACTGTCAGCAATTTACCTGTAATATTTGTATACTGTGCCTTTCCCCCACTGTTGCAGCTGAGTCCACTATTGGGGTGAATGCAGTACCTTAACTGCTCCAGTGGAAATGTATTCAACAGACAGACAGATCTCCTAGAGCCTTGCAACCACGTGCAGTGTGCCAGTGCTGGCAGGACGAGCCACTTCCACTCGGTACTGATTGCAAGCCCAATTCATTATTCTTACAGCTATCCCTTCAGCTGTCTTGGTGGAATAAGCCCAGTGCTTCCAGCTGGTAAGTAACTTAGTTTCCCGTGGGCAACCTGAACTCACCAGCTTTCCACTCTTGTTAGCCGCTGTGCTACCCCCTTCTGCAGAACTTATCTATGGACTCTGCTGCTCAGCAAACTGCAAGGACTCCTACAGGCCAGGTGGGCTGTCTTTGTGAAAACACCACCTCCACCATCCACTATGTGTTTGGCCAGAACTGGTGAACTGAGTGATGTTAGGCAGCCATGCAATTGAAATTGGTCAGCAGGGGCTCAGTTACCACAGTTAGTTGGTGTTAAGCTACAAAACATGGGACCAGGCTGTGTCTTAAGCACATGGGAAGACTTTTAGCACGCCCATCCCCCCCGACCTGGGGTGTCTGGGGTGGCAGCTGGAGTCTCAACAAGTCCCAGCTGTGCTAGGAATGGGTGCTTCTTCTCTGATCTTTGGAATTCATGTTGGGCAAGCATGTAAGCATATCCTTTCTCAGAGGGCTTGCGGAACCCAGTGTGATGCAGACTGAGCTCTGCTGTCTGTCAAGGCCTGTGGCCTAGGGACAAATCTGCCAATGCATCCCATCCTGCTTGAGAGAGCTCTCCTGCATGACACTTCACAGTTCAGTCCCTTCGGCTTCTGGACTTGTGGGAATGGTCTGAGGAAACTGAGTGGTCAGAGGGCCTGAAGATGGTCTTTTTATTAAGAAGACCACCTTGACAACCTAAGTACTACCAGTAATGATAAGTAAATTAATGGTTGGCCCTCCCTGGCGGTGCAATGCAAGCACTGCAAGCAAGCAGCAGCTGCTTCAGTGGGAGTTCAATCCCTGGGCCCCAGGGGGTGACCCACATGGCACAACAGACCTCTCCTGTCTTGCCTGCTGCTCCCCTCAGCAGTGTACTTCATTGATCTGCCTGTTCTGCTCCCCACTCTGTCTCTGGTAAATCCTCTAGCTGCCTCTACACCTTTAAAAAAAAAAAAAGAAAGAAAAGAAAATTAGTGGTAACAGCAGCACCCACTGCTGAAGTCCCACAGTGCCAGCTGCCCCACCATCATGTCTTCAAAGCTGGGCTCTCATCTTTATAGCCAGGTGGTACAAGGTTGACACCTACAATGGAGGCAACTGAGGCTCCTCTATGCTAAGTGGTTCGTCAGAGGCATTATGTATGTTAATGACTGAGCTGTGATTCAAACCCAGGCCTGCTGTGGCCAGAGCTCACCCTTTCTCCCACAATGATTGTTCTCTTCTCTCAGGGTATTCAGAGCTCTACTGAGAACCTGATTTCTAGATGAATCTCAAGAAGGTGACTATCCTCCTTCCATTTGGGAATCTTGACTCCAGTATAGGCAGAGGCAACTTGAGACTCAGAAGTCAACACAAAAGTGTTTCCTACAGGTTTGACTGCTCCTTCTTTGGAGACAGACCATCTATCATTTCTTATAGCCACTACTTTTCAAATATCAGTTTTAATTTGGGGTTCCCACTCTCTGGGGGATTGCAAAAATTAAATCGTTTTTAAGCAACCATACACTTCTGGGGTTTGTAATAAACTTGTGAAATTTGCGGAACTTGACGGTTGAGGTTCTCAATCCTACTTCCCTGGGGCTCTAAGAAGTTTCAAGCTGCCTCTTTATTCTTTCAGCTTAGCGCTGGTCTTGCCGATGGGGACATAGCCATTGCATCTTAGACCAGGAAGGCAGAATTCTAACACAATGAGCTCTAGAGTGCAATGTATCCCCCTCTACCCTACTTCTCATTTGGGTTTCTGGCCCTGCTTTTCCTCTGTTATTTCAGGAAAACCAAGCAGACCATAGGTGGGTGGATCATCCAATCTCCAGTGAGTATATTCCCAGCTAGTTGGCTGCAGTGGGCATAACTGGGCTGCTAACTTCCTCTTGTGAGAGTTCCCTCTCTTGCCTTCAGTCAGATGGTTCCAGGGTCCCCTGAAAGATGGGACCACATGGCAGTTTATGATGCTACTTCCTCCCCTTTGCAAGGGTCCTCTCTGCCCATGGAAAACAGCCAGGAGACAATTTCCAGACATCTATTACCACTGGATCTATTGCCACAGACTTAGCTAATTTAGCAAGGCAGGGTGTAAATACCCTGTTCCTCTGCACTCTTAACTGGAAACTCAAAAGGATTTGGTGGGGTCAGCAGGATGAACAGACCTTTATAACTCACCCTTTCCTGCTGTGCAAGGCTTTTGAAGAACCCAAGTGCTCTCTCTTCACACAAGAACTATAGGCAAAGGAGGAGCCAGGAAGGTTTCTTTTCCTTGGCATTTGGAAGGTCATGCCCCTATATTTACCCACTATTCATAGTAAAGCATCTGGGGTCTGAGCCAGAAAACTGAGTGCTAATCCTGCCTCTACCTTTTATCAGTGGCAGATATTCTCTGTCTATTTTCATCTGTATAGTAGAGTGATCTATCCTCATGGACAGGTGATGAAGAGCAAATGCACATGAAAGTGCTTAGAAAAATACCTCATTGGTAGGAAATGTATGCTATTATCAATTACATTATTGGGAGTGAGAAACTGCATCATCTTTGGTGAGACTCACAAACAAAGGACACCATGAAGCCTCCTAGGAGGTGTCTAAAAATTAATCCCCAGAACCTGGGCGTGTGTCATGTCACCTATGACATAACCAAGAAGAAGGAAGGTTGCGAAGAAATTAAGGTTGCTAATCAGTTAACTTTGAGATAGGAAGACTACCTTTTATTCCCCATCTGGACCTAAAAATTTCCTTAAAAGTCAAATAGGGGGCAGAAGAGGAGAATCAGAGGGAGCAGTGATTTTAGAAGATAGAGTGGGCAAACTTGTAGAAGAAAGGAGGCCACAAGCCAAGGAATGTTAAGTGACTGCTATCTAAACCCTGGAAGGGTAAGTACATGGATGAACTCCCGCTTAGTGCCATCCCTAGATTTTTAGAAAGTGAGCCCTATGTCAAACATCTATCCTCCAGACCTGTATTTTAATAATTTCTTACAGCAGTAGCAGGAGACTAATAAATGGAGTTACTCTTTACGTGTTCCCTATGCAGCTTCTGTGACTGATCCCATGTGTCTAGAACTGCCTGTTCTGGTGGGAGCTGGCGGCATCCCCTATAGTTATTGCACAGTGCCTTCCGAGGAGGGCCTATTAGTTGTCAAAGCCCTTCATGAATGTGATGCTCCCAACAATCTGATTTCTTCTGGAGCTGCTTATTAAAACTCCACGATTCTCTTCCATCCAAGAATTCTTTAGGTTCTTTTAGGAATGGGAGGAAGCTGGCATTTGTGACAAAGAAGTACTGTGTCCTGTTTGGGATGCTTTTGTGCTTACACAGCTCCCAACCAGTTCAGGGTCTTTATCACATTAATTTAACCAAAAATGCTCAAGACTGGACTTCCATTTCCCAAATGACTCCATCTCTTCAAGAGAACTGTCAATAACAATATAAATATTAGCGGAAAATAGATCCTACATGTACCCACTGTTCTCCCATATCACCCGAGGTTGATCAGAGGCCAATGTTCTGGAAAAACCACTCTCCCCATAGAAGAAGCTGAAGTGTCACACTCAACACCCGATGATGAGGCCAATTTGGCTGCCTCTGTGTAGGATTCACCATCTCGAGAAGCTCTGAGTGCCCAGAGAGAACCCTAGCACCCTCCCTGGGCCTCTTCCCTTTACAACAAGGTTAGAATTTATAACTTCTCTGATGATGACAACATCTGGTTCATTTCCCTCAAGTCCTTCTTCTTTTTCTTCTTCGTCTTCATCTTTGTCTTCGTCTTCTTCTTCTTATATTTTCAAATCTTTCATGTAAAGTCATTTCATCTTAGCTCAATTCTGTCTTTGCCCCCTGGCCCCTGCCTCCCCCTCTTTGTTCTTTTGACCTCTGGAGATAGTGAAACAGAGGAGTCAGGGCTCATTACCCACAGCTAACGACATGGGTTAGAAGTGAAAGCACTGCCTGCGATCTGACTTCTTTATTTCTCTTTGGCCACAGACCCACAAGCCTGGGTCTCCAGTGAGCTGCCCAAGGACATCTTGTTGCGCCATCTGCCCGCCCCCACCCACCCCTACTACCCGCCAGGCTCTGATTGTCGTTGTTGATATTTTTTTTTTTTTTGTAAAGTTTGTGTTGGTTTTATAAATTTGCCAGCTCTGTACTTTTTATCCTCGGCATGCCAGCACAAAAGCAAAAGCAGGCTAAGAAAAACAAACAAAGAGAGGCTGGTAGAAGGTTGGGTCACACTTAGCAGGGCCACTGAGCATTCCTGGGGCCAAAGCACCTTAAGACACATCTGAAAAGTTCTGTGGCCTCAGGGTTTTAAATACCCACACTTCCTGTTCCTCAGAGAGGGTAGGGGCAGGAGAACAGAATGCAAGCAAATGACTCACCAGTCATGGTTTTCAAATGTGTCTGTCATAAGGGGGTATCATCAAAAGCCCATCCAGCTTCAGATGTTATTTTTTCCACTCTCAGCTATGCAGCGCTATAAAAGCAGAATGCCTAAAACCAGTGTTTGTTTTGAGTGCAGAAAGTGAAGGACGAATTAATTGTACTGCAGCAAGTAAAAACCAAACTCTTAAGGAAAAAAAAAAAAAAGGAAACGTGTAAACAGTGTGGAGATTGAGTTTCAAAGCCCTTGTTTTTGAAAAGTTTAATTATATTTCAACTAAAGCCAAACTGTCAAAACAGGGGCGGGTGATCTGCCTGCTTTGAAATTGCATTAGCCTGCTTATGTAAAAGCCCATAATTGATATCCAAGATGAAACTAAAGCTGTGCAGGGAGAGAAAGGATGGCCTCTTAGACCGCTCCAACTGCACTTCCCTACGGACCGCATGCAGTTCTTCAGATCTCTGTCAGCGACGTGGGAAATGGGAGAGGAGAACAAAGGGAAAAACAGAACTCTCCGTGAATGCAGAGGGTTTAAAGTATCAGGCCTGGGGTAGGAAACATGTGCATCCAGTGCATTGTTGATTATCATGTACAGAAGAGGAAATGCATTAGAGAGCCTCACCATCTAAACTGTGGGTGAGAAACGACACCAGGCTGCGCCATCTCCCTCGGAGCAATGTGTCAGGGCCCAGCTCAGCCACAGCCTCATCTCTGTGTAGCCTGTGGGCTGCCCTCTTCTTTCAGATTCCACACAACTGCTTTTTCCAGAGAAGGATGCTGGGGGGTAGAGACTTCGCCCAGCTCATCTCAGTTCCTGTTTCCTCTCCTTCAGTGATGTAGAACTTTCTAGTTTCCAATACAGAGATTCTTAATCATATGTTTTTGATGTCTGAGAGCTCTCTACTTAAACAAAACAATCGCAAATAAAGTTAAACTTGAGCTAAATAAAAATTGATAAAATCATCCCTACGGCCTGTGCTTGGGGTATGGCAGGAACAGATATCACAGGTGATCAGGAACCATGGTCTCAAAAAGGCTGGGAACTGTGGCCCCAGACTTGGGTCTTCAAAGGTGGCAATTTTTCATCCTCCTTCTTTGTTCCAACAAGTGACCACTGGACAGACCAAGCTCATCTGGAAGGCCCTTTGTCTTGAGGCCATTTCTGTCATTTTTCCTCTTGGATGCTAATATTTTTAAACAAGCTAAGGTTCCTATAAAGTGGGTGCCTTTAGATTTTAGAAACCTGTCTTCTATCGTGGTGACCTAAAGTGATCTTTCTCTTTCTTCCTTCTGGTTTTGCAGATCTCCCCCAAGCATGATACATTCCATAGGACCCACTGCGGCATAGAATAGACATTTTGGTTTATGGTCTGGGACTCTCTGTGGACCTCAGTAAAGAGTTGCCAGATAAAATACAGGATGCTCAGTAAATGTGAACTTCAGATAAACAAAAAAATAATTTTTAATGCAAGTATTGCTAAGTTTTATATATAAAAAAAGCTATACCCCATACAAGATTAGGATAAACTTATGCTAAAGAATTAGGTGTCGTTTATCTGAAGTTCACATTTAGCTGGGTATCTTATATTTTGTGTACACAGGATCAGAGCCTGTGGGTCTGTGTTCTCCTGCTGAGTACCTGGTGAGTGAAATCCCTCCCTAGCCAAATATTCCCAACTTACTTCCTCCGTAGTTGTGCTTTATGTCTGATGATGCTCTGGCCACACGTCTGTTTGCTGTAACACAAGTACTACTAGTTATGCTTCTAGACCATGGGCTGACCGCCATGCTTGCTCGTCTGTGGGCTTCGCACATAGCAGGTCCCCAACTCGCGCAGGCAGAGCCAGTGGCAGGGGAAGGAGAAGGCTGACACCAGGCTCCGAGACCTCTTCCAACAGCAGAGCATTCCCTCTGACAACCTCCACGTGACTGGGGAGGCAGCAGTTCACATAATGATAGCTTTCTCCTTTCTCATTTCAGACCACTGGGATTCTTTTTTTTTTTTTTTTTTTTTAAATTGCTTTTGGAAAGCAGCAGAGGGTGCGGGAATCTCAGAGACTGGCCGCCAATGGAAAACAGGAAAGGAACTCCTCTAATTAAAAGCAGCTAGCTCCCAACCCCATCTGCAGCTCTTGAAGTCCAGCTGAGAAGGGGCTGCTGTTCCTCTCACTGTTTGGCACTATGAGAGGTGTGGCTGGAACAGGCCCTATGAAATAGAGCCCAGGGCCCCACTAGAAGTAGGGTCAGGGTTTTGTCAAGCCCTCTCCACAAGGTGTCTTCATCCTCAGATCTCTGCCAGTTCCTTCCTCCCCCACCAAAGCCAGTTCTGGGGACTGTGGGCTGGGAGCTAGGGGGTATGCATGCGCCAAGAGATGCTGAGAACCCTCTTCCGTTTCTTTTATCAGAGACAGAAGAGTCCCCTTTCAAGCCCTCCAAGAAACACTCTCAGCACAAGGCATTTACCACTGAGTGCCATTGTTATACTCTGCATTTCCCAGATATGTTTGCAATAACAGATGCGGTAAAACACAGCCATGTGTTCCGGATCACAACTCAGTTCCTGAGGCCTGGGTTGGGAGTGTGGTGTTGGGGGGCTATATACCCCAGCAGCCTGGACAGTTTGGTTCCTACTATCCTCCTAGCATTACTATGAGGACGTGTCCCTGGGAATATATTGGCAATATTGTACTAACTGTATGGTATTATATTGTATTATAGAAGCATGAAATGCCCAGCGATGGTAAAGCAACTGACTCATGGTCACACAGCAAGTTATATGTTGGTCGAGAGTATGAGTGTTTGAGAGAATTGAGGTGATAGGAAATGGAAATAAAAAATATGTCATTCCTGGCAAAATCATAAGGAAGACAAATATCTTTGAACCTACAGGAGTACGAACAGGATAGCAATGTATGAGAGCTCAAAATCATGGCAAGAGGATGGAAACAGTAATGTTTCTGGGCAGGGAGCATGAGGGAAAAAACCAGTCACTGCACTAAAGTTATAGGCCTATGCTGGGGTGTCTGGTGCTGAGGTGAGGCATGTGGGATACAGATGGAGTGACAACGAGTTAGTCGTCAGGAAACCCAAGTCTAGCGTTGCCTCTGACAATAACAAGATTTGGACAAGTGATCTTAACTCTCAGGGATCTTACCTTAGTTTCTCATCTGAAACTGAGGGGAGACAGGACTTAGTGATTTAAACTCAAATGTTCTAGAATTCACTATGACATCCTAAGCACTAGATTACGGCTCCTTGCATTGACTCAGCCTTTTACCACTCATTGAGGCTAATTGTGGTCTATGAAAATGATCATTCAATGACTTGGCTGAAATTTACTGAGCACCCACTATGTGCTGGACTGCAATAGTGTCAAAACAGATGTAATTTCAGATCAGTGGCAGAAGTTACAGAAAACAAGGTGCAGTAAGTGTTCTTTTGCAGACTCAGTTCTTGCTGGTGTCTACATACTCACTCACCATCATTTATGCCCTGAGTGAGCACAAAGGGATTGCTGGGTAGTTGCAGACATAAAGCCTCAGCACGTCCTCACTTTGATCTTAGCAAAGTTGCTTTCTGCAGCTCTGGGGTGCTCAGCTCCTCCTCAGGAAACCTGCAGTGATCAGGAAAGAGTAGTTGAAATAGGCATTCCTTTGTTGATATTTGCTGGAAAAAACTCAGAGAATTTAGAGCTTTAGGGAAAGGGCATTCAGTAGATGCAGGGGTTCTGGGAAGGACAGGAGGGAGGCAGAGAGACCAGTGGCATGGTGAGGCTGTGCCCTGCAGGAAGGACTGGGGACTTGTACTTCTCTTTCTGGTATGTTAAAATGCTGGTTCCCAACTCAATTCCTTGGGCCTGGTCTGGGAGTGTGATATTGGGGAGCTATATATCCAACTAGCCTGGACAACATCATGCTTAATATTGTCCTAGCATGACTATGAATTGCTTCCCCTTTCATTCTCAAAAACATATTGTTTGAACATTATATTCTATGGTTACCCTTGAAGTGATGAATCAGATGACTACTTTGAAAGCCCAAGTGACTAGAAATGGGGAGATGAGGTTCTGAAAGAACGCCTGCTTTGTGCTACATAGCAGAGATCCCTCAACACTGCATTTACTTTCCAAGAAGCTCTAAGTGCATCTCAATTAGGATAACTCATCTTCAGTTCCTTCCACTTCCCAATGCTAGGCTTGCACTAGAGGTCTGGTGCTCAGAACAAAAGATTTTTCAAACCCCAAATAGCCTGGTAGCACTTTAGAAGCTGTTTTTGATTCTGCCTTACCAGTCACTGCCCTCTCCACTACCCCTTAAACATCCATCTCCTCATTTGATGCCATGTGATCTTAGTGCTCTGAAGAATACATTTTATTAGGTTGTCAGAAAAGCCATGATGCATTTTTTGTATAGAAAACATAGAAAAAGAAAAAAATACACCATAACTCTCAAAACAACTCAGTATTAAGGAAGAGCTGCAGAGAGCTCTCCCAGAATAGTTGCATTCACAGGGAAGTCGGGACGTCCTCGAAAGATCACCTGATTCGGTGGACAGGACATGAACCCAGGAGTGTCAGGCCTGCCACACTCAAAGAGCTTGAGTTCCTCATGAGCCAAATAAATGGAAGGTCCAGGAGAGAACTAAACAAAGAAAATAATTACTAGTGATGAAACTTAAGATATGGTGAGAGGTTAGTTAGTGGTAGAACTATTTGTAGGCCTGTGGCCTCACTAAAGCAATTAAAGGCATCTTTATGTGTGTTTCCCACTCTGCTGACAAGGCTGACTCCCCCAAGTTAAAAGTAACCAGGCAGACCCTGGTAAGCCCAAAGCTCTGAATCTGCCACCCTATATAAGAGTAGATTCCAGAAATTCTGCTTTCTTTTGTGTTTACAACTAACCTAGTCTATAGACAGATTCTGCCCCTTTTGAGGGGAAATGAACTCTTCTGAGCAAGTTGGAAGTTTAATCCCTGGTTTTATTCCATGTCCTAGTGATACAGCAGTCTCTAAACCTCTCTGCCCTCATGAACTTACACTCAGAAGAGATAGACAACCAAGTAAAGGAAGGTCACATAGTGCTGAGGGTGTAAAAGGAGTAAATGTGCAGGTGTGAGTAAGAGTAGTAGACCAGCAGACCAAATGATGTGTCATCTCTTTTTTTTTTTTTTTAAGATTTATTTATTTGTGCATAAAGAACTGGGGTACAGGCCAGAGGCTCAGGGGCGGCAAGAGGCTTCACCAGAGACAGAGTGGGGAGCAGAACAGATTAAAGAAGTACAATGCCGAGGGGAGCAACAGGCAGGTCAGGAGAGGTCTGCCACACCATGTGGTCACCTCCGGGGCAGGCGGGAATCAAACTCATGAGGAAGTGACTTTAGCTTCTTAGTGCTGTGCTTTAACCCGTTGTGCCACCAGGGAGGGCCAGATGTGTCATCTCTTAAGCCATAGTAACAACTGTGGGAATTTGTAGGTTTTTTCTTACTTATGGTGCGAGATCATTGAAAGTTTTTATTGGAGGAGTAATCTGGCTGACTACTCAAGTCAGATTATTTTTTATTTAATTAAGTAATTTTTTACATCATTCTTCATGTTGTACATTTTTTTTACTCTCCATTGTATTCCCTGTGGACCTCCCACCACCAATTCACCCATGAGTAATCACCATAGTCCTGTGTGCTCTTCCCACCTCAGTTTTGATCCTTTTCCCCTTACCACCCCCATAGAATGTCTCTGGTTTATAGTTGTTCATTTTTTTTTTTTTTACTTTATTACAATTGCTTTCTTAAAAAAAAACTGATCCCTTATGCTCCTGTGAAACCATCCAGTATTTTTCCTTTCCTTTCTGACTTATTTCACTAAGAATGACCCCTTCCAGCTCCGTCCATGTTACTGCAAAATGTATGAGTTTATCTTTTTGATTGCTGAATAATATTACATTGTGTCTATGTACCACATCTTCTTGATCCAATCATCTATTTTTGGGCATTTGGGTTAACTTCACATCTTCCTTATTGTAAATAGAGCAGAAGTAAACATAGGGATGTAGGTGTCCTTTGGAATTAATGTTTTTGGGTAGATACCTAGGAGTAGGATTGCTGGGTATATGGAAGCTCCATTTCTAGCAGTTTGAGAAACCTCCACACAGTTTTCCATAGTGGTTGGACCAGTTTGAATTCCCTCCAGCAGTGTAGGAGAATTCTTTTTTTTAACACATCCTCGCCAACATTTATTGTTGCTAGTTTTCTAATATATGCCATTCTACTGGAGTGAGATGGTATCTCATTGTGGTTTTGATTTGCATTTCTCTTATTACAAGTGATGTTGAACATTTTTTCATATGCCTGTTGGCTGTCTGCATTTCCTCTTTGGAGAAGTCTTTTTAGCTCTTCTGCCCATTTTTTGATGGGGTTGTTCACTTTATTTTTGTTGACTTTCATCAGCTCTTTGTATATATTTGTGATCAGACCTTTATCATTAGTACTGTGTGCAAAGATTTTCTCCCAATCATTGGGAAGTCTCTTTGTTTTGTGTAATGTCTTTTTTGCTGCACAGAAGCTCTTTAATTTGATATAGTCCCAGCTGTTTAACCTTTCCTTCACTATCCTTGATGTGGTGATGTATCTTAAAATGACTGACATTTTAAATGGACCACTCTAGCCGCAAAAAAAAAAAAAAATGCTAGATAATAGAAAGGGGAAAATGAAGACATTTTAGAAGACTATTGTTCATCGGGATAAGAGGAAATAGAAACTGGGTAAAGTGGGAATAGTCAAAATGGTGAGTAGTGTTTTGTCTGATTATCTTATATATATATTGGGAGTAAGAAAAGGTAGTCACCAATCACGCTAAGGGTTTTAGTTTTGGTCTCATGGCGATCCTATTTATGGGAATGAGAGCATTGGGGCAAAATAGGTTATAGGAATTCAGGGCTTTGGTACTTGATATTTCGACTTTGGGATGCTAAACTTGACGCTCAAACTGAGGCGCTGAATTTGTAGTTGCATATATTTTATACATGTATGCTATTTAAAACATCCAATTGTTCCTTTGAAAACTACATATAGAATTACCATATGATCCAACTTATATTTCTGGGCATATACCTAAAAGAACTGAAAGCAGGAATTTAAACAGATATGTGTACAGTAGCATTATTCATAATAGCCAAGAGGTAGATACAACCTGAGTTTCCATTAATGAATAATGAAAATGTGATCTACCTATGAAATATACTTACATATATTCATTTATATCTATTTTGTTGCATATTATATCCATTTCATACTCCCCTCATAAACACACTGGAATATTTTTCAACCTTAAAAAAGAACGATATCTGGGCCCTCCCTGGTGGTGCAACGGGTTAGGATGCAGCACTGCAAGCAAGCCACAGCTGCTTCAGTGCGAGTTCCATCCCCGGTCCCAGAAGTGATCCATATGGAGCAACAGACCTCTCCTGACCTGCCCGCTGCTCCCCTCAGCAGTGTACTTTGTTGATCTGCCTGTTCTGCTCCCCATCCTGTCTCTGGTGAATCCTCTCGCAACCCCTGCACCTCTGGCTTGTACCCCAGTTCTGTATGCATAAATGAATAAATCTTAAAAAAAAATGACAACCTCCTGACACATGCTACAAAGTTCATGAACCTTGAAGATATTATGATAAATAAAATAAGTCAGTCACAAAAGGACAAATACTGTGTGACACCACTTACATGAGCCTAATGTTTAATGGGCATATAGTGTTAGCTTGAAAGATGAAAACTTTCTGCAGCTGCTTAATAATAATGGCTACATAAGAATGAATATCCTGAGTGTCACTAACTTGGACCCTTAAAAATGGCTACCATAATAAAGTTATGTAAATTTTACCACAATAAAAAAGAATTCAGCTAATCTTGTGGGACAGGTACTGGTCAAGTCTGAATGGGGGTCAAGTCTGATTAGCAGGTGGCCTGACTTAGCAGTGGCAAGATGGATGCATGGAAGGCAGGCAAAGGTCTCTGCCCATAGGCTTGAGGGCATGTGGGCAACTAGTGTTAAAGCCAGGGCACTGGTTAGACCCACTAGAAACAGGGTAGATTAAGAAGGAACAAAAGTTAAATGTGGTATCCCACATCTCAAGAACATGAAGCTTTGCAATGGCAACTCTGGTGTGCCATTCTCTTCCCCTGGCACGTCCATCTCTATACAGTCTGCAGCTGAATGCCAGTCTCCTCCTACCATGCCCATCTGCTTCCTCTTTGAAGCACCATACACTTTCATTGCCAAGTTGACTTTCTCCCCACAGGATCCCCATCATGCCTTTCCCAAGGCTGCTCTTCTCCATTTTGCTGGAATTAAACCAGTGATTTCTCATGCCTCCTGACCCAAGGAGACCAGCAGAAAGGGCTCTGGCAGAGGTGAGGTCAGTGCAGGACCATGTCACTGGCCATTGGTAGCCTGAGAGGACCCTGGTGAGGTGGAAAGCAAAGTTCCACAGATGGAGATCCCTCAGGGAAAGCTGGGTTGACAGATCAGAGCAGTCGGGATTCAGAGGAAAGTGTTGCATTACTCTAGGTGTGAGCCAGGTCAGGATGGTAAAAGGACTGTTGAGTCAGTTAGAGTGTTTCTGTAAGATGCTCTGACCATCCTGTCCCAGAGAATCCAGAAATGCAGCATAAAGAGGCTTGCTGGTTCCCCTACAGCACTCTCCCATCCCAACTTAATTTTTCACGTTTGATTCTGAGAGCAGCAGTCCTGGTCTCGGGCCTCGGTACACAAATCTTCAACATTACCAACACAATTTGCAGCACTCTGACCCTGTAACTGAACCAGAATCGCCCTTGTCCAGCCTTTCACATCTGCATCCTCTTGCCCACATCTATTCTCCCAAAGGAGCTTCTCCCAGCTTACCCTAGAAATTTCTCTGTCTTGACTCAAGCTTTGCCTTTCAGCTGAAAGACTTGATTTTGCTTATCCCTTTGTCTTTAGGTACTAAGACTGAGTTGCAGAGAGAGAGACTTACAATAAGGTTGGTCAGGTTTAAGTGTCAGGGCCTTTCATTTCATCTTCCCTTCCACGGGCCTGTAGCAGCTTGACAGTGTCAGCTACTGGCAAGAACACTGCTTTGTGAACTATGCAAAAGAAAGGTAAGTAGGTTTATGTTTTTGTCTCCTTCCATCTGAACTTTGCCTCCACATGTTTGTCACCACATGAGTTCCTTGTGGTGTTGAAGTGGCTTTGTGAATTTGGGAGAGGTGGCCAAGGGAAAATTAACCTGAGAAGGCATTTAATTTGAATGTAGTGGGCTATTCATGAAGCTGACACTTTCTTTACTACGTATGAAGTTATCATTAGCTGTTCTGGTGTAGTAACAGCTTCAAGGGATCCTCCTTTTGCCCCTGTGCTGCCTCCTGTGGCAGACATGTAGAAGCACAGGGCCTGGGGCATGACACCATGGAAGTGTGTCCTAGGGCATCCGCGTCCAGAACCCAATCACTGGTGAAGCAGGCGGCAGAACTGGCTATGTGTGGAACTGTTAAGGGGAAGGACGTCCTAAAAGAACTCTGACCCTGTAACAGAACCAGAATCTGGTCTATGAAAAGCTCTTTCAGTTTTCACATGTATAGAATTCTAAAGAGAAAATTCTGTTTTCATTGATACCTAGTCAAAATGAAAGTTCATTCCTGGCAGGAATATACCCAGTATAATTATATATACAAGTATAATTATGCATGTGCAGATCTGAGTGAGCAAGGCAGAGAGGATCAGGGAGCCTATGGCTGGTTGAGACATGGTAGCTATGGAGCCTGTAGGAATTATGGTTGTGTGGTGGGTGTAGGGGTATGGGTCTCTGTGCTAGGAAACGTGCACATACACATTTACAAATGTGCATACACACTCAAATGCGGGCTATCTATGTGGGTATGATTGTGTGTTATACAGTATGTATACATTACACATATGAATTTCACTCCAAGAGAGAAGTCAAGGGCAACCCAGTGGTTTGGTTGTTATAGATGTTGTAGAACTTGGATTCTTGGTTTAATCACTGATGTCAGGCAGTTTTCTGTGTCCACCTCTCTGTGGAACTCAGGGGTGGCATGAGAAAGGGGTTCACAAGTGAAAGCAAGTGGGAATCACTCCATTGACTGCCCCAGAAGTTCTCCTACCCCAAGAAGGTCTGGAGATGGGGGGTGGTGTGGGGGTGGGAATGGAATGGGTTTACTCAACGCTCTGTGAATTGGGGCAGAGGACAAAGGGGCATTGAAAGGGATAAAGAACAGGCAGCACCCCAAATACACATCAGCTCAAGGCTAGATCTGCTGGCACATTCAAGAGGGTCAGTCAGGAAGCTGCAGGAAATGGAAGACACTGGGCTGGACACAGTCACACTTGAGTTCCACAAGCCCAAACCTCTCCTGGTAGGTAAAAGAAGACAGAATGATGTTTGCTTTTGAAAACTGTAAATCTGCCCAAGTGTTGGCTTGGCTGACAAGCTGGAAAATTCTTAGGGTAACAAAAAAAAATTCAAATAAGAATAACAGCATTGGAGTCATGAGTATAGTTTTTATTTTAGTTATGCTCCCATATCTCTGTGAAGTCAATCCAAAGCATAATTAATACTGTTTTTATTTTATTTCACTTTTTACTACAGAGAATAAGTTTTGATTGTAAGACAGACACACACGAGCATACACACAAACACACATACACTCCCAGGAGCATACACAGAGTACAATATATTTGCCATGTAGCAGTAACGAGGAAGATGGAAGATATCCCCAAGGTGCTGATTAATGTCAAGTGAAGGAAGTAGGTGAAGGCATTTCTGGAGTGGGGGTTTCTGAGCAGCCTGCATGGGTGGGGGTACCTAGGCCCCACAGGTGCAGAGACCCCAGCTCCACCTCCCCACTGCCTCATAAACCCACATGCCTCTTCCCTACTTTGCCCCCCAAGTTAGAATGCCATACTTCAGCCCCATCATGACACTGTCTCTTCCTCCTACCTCCTGCTTCTTATTTTCAACTCTTCTCCTCCTCTTCCTTCTTTATTCTCCCCTCCCTTCTTCTCTTTACCTCCTTCCTTCCATTACCCCTCTCCAGTGCTCCCAGATCCACATTCCATCTTGCTGTTTGTTTTGAAAAATAAATCCCGAACATTTATACCTGTTCCTCTCTTGGAAGGAAGGAAGGGATATGGGAGAGATGCTGGCTAAGGTCTGGTGTGGCTGTGGAATAAGAAAAGAGCTTCACAGGGGTGTCTTGGTTGAGGCAGAAAGACAGAGAGAACACGTTGGGGTGCAAGAATCTGGGACACCATGGTCTCTGGCAGTCCAGAAGTGCTGTATGGCTGGGTAGTGATGGTGAGTTTGCTTTCTGGGGTGACTGTCTCAGCTTCTCTGTCCAGCTCTGGGCACAGAGTCACCTGGATAGAGCTTCTGATGTTCTAATTCACACAGCTCTGACCTGGTCTCAGGAAGGAACCTCAGGAAGAAGGATATAAGGACCCAATAGCCCTGATATATGAGCTTCAGTGTCCTCTAGTTATCTCTCATGAGGGCCTGGGATTCCTATTCAGAGCCTCACAACCTTCTCTTCTTAGCTCTAGCTCTGTCCTGAGTAAGTCTGAACCTCACACTCAGTAAATTAGAACCAAAGTTGGGTCTCTACTTCTCAGCCGCCCAAGCTAGGGCTCACCATAGTGGTAGGAACCCGCCCCTGTAGGAGAGCACACTCTTAGAACCTTGTTGAGACAGATGGTGTTTTGCTTATCTCCTCCCAGAGTTCATTTTTTGGTCTAATGAACAGACCATCTGAAATTAGCATAGTGGTTCCCTTAAAAGTGACTCTTTTACATTTGACCCTTGTGCATTTTTTCTTAAGCTTTTAAAAAATAAAAAGTGTGGCCCTCCCTGGTGGCGCAGCGGGTTAAAGCACTGCACTGAGAAACTAAAGCCACTTCCGCATGAGTTCAATCCCCACCTGCCCTGGAGGTGACCCACAAGGCACGGCAGACCTCTCCTGACCCGCCCGCTGCTCCCCTCAGCAGTGTACTTCATCGATCTGCCTGTTCTGCTTCCCGCTCTGTCTCTGGTGAATCCTCTCACCCTCCGCATCTCTGGCCTGTACCCCAGTTCTGTATGAATAAATAAATAAATCTTTAAAAAAAAAATGAAAAGTGTGCTTTGGCATCCAATGACCTTTGGAACGGTCACCTCTTTTTCCATGATAGAAAGTCCAGCGTCTTTTAGCTGTGAGCTGGGGCATGTCCCTGGGGCTCAGGGTATTCCCAGTACAGGAAAGGGAGCACCAGGGCCAGCAGCACCTTCAAGTTGGATCAGAGACCTTGGAAAACATCTAGCGGAGCTTCCCCAACTTTTCCTGGCAATTAAATTCTTCCTACCATGAAATCCAGCGAGCAATTCCAGTACCTCCAACAGATGAACAAGGAAATGTTCTCCTCAAAGATAGACTCACTGAGGTGAAGGGCTGCCACCAACCCCCACCCCCCTTTCCCTGCCATGAGCTCTCAAGGTGACTTTTGATGTGTAAAACTGTGTTATAGTTCCTCTGTCTGAGTGTCCCAAATCAGTTGGGAGATCTGCAAGCTCAGTCCTTTATCAGAAAGAACTTTCTCACTGGTCCAGAGGATGATCCAAAACACTGTCACCACCACCTCCCCTCCTGAGACTCTGCTCCTCAAATCTCCTTTCAGCTGGTTAGAATACTCCCAATTCAGGCTCCCAGAAACTTCTTGCCTGGTCCACCTTCCAGGGTCCCACTGGCATTCTGCTCCTTGTGGGTGATGTAGCAAGTCCCATTCTCCTGGGCCATCCCTGTCTCCAGAAGCCAGTCAAGCACCAGGGTGGCCATGGTTGTACGTAGAACACCTGTCACCAGATGTGACAGGTTGAGAAGTTCCAGGAGGAGAAAGGTCAAGAGCCTGCTCACCTCCCACTGTATGAGGCTGAGATGAGTGGAAATCTGTGTTGTCCAGTCCAGAGGGAGCTTTTCCAGGGCCACGATGGAAACTCCTTACATTACTGAATTACTTCATCTTTTTATTTCTTTTATATATTTTTAAGATTTATTTATTTATGCATATAGAGCTAGGGTACGGGTCAGAGGTGCAGGGCAGTGAGAGGATTCATCAGAGACAGAGTGGGGAGCAGAACAGGCCGACTGATGAAGTACACTGCTGAGGGGAGCAGGGGGCGGGTCAGGAGAGGTCTGCCGTGCCATGTGGGTCACCTCCAGGGCAGGTGGGGATCGAACTCATGCAGAGGTGGCTTGAGCTTCTTAGTGCTGTGCTTTAACCTGCTTCATCTTTTTAAACAGAACCTAGAAAGATGAACCCTTGGAGGTTACTTCCCAATTCAAAATCTGAAATTATTTTAGGAGAGTTTAGTTAAAAATTTTACCTGTTTGAAAAAAACTTTTTTTACCTGTTTGTATCACGAGTCCCCATCAACAGCTAGACCACATTGAACATCAGGTAGCTACAAAAAAAAAGTAATTACAAAAGGAAGATTCCAGATGGTGATTATGGTTTCTGCCCCCGTCCATTGTCCGTGACTGGTAAGATTGCAGAAATGATTGGAGAATCCAGGGGGTCAGAAATTTCCATCATGGTTCACTACCCAGAGAAGGAAAGGAAAATGTGAATGAAAGCAGGACAAGGGAAAGAAGAAGCACACAAGGGCACTACTGTACTCTGATCACCTGCTATGTGCTAGGTACTCATTCTGCTACCACGTTGAATCTACACCACCTCTCCCAGGGGCAGGAATTACTCTGTTTACCAATCAAATGGAGAAACAGACATAGTGTAGTAAATTCCTTAAGGTCACACAGCGGAATCATGTCTTTCAAGAGTACCAAAGGGGAGGGGAATGAAGGAGGCAGACAGGATGGTGGAGCAAGGACACTGCTAATAGCGTTTGCTGGAAACATTTCAGAAGAGGATTGCACTTCAATCTGAGGAGTCATCACATTCACTGCCCTTCTGGGGAGGAAGGCCACAGCCACTCACCTGCTCCCAGATGCAGTCAGAGCTGGTTCAGGGCAGCACAGGGGGGGCAGGAACTATGCTATTTTAAGGACAAAAATGGAATAATGTATATAAAGCACTCGGTGCTATCTTTGTTTAGAAAAGGTTTATTTATTTATGAATACAGAACTGGGGTACAAACCAGAGGTGCAGGGGCAGTGAGAGGATTCACCAGGGACAGAGTGGGGAACAGAACAGGTTGATTGATGAAATACACAGTTGAGGGGATCAGCGGGTGGGTCAGGAGAGGTCTGCTGCACCATGTGGGTCGCTTCTAGGGCAGGGATCGAACTCATGCTGAAGTGGCTTTAGCTTGTTAGTGCTGTGCTTTAACCCACTGTGCCATCAGGGAGGGCCCCTCAGTGCTATATTAAATGGACATTGTGTACCGGCTTTGTTTTTTTCAGTATGTTCCATTTAAACATCCTTGATCTAAGTTACATCACATAATAAAGGTTTCTAGAAAAGCAACCCCAGTTTGGGATTATAGGTCAAATAGGACAAATGCTGAGGTGGGTGAGGCCCTGTCTTTGACTACTCTCTATATACAATTTATGGGGATGGTAATGGGGGAAGAACTGATTTGAGGGACACAGTGGGGTTAACCCCAAGAGAAAATGATAGGTTAGATGTCCCCATCTGAGTGTACTGAGGGCACAAGTAGATTTTAGGCACATCCACTCCAAGTTCTGCTCTTTTGTTCGCACAAATGAATGATTCACCTCCCTGCCCAAGATGGTGCCTCAAATTTCATTGAGATACATTTGTTTCAGATCTCAAACTTCTGGAGAGTGTTTCTAAAAGATCTGGAAAAAGGAATGCCTAAGCTAGTGTCAAGTACATCAGAGAGCTGACATATTGCTGTTCTCTCAAAGAGTCTCCATAGTAGTCGGGGGCCAGGACAGGGTGAGAGAGGGTCAGGGAATAAGACTGTGTCAAGTGGGTATGAAAACTGCCCATTGAACAACTTTCCCCACAGAGTCACAGGTCAGAATCACCATCATGAGGGTGTCCCCACCCCCAGCAACCCTTTAATCTGGGCAAAGGAGGCTATCAATGCCATCCTGCTTTGGTTTTAGTTCTGATGTAGAGAAATTATTTTCTTCCCAAGGACTTTCAGGTAGAGAGAGAAAGTGTACGTGTCATGAAAGATGTGAAAATAGAGGGCCCGAAGCTGTGGGTCATGGTTTGTGGTTAGTCCTTCCACATATATAAACAGTGAACAAATGTTTATAAACAGGAACTCTTCATTTTAGTGATGAAAGCCTCTGACCCTCGCCCACTCTGATTGCCTGCACACATGCACATACACGTGAACACACACACTCACCATCCGTTTTTCTCTCACACAACTGTGTGGAGCAAGAAGCTGGAAGAGGTGTCAAGAGTCATCAATCACCTTCATCTTTCTAGTCCCAAAAAGTTCTCTTTTATTGGCCCTCCCAGGTGGCGCAGCGGGTTGAAGCACAGCACTGAGAAGCTGAAGCCACTTCTGCATGAGTTCGATTCCCGCCTGCCCTGGAGGTGACCACATGGCGTGACAGACCTCTCCTGACCCGCCCGCTGCTCCCCTCAGCAGTGTACTTCGTAGATCTGCCTGTTCTGCTTCCCGCTCTGTCTCTGGTGAATGCTCTCACCCTCCGCATCTCTGGCCTGTACCCCAGTTCTGTATGAATAAATAAATAAATCTTTAAAAAAAAATTCTCTTTTATTAAAGCCATTGCCCTGGATAACATGCTTGAGAAATGAGCTCATGGGTCATCCTCCCCTTTAGGTAGAAAATCCCTTGGAAGCTTTGAAAAAGAAGCACTTCCAGCAGAAACCAGTGGACGGAGAGTGAGATTGGGCTAGGAAGAGTTATCCTGAGTTGAGTGTGTCCCTTGCTTCATCTCTGGATTTCAGTTCCCCTGGATTTGAGCAGTGCCTGGCCTCTGTCACACAGACAGTGACCCCAACCTAGCCCAGAAAATGCCAACATAGACGAGGGGTGTGCGAGTGGTTTCAATGTTGGATTGAGGACTTTTATTTCCCCCAAAATACACAGAAATTGTTCTCCTCTCCAGGCCCTCTTAGCTTTTCTTACTTTGTTCTGTCTTTTCCCCTGTCTTTGAAGGTAGGGTAAGACTTGCCATCCAAGCACATTCCTCTTCCCAATCTGCCCCTCCCTGGATTTCATTCTTGTGTTTAAGTGGCAGTTGCTTATGTAACTGTAATCTGGACACACACGTCTTTCATAGGCAATGATATGGCTTCACCTTCCTAAAGTGATCAAGCTTTTCCAGGGAGTCTTTGGATCCTGCCAGTTCCCCTCATTTTTTACCTTTGTTGCAAATGTTTTAGCTACAGAAAATGAGATTTGAGTCTGTTTGGTGAATAGGAATTTCGATCCTTGAAGAATTTCTGGATTTGTGAAGTTACTTTGAATAGCATCTGCTGTCACATTTATAGGTGATAAACAAAAGAATAAAAGGAAAATACCTCTCCTTATATTAAGAAGGAATGAGATTTAAAATTTCTAATTTTAGAGACTTTTCCTCCATTGCAAATAAATGCACAATTGTTTTAAAAACCCTTTCTCTGTGTCCTGGTGCTACCTGCTCCATCCTCTCTACTCAGGGACATTTTCCAGTTTTCCAGCTCCGAGTCTTATCTCATTTGTAGTCTACTTTACTCACAACTGCTGGAATATTGGTCCTCAAACACCTCAGGATCTCTCAACTTCCAATTCATGGCCATGATTTATATATAGATAGATAGGTATCTATCTCTCTCTCTCTATATATATATATGTCTTTCTTCATTTTGTACATTTTTCCATCTCAGTTATAATCCCTGTGGACTGACCATGGTCTTTATGTCAAGGCCCTGTGCCAGCAATCCTAACCTACCTTCAGCTCCTCTCCCAAACTTTTATTTCAAATGGAAAGACCACACTATTCTGGACATTGACCCCAGATCTGCTACCAGAGCTGCGTGGCCTCAGACAAATTACTTGATTTCTATGAGACTAATTTTTTTTTTCTTCTGAGAGGAATAACATGTCTCTATTACTGGCTTTTTGAGGAGGATCAAATAAGATAGCATTTGTCATAAAGAGGGTACAAGGCTTACTTACTAAATTGCTTCATCCATGCTTCTCCACTTCCTTGCCTTTGCGCTGGCCACACTCCCCACACCTACTGCCCAATGTTGTGCTTTGCAAATGGCCTGTCTGGAAATGTCTTCGCTGATGGTCCCCTATAATTCAAAGTTGCCTCTGTGGTCTGCAGCTGGGTGTCAATAGTGTATGGATTTGGGGCGAATCTTGGGGGGTAAACTTAGCAGGGGTAAGGAATGCCAGAGAGGGAAATACAGGGAGCCCTCATGAACATAGGCTGGGTTCTTTTTTCTCCTCAAAGTTGAAGTTGCAATAAAATGAAAGGAGGTGGAGGAGGAAATGAACTTGGAAAAATGATGTTATTGAAGGACCGGCTGCATTTCAAGAGGCAGGGTGGGGTTTCCATTTCCTTCAGAAGAGGTGCTCTGGGGACGGGCTCCGGCTTCACCCTTCCGAACATATGCTGAGATGGTCCAACAGGCTCCATCTGGACCCCAGGGAGGAGCCTCAAGAAAGCCTAGAAAGCAGGAAGTTGTCCCTATGTGATAATATTCAATCAATGAGCAGCCTTTGTCATGGAGTGGAAGGGGTCAGAGTTGTCTCAGACTCTGTCTAGACAGTTCAGGTGATTGACCAGAGATGAGTCCTCCTGATCGCCTCACTCACCAAGTCTCCTCGCTTCCCTTCCACTTGGCATTTTTATTCCTGGTTTAGACCCAAAATAGATATTGTGTTTGCCACTTGATTTATGAAAATAACAGAGCCATTATCCCCCACAGAGTAACTACTTAAAACAGGAGTCATTTTATTCTTTATAAATTGTCAGTTGACAGCTTTTCTCATGTCTATAAAGTGCTTTGAGCTACTCAGAAGAAAGATGTTACCTAACATGAGGCATTATTTTTGTTGGTATCACTTCATAAGACAGGACTCCTTTAAAACGGAAATAGGTGTGGAAAATAATTATTTTGTTTGCTTTGGTTACATCTGGGTCTTAGGATAACAAGGTAGGACTTCCAGAAAACCAAATCACAGGGGGAAAATAAAAGGACCCCACTTTGTATGCTTCCTGTCACCTGAGGGTCTACAGCCTTTACTGACATTAATTCATTAATCCCCTGGGGATAAGTCCACAGTTTTATAAACAGGGAGACAGCCCTCAGTAACCAAAGGAAAGAACCCTAACCAGCAGGACTTATTTGAAACCCCCTTTGGGATGTGCTGAAAATGCCCTTTTTGGTCACACAACGGGCTCATTGAAAGTCAACACCCTTTGCTAACAAGCAGCAGTGGCAGGGGCAGGAGCGACAGTGTCCCTTCTGACTTCTCCTCTCATGGCCTCCTCCAGACACACTGATAACTGAGATGACTCTGGACACTCAGTGGCTACCATGTGTCTGGGCTGATTGCATGAACCCAGCACTAAGCTAGAATACAACTGACCAGTTCACCCATCTTCCAGGTGGTGGAAGCACACGTCTCCCAAGGTCAGGTTTAGAGTTTGAAAGTCAGGATCTTTGCCTGAACACAGCCCTACTCACCCAGCCCAAGGTAGGGACTAGTGAACACTGCTTCCATCCATCCATTCATAATTGCCCCATGGCAAGTAAGCACGACCCAGCAAACTGGAGAGACTGGAGACTGGAAATCCTATAGATCTTAAACTCCAAGGCGCCTCTTACCAGCCATGTGATTTAGGGAAAAGTGTTTTCCAAGCCAGTTTCCTCATCTGCAAGATGGGAACAATAACTTAGCCCCTGTAGGGATGTCATTAAAATTATTGCTTACACACATGTGTTAGCACCCGCCATCGCAGGGGAGGTGACTAGAGCAGCTGTCACTGGCAGGCAAGATCTGAATGTAGCTCCACTGACGTCATAGTAGTAGCTTGGAATTGGCCATGGCAAGAACATTTCCTCCATGGAAATCAGTAAATATTACAAAATAGGGCTTATGGTTCCCCCCAAAGAGCCTATTTATCAGTGCACCACTTGCATAGTAGACACTCAATAAATGTAGCTATTAATAGTAAACTCAGGGGAAACCCATGTTGATTCAAATTGTAGAAATAGAATGCATCCATTATATGGAACATAAAATCACTGCTTGTTTTACAAGAAAAGTGATATCACATCTGCCCAAAATTGATCACAGAAGAAGATAAATGTGAGGCCTTTGTTGGTACGTGGAGCTTGTCATTTAGATCTATTGCTTTTGCTTATTGAACTTGGGAACATATTTTCTGTTGCTTCTAGTAACTCTAGTAATTGTGCGACTTACAAGAATGTACTGGCTACAACCCAAACCAACAAAAAAAAAAAGAATTTTGGAAATGGATTTTACTATTTCCAAGCTGGAGAAACAGCTTGTCAATCATCAAACTTCCAACATCATGCTTGATTCTACAACTGATGCAGGAAATATGCAAAGTAATTCTTGACTTCATGAAATTCACAGTCTCCATGGGGTGTGAAGAGAGGAGGCATACATATTTGAAGTAATACAAAAAACAGCTATTGCCAACCCATCTCTGCTACAATATGCTTCTGCATATCAGAAATTCAGGCAGTGAATTAAATGACGTCAACTTTTCAGGTTAACCAGTAAGAAGCAATGTTGGAATCTGAACTCTAAGAGCCTTTTCAGTAATAATTAAGGGGCAAGAGATGGTTTTATGCATGGACATAAAAAAAATGGGCTAAAGTTTGTATGTCGATAAAGATTGGACATGTTCTAATAAGAAGCTAATGTTTCCATGGCCAACATATGCAGGAAGATCAAAAGACTTGAAAGGGGATTGGATTCACCATGGGTGGGGAAAGTCTCATGGAAAAAAATGGCTGTTTCTTTTATCTTCTCTCTTGCTGGATATTTATACATCTTTGTAATATTTTTGCTAAATGATGAACACAACCTTGTGTTTGCTAAAAATGCAATAAGCTATCTGATGAGGTGACCATGACCGTGGTGGAAGGAGGTGAGCCCGTAGAAGGGCATACAGAGCAATGGGGGTGAAGGCCTTTCCTTCCTGTGCCTGCAAAATCCTAACACAATAAGGAGTATTTGGACCCAGTGTACTTTTTTTAATCAAATATTTCCTGCTTTTATTCTTCCTATCTTCCTTCTTGCCCCTGCCATTTTTCTTTAAACATTGTAGACTTTTGTTACTGTAGCTAACTCAAACATGATTCCAGATAATAAATATCGGAGCAATGATGGCAGAGGCATGGCTTGGCTGGGGGGAAGTGATACTTCATTTCATATATCATTTACTACTGTGCTAGGCAGCGATTCCACTAAGCCAGGAAAGATTTAGAAAATTAGGTAGGGAGGGGGGAAACTCCAGTAACATCACTGCTCCATCTCCATTATCTTGTAAAGTTTATTGATGCACAACAAGAGGCAATTTATAATGATACTGTGATGCTGCTGATTTACACAAGGAGGAGAAATATGGTGCTAAACAGTCTCTATAGCATTTTATATTTGTCACAGCTTTATTGGCAATGTAGTGATCTCTCTCTGGGACCCAAATCTGGGTCTTCTAGAGCCCAGTTTTGAGTTGAAAGCAAACATCACATTGTGTTGTGGCTGCTCAGGCAGCCCTGAGATAACTGAGGGTCTCCATGGCAGAAAAGTAACAAAAAGCTGCCAGTTTGCTTCTGCTGTCACCCTGAGGCTAAGGTGGAGCCAGGCAGGGAGAGATCAAGGATCTTGTCTTCAGAGAGAATAAGGAGACTCTGGGAGGCCTAAGAGGTAGGGAAGCAGCTGTTCCTTCCCTCCTGGTCAGCAGACTGAAGAACCCTGCACATTGTCTCCATGGTCACTCATCCAACAGAACACACAAGTTCTCCTAATGGCCTTCATTTCCCTCAATTCCCACTCCCTATGCCATCCCAGGTCACAAATTTATATGAGTGACCAGTTATCTGTGCAGACTTGAGACCATGCCTGTGCCAGACACAGAGGTCTGATGTTTGCAGACCAGAGCAAGGGGTACATAGAGGAATTACTCCCACACATAAAACCTCAACCTCCCCATTTTTGAGAGGCTGGTGGCCTTAGGAATAGCCAGAACATGTTTAGTGTTTTTGGAAAGGAATATGGGCTTCTCATCCCAGAGAGGAAAGGAAAAAAGCCAGATGTTAGGATGGCTGGCCCCAGGGCCAAGAGGTGAGGATGGTGTGTGGGAACTGGGTCACACTTGCACCTCCCTGGGCCCCTGAGAACAGCCTCTCAGCTCTCAGGGATACTTCAAAGCAAATTCCATAGTCTGACTCACTGAGTATCTTACATGATCTCACCCCCCCTGCGCCCCCCCCCCACATCCCTTTCTTAGGAAGGTCTAGACACAGCCATCAGGCCACCTGGATCCCTCCCTGACCCTCATATCAAGAAAGACTCTTGTCTTGCCCCCTAGTTGCTCCTGAGGCTACCAAGAAATCTCTGAGCAATACCCGTTGTTTAGGTCCTACATACCTGTGGTGAGTGACCTATTCTTCAGAAGAAATTACTTTCCCTCCCTCTTCCTGAGAATTTAGCTGTAAACATTCTTTTTCTACCCCTTCCCTCCTATCTCCTCAGCATCCTCTAATTGTTCTCTTAGGAATAATTACCAAATGCACACCACAGTTCTCAGAAAAAGGCTTTATCTTTGTATGTCTTGAATCTTCAACCCATATGTCTCCTCTGACTAGTTAAATCAGACCTCAGTTTCTGTAAATTGAAGATAGCAATACTACCTCTGTAGTGGTATGCTAGTAAATGTTGAACAGCTATTTCTCAAAAAGCCAAACCAACAAGACAGAAATTTCTGATCTTCTAGCATTTGCCAATTTTATGTATAAATACTTCCATCATGATTGGATTCAATGGCACCATGGTTCCACTGAAGGTGAAACTGGAAAGAGACCCATAGGTGGACTTGGTGAGCTGATTCCAGCAAACCCTGAGCCTGTCCAGATAGGTAACGCATAATCACTCTTCAGCAGTGTGTAGTACAGTGCCTGACACATGTAGATGTATATATCAGAGTAGAGACAGCTGCCAGAACCTCAGCCTGCAGATCTTCCTGCCTTTCAGAACACAGTTAATTGATCCCCTCTTCTGAGGAAGCAAATTGTAAATTATTTTTAAAATAATATGAGGCTTTCACTCTCCTGGCTACTGATAAATTACTTTGAGCACTTTCTTGGAAATAACTCAAGGTCAGTGCATGTGCCTCAGGGTGACGTTGAAAAGGGATTTGTCTGTGCCATCTCCTTCCTTGCTACCGGGGTAGCCGAATCTATGTCTTGCTAGCCACACTAAGCTGCCTTGGCCATCATCATGACGCTTGTGACAAAATACAGCATACAAAACATTGTTTTACTTTTAGCAAGTTCCTAACATGCTTGTTCCTTTCCTAAGCAACAGCTGTGCTGCAGGCCACATCCAAGAAAGGAACAAAGTCACATTGTTCAAAGCAAACAACTCCAGTATCAGTTGGAACAAACACACAATCACACTTCCAGACCTCAATCTCCAAGCCCAGCTGGACAAAGCAGAGTGAAAAGGCTCAAGGCCACAAGGCGGCAAAACACACCTTTATCTGCTTTCAAAAGACCTCTATCAAGTGCAGTTTCTGTGTGGATTCCCCCAACCCCCAACTGCTACTAATATCCTTTTAGAAACCTGAAAATAGCATGTCTTTTCTTACTGATGGGTTCTATTCCAGGTGACTTTGATTGATTTATTTTTTCTTTGCCACCCCCTGTGTTTAGAAGAGGACAAAAGGTTTTCTTTCACTTTGCTGTTCATTTTTAAAGTCCCTGTAGTAAGACTATCATTTCACCTTTTAAAACTCAGGGTCCCCAGCTGTTGGACTAGATGATCATTATAGGTTCTTCTACCACTTGATATCCTATGAGTCTATGAGCAGTCTCCCCTTTTCTGGTCTCCTGCCCCAAGGCAACAGGCTGATTGCCAGAAAGATTTACATGTGGAAACATACCATATGCAATTTACTATTTGCAGACATGCATGCCTGACAGATGGTTCATAGCTCTCTGAGCTATTGATGTTGGGCACACAGGGAATCTTCTAGAAATCTGTTCCTACAGTTCGCTTAGCCAGCCGAGGGTCAGGAATGAAAAACTAGTCACCCCACAAAGGTGGGCATTTTGGAGGTCCAACTATTTCACTAATAGCAAAGGTTAAAGTGAAAATGAAACTAGACTGGCTCTTAGCCAGCCCTGAGCACATATGCAACTGTGCTTCTTGCACACATTAACAAAAATTGAGAATCTATTTAGATAAGTCTCTAGTTGCTTGGCAAACTCCAAGTTAAGAATTACTCCAGACATACTGAAAACAGCTCACCAGGCAACAATGGGAAAGAATAGAATCCCAGTGAGTGAGATACAGGGAAGATAACCCTGCCTAGATAGTCAGGGTCTTTAAAGAAACCAGAGAGAGGAGCTGTGTAGTGAGCATTTCTCCAGGCAGAGAATGCGAAGAGAGGCAATTCTTGGCAAGTTCAAGGATATATTACAAGCCCACTAACACTTTCCATGATGATGGGGATGCTGTTACCGTAATTCAGTATCTACCCTTTGCACGGCAACCCCCACCCCTGAATTATTACACCAATGTTACCAAAGAGCAGTCAAAACTAAGAGGGGTGAGGGATTTGACGCGGCAGCAGTATAGGGTAGTCAGGATTCGACTCCATGTGTCTCTTATGTCCCACAGGTGATCAATGTATGTAAGCCACAAACTCTCAGTGTAAAGGTTGAAGGGTGGTTTTGGTGAAAGTGATAGAAATAGAGTTTGATTGTTTTTAAGGGATTGAAATGTGAAGTTATGAGAAGTTTGTACTTTTCAGATTTTTATATATGTATCATTAGATCTAATGGAAACCCTGACAATTCTGAAAGTTAGTATTTTTGACCACTATTGTTTTGGATTTCTTCAGAGGGAGAAATCAAAGCCCAAAGGAGCTAAAAACCTTTCCAAAGAAACTTTAGCTAGTTGGCCAGGACTCAAATCTGTCTCTCTCGAATGGATTTCTATAGCCTGCTATTGGAGAATAAGGAGAAAGTATCCTATTGGGTAGAAACATCTAAAAGACCAGTGTTGTTAAGTCATCTGGTCTCAAAGTGTCTCTTAACCAGCCCTGGCACACTGCTGTCCTATGGGAAGTCTGAAAGGGCTTAGAAAAAATGATCCTTGGGATGGGCATATTCAGAGTTGTTACTATGATTTTTCTTCTCTAACAAGAGGGAGTTGAATATGTGGATCTTTAAGCTTTCTACTGTAGCTATTTGTCCTTCTGTAGTCCTCAGGGATAGAAGAAAAGTAGTTGTCTGCATTAAGGAATGGGAGGGGCCCCTAAATCATTTCTGCAAGGGTGTGGGATAGACAGCTTGGGGTCTCTGTCCAATCAGGGACTCTCTATCCACATTAGTCTCCCTAATGCTCTCTCACTCCCCTGGGCCCAAAATATCTTTTTGCAATCTGATGTGGCAAGTTTTCAACCTGGGCAGGCTGTGTGCAGTGACCTAGTACCTATCAGGTAACAAAGATAAATACAAAAGAGGAAGGCTGGAGGAACTCAGTTATGTTGTCATTTTGCTTCAGATAAATCCTGAATAACCAGGAACCTGAAAGAACAGTCAGTGATCAACCATGAGAAACCACTGCTATAAAGCAGATTCCTAAGAACCCCATAGAAGGAATCAAGGATCCCACACTGGGATCTCTTTCCTTGACTCCACTACCTAAGATGATATCTCTCAAGAAGTTTATTTGCTTTTGTGTGCACATGATCTCTAAGATGGCTTGCTAAAGCACTTGGATGAATCATCTGCTACCTCCATTTACTCTCCACCGCTTCCTCCTTAATCCCTGAGGCCTGCCTTCTGTCAGACCAATCAATCCAATTGCCCAATACTTGATGCCCCAAATCGTTTTCCTCACTCTGCATACTCTCCTCTTGAAACATACACCTGTTATAAAGGGACTATAGAAACAATTTTTCCTCAATAAAATTCTCTACACATGCATTAATTTCTCTCTCCTAGAGAGTAGCCATGCAGTCAGCAAATAACCACTAGCCTCAGCCATTGCTGGGAAGATAAAGGATTATTAAAAGAGTGGCCAGCTGCTTGCCAGTTGCAGTCTAGGCGGAGAGTGCAGGGAGGCTGCTCTGTCTTTGTCCTTGACCTCCGAGGAAGACACTAACAATCTTTGGCCATAATAACTGTCTGGTTCATTTTCTCCTGGACCAAGTTTATATAAGTTGTAAGCCTGATAGTCACAGGGAAATGAAATCTTACATATAAACACTATCTTTCAATCACTTAAAAAGGGCACTTTCTCCCCTGTCCCTGCCCAGACATAGCAGCAGCCTTGCTTAGAGCAATCTTGAGCTCAGAGCTGTGAAGAATTGCTGTAGGTAGGAAGAAATGTTAGCTCTGGAATTCAATTAACTGTCAGCCTTGCTGTTTGAGTTGGGATGAGTCACTCCTCTTCTGCAAACTGGCACGGGGGCTGTGAGCCACCAAGATTAATGGTGATTGATAAGCTGCTAGAGGACCAGGACTCAAAGCCGCCCAGAATCCTTCCCTCACCCACACACATCTTAACATAAAAATATAATAAAGAGATAGTGGGAGAGAAAGTGTGAGTACATGGGAGATGCTGTTAAGCATTTGCTGTATTCTCTTCTTTTATATTTGTAACTTTCACTGGATTCTAAGCTAGTGAAGAGCAGGGATGATGCTTCTTCTCATTCAGTTCTCAAGCAAATAAATGCTTAAGGGGGGAAGAAAGGATGCTACCTGGCACCCCGCCTGAGTCCTGTTCAATGATGAGGGGAAGTAACTTGCTAATAGGAAAAAGAACTAGAGTCAGTTCCAGCAAGGCTGCTGAAAATTGGAGCTCTAACCACTACACATGTGGCCTTTACGCCGGTCGACTGTGCTGTTTCTCTATTTCTCATAGAAAGAAAAATGTGAGCATGAAAAGGGGGAAGCTGTGTTTTTCCATCCCACACCATAGTGTGCATGTGAGCTCCACACAGTAGAGAAAGCGCCCCCAGCCCTGTGAGTGAGTGAGGCTGCAGTGCCCTGGCTTTGTTCGTTTCCCCCAGTGCCACTGTTCATTTTCCAGAAGCCTCTATCCTTCATTTCAGTTTTGTATTTGCAGATACAACCTATGATACAATTCAAAGGGCGACAAAATTTTTAGTGAAGGATAGAAAAAGTAATAAAAGATCGGTTAAGCTTAAAATTCCACCAAGAGCTGAGGATGAATATTGACACATAAGAAAAGCATGTGGGAAATGTTACCGGCTTGTGAGAGAACCAAGTCGACTGGCAAACAGGCAGATGGACAACATTCAGGGACAAGAGGGATGAAATAATGTGCTCTAAACACGAGGGAACTACCTACCAGCTGACAGTGCTGGTCCTGTTATTTACACATTTCTGAACTCCAGGTAGATAAGAGACAACAGGGGGAGAATGCCTCAGCATGAGTTCCTAATTTGAGTTAAAACTTGAAAATCACTGCTCTAAGCTGCAGAGATTTTTGGTTGGGTCCATTTTATATTCGGACTCCGCGATACATCACAGTGTCACTTGTTTTTGCTTTCTTTGCCTTTGTCTTTGCTTTCTCTCCCTGTTTCCCTACAAAACCAAACATACTTGCTCTACCAGCTTCACAAAGAGAAAACAATTCCAAGAGGAAATCATTTCACAGCAAGTGAGCCCTGGGAAGAATTCAAGACTGAGGAGCCCTTGTAATGAGATTAAGGGAAAAATGCTTTTGTGCATCCAACTCAGACCCGTCCTCAGTACATGTAGGGAGCCAAAACAAACACAGGCATTGTTTTGGGAAGGAAAAGGTTAACAAGCTATGAAAACAAAATTAGAGATATTTTCAAAGCATGACCCTCAGCAGAATGAGTGGAATGCAGCCTGCCAAAGCAGCAACCTTTCTCTGTCCTCCCGGACACTCGTCCTGCAGCTCCAGCGAGCAGCCGGACTGTGAGGTTCCAAACAGAGGATGAGGGACCAGCACATCCTTCATCCTCTGGACAGAGGCCCCACAGCCTGGGGCCAGGGGGGACGATGCCTTGTCCCTTGCCCTCTTCTTACAAATGAGCTTAGAAAAAAATTCTTTGTGGATCGCATAGGGCTTGGAGCACATGCCTTCATCTGTCCTCTGGCAAAAGAACTAATCTGAAGTGGAAATTCTGAGCTTGCTTGCAGACTTTGGTCTCATGACAACTCAGAGGACAAGACCTGCGTCTTAGCTTCCCAGACAGTCAATTCTTGTGTCACCCACTGTATGCCTGACTGGGGATCCCTGCTGTGAGCATAATGCAGCAGGACCCATCTTTGTCTTTACAAAGAACTCACAGTTTGGGGAAGAAGCAGACATGCAAGCAGGATTAGCACCTAAGTGTAGAGAGCATCTTTGTAGTGCCCACCAGATGGAAGAGTCTTCACTGGCTTCCAAATGGCAATAATGATGGTCATCTCAATAGACCTCTGACAGGCAAGTGTGCTGTTTCATGTGGTCAAATACACACCCCTCTCTGTCAGTAGCATCCCCTGATTCTTTAAGAAACTATAGTCGCCTTCCATATTTGAAGTTGGTTTGCAGAGACAGGGGCTGGCAACCCCTAGGACAGAGCTACAGCTATGCTGGTGCGAATAGTACCAACATGCAGAAAGAGAGGCGTGTCCGTGCCACTCTTCACCCAGAAAAGATGACCAGCACCACAAGGCTGCCTCTGTTGAACCACGCAACACTTAATCCTCCATGCAGTCTGTGCTAGCCATGGGAGGCCCTCTAGACAGCATCAAGAGCCCAAGAGAGGGAAGCAGATGAGAACATGGAAATGTCTGCAGTGGTTCCCAGACAAGGCACCAGGTTTTTCCCTACAGGACTGAAAGTCATGCTCACCACCTTGAAGGTTCCAGCCTGCCTGGCCATGGGGAACATTTCTTGGTGTTTTATATGAACTTTCTAACCTTTGTTCAGACAGAGAGGGTGCCGCTGATTCACAATGTCTCCATGATTATTTCATTCTTGCAACTTCACTGCCTGGGCTATGATTTCTCAAGATCTGAATTGATGAGCTTCATTTCCATACATCAAGAAGTTGAGCTATCAAAAGGCACACAGAGCAATTTGGACTCTGGGGGACAGTCGTTGCAGGGGTGACTTATCTAACATGTGACCTCTAATTGTTATGTGCACTGTCCCTTTCCCAAGACTTGCTGTTAGCTGAGCAATTTGGTAGCATTTTAAATTGGGTATGGAACAAGTAGAAGAATAATTTCTTCTTGTTTTTTTAACATCCTTCCTAAACTTTGGGTAGTATATGCCTATTGCTTCTTTCATTATTATCATTACTTTTTTTTTTATTAAAGAGAAAAAAATAACTTTGTTAAAATTTTTTAAAAAGTAAAACAAGCTTTACTAAAGTCTAAAAAATTAATAAACAACTTTGGTTTACAGTGCTGTTTGTATTTCAGGAATATGGGATCTCCCCTCTCTCAGATGCTGTTACCACAATGCTCTCACCATCAAAGCACCCCTCGTCCATCACTATGGTCCACTGTGCTCCTGCCCAACTTTGTCCCCCTCAGGATACCTCAGTTCTGTAGTCAGCTTTCAAGGGTTCTGTTTGGAGTTTGACTTTCTCTCACCCTTTGTTTGGTTTCTCTATATCTCACACACAAGTGACACCGCCAGGTAATTATCTTTCTCCTTCTGGTACGTTTCAATGAGCATAATCGCTTTCAGTTCCATCCATGTTGCTGCTTGTGGCCACCTCTTCTCAATCCACTCATCCGGTTGTTTTTTGGGGAGAGGGACACTTCAGTTGTTTCCATAGTTTGACCATTATAAATAATGCTGCAATTAACATGCCCATTTCTTCCTATAGGGGATGGATCACCAAGAATTCCTTTTTCGCCTTCTGGATCTGGTTAACTAACTTATCCCCAGAATTTTGTTAACAAAATTTGAAGTTAATCAGGTTTTTAATTTCCACATCTATACAAATCTTTATGACTGCTCCATTCAAAGTACTTATTTCAAATTCATTTTATTCCTCAGACATAGGTTTCTTTGAATGTGTTCAGCTGGGTCTTGATTATTGGGAACAAAGCATCTAATGCTAAACTAGTTTCCTCTCATGCCTCTAGGTTATTTCCCTCCCTTTTTCCTGCCTAGCCAGGTCAGGAATTTCTATTGTACTGAATAGTATGGCATTTAATCTATGAGGCATCTTATGGGAAACAAGAAGTTTGATATCCGTTTTTGTTCCCCTGATGAATGAAGCTTACACCTGAAATCTTGAAAGTCATACTTATTTATAGATGTTCTAAAATATTTCCCACATTCAAAATATATCCAAAGGTTTTCTTGACATCTCTGCCAAGCGTATAGACATCTCAAACTCAACATGTCTAAATGGAGCTCCTCACCATCCCCACCCCTTCCTGCCCACGCCTGCTCTGCCCCCATCCTTTCATCTCAGCTTCTGGGAGCTTCTTTCGTCTGTCTGTTCAGGCCCCAAACTTTGGCATCATCTCTGACTTCTCTCTTTGTCTTATACCCTACAGCCTCCAAACTGTCAGGAAAATCTGACTCACTTTCTCAAAATATATCCAGAATTTGGCCACTTTTTTATCAGCTCTACTGCTGTCAACCAATGCCACCACCATTTACATGACACCCTGGATCACAGCAGTGGCCTCCGATAGGTTGGGGGCCCTGCACTCTATTCTCAACATGCCAGTCAGACAGGTCCTTCAGAAAGGTGAGACAGGTGGCTACACACCTGCCCAGGATACTGTAAAGGTGCCCAGCTCACCCATGAGCTCAGCCATGAGTGGCCAAAATCACCACACCTCCATTCTCTCTCTCTTCTTTTGCATGGGTGGAGGTCAGAGGTGTGGGGTAGGTGAGTAAGAGGATTCACCAGAGACAGAGTGGGGATCAGAAGTGAAAGATCTATTGAAATACATTGCTGAGGGGAGCAGCAGACAAGATGGGAAATATCTGCTGCACCATATGGGTCAGTTCCCTGGCCAGGGATCTAACTGAGGCTGTAGCAGTGATAACCCTAAGCCATCAGGGAGGCCTTCCACTATCTCCTCAACCCAACCTTATCAGCAGCTAAATGGTCCTCTTTGTCATTCCTTCAACTAACCAGACTCGGTGCCACTGGAGGGCCTCTGCCATGTCTATTCTGATAGGGACTCTCACCTCCTGACAGAACTCTGTCCCTCACTAATGGGACTGGCTCTGGTCTCATGAACTCAGTGGAGCCACCTTGACCTCTACAGAACTTGCCTATATCAGCGGCCCCACCTGCCTTGCCTCAGCATTCTCGGTCCCTCTTGTCCTCACCTCCTGTGAGATCCGGGATCTTTGTTTTATTTACTAGTATATCCCTAGCACCCTGGGCAGTGTTTGCTACAGTAGGTAATAAATATTTATCAAATGAATGGATGACTCAGGGAGTGCGCTGGGTTGAATAGAACATAGATTTGAAACCAGGTGGCCCAGGGCTGAAGCCCATCCCTGTCACTTACTAACTGTGGGACTTTGGACAAATCACTTTAGCTTTGGGGGGGCAGTTATATAAAGCCATGATTATGAAGCATCTAAGATAATGCTTGATGTATAAAAGTACTCAGTAAGTGGCAGTCGGCGGCAATGTCTTCATTGTTGTATATGCCAATATCTGCTACCACATGGCAATGACCTCTAAGTATAATCTCTTTAAGCCCAGCTTCCAAATTGTACTGGATAAAGACTGGATAAATGGTCTTTGGCACCTGCTGTACTTCCCTTTTGCTATTGTTCTTCTGTTTAGTAAGAGGGAGGTGGTGAGAAGACAGAATTGCCACGGCAATGATTTGCTCAGTGACTTTGAGCTTGGACCCCATTGGCACTGCAGCTCTGAGGGCTGGTCAGGGGGTGGCGGGCAGTCAGGCTTCTTCTATCTCTCCTGCTGGTTCTATCTTTCTAGCTGGTTCAAACTGGCTCCTCATCATCACTGTTCCTCTAGGAGGAAGCCAGAGACAGCAGAACAAAGGAGTCTCACTCAGTGGGACTCCACTCTGCTCTACTCCTTGGTAAATGAGTGGTCCACTCTGAACCTCACTTTTCTCACTTGTAAAGTGGGAATCTTAATGCTCTCCTCAGTGGAATTTAGGGGAGACTTCAATAGCATGTAGGGTGCCTTGAACTTGCTAAGTATTCAATACACCATAAAAAGACCTGACAGTATGAGAGGACCATCCATGAGAGAGCAGCACCTTTGTAATTTTTTTAAAGATTTACTTATTTATTCATACATAACTGGGGTACAAGCCAGATGTGCAGGAGTGGTGAAAGGCTTCACCAGAGACAGAATGGGGAACAGAACAGGCAGACTGATGAAGTACACTGCTGAGGGGAGCAGCGGGCGGGTCAGAAGAGGTCTGCCTCGCCATGTGGGTCACCTCCCTGGCCGGGGATCGAACTTGCACTGAAGTGGCTGTGACTAGCTTGCAGTGCTCTGTCCTAACCTGTTGTGCCACGAGGGAGGGCCACCTTTGTAATTTTCAAAAGGACTAGGTCCCCTCCTGAAGTAGTAAGATAACCAGGCCTAGAAGTATTGCAAAAGAAATTGGCAACCACTGAGTTGACTGGTTATCTGGCCAGACTCTCACTCAGGCCTCTTCATTTCTGAGATCTTTGATGGCAATGGGATTGTCCGTGGTCCCTCCCCACCTCCCCACTCTCAACCCACCAGGTTCTTGCTGGACACTGCAGAGTCAGTGCTCGCCTTCTCATGCCTGTCACATGAGTGGACACTGCAAGGGGAAGGTGCAATGCAAAAGGAAGTGCTTTGAGCACTCATGCAAATGTGACAGATCCAGAAAATCTAGTCACTCCATGTTGTGGATGCAAGGTTAAATACAGCAATATTGAATATGCAAGTATAATAAGCATGTTTGGAGGAAACGGCCAACCCCTCTTGCTTTTTTTAGGGGAGACAGGCTTAGAGGAGCTCTCAAAATGATGGAAAGATAAGTATGGAAAGGAATACAGGGAAAGTGTGAGAGTTCTGGACATGCTCCACCACTGCTGAATATGCAGGGGCAGAGCCAGGGGGCAGGTATAAGAAAACCTCTGTATAAATGCTTCCAGTAGTGCAGAAAGCCGAGGCCCAAATGCACACTGGTGTTTTTCATGATGTTTCCCTGTGATTCTTTGTACCCCCTCCCAAAGTGGTCCATAACCAGAGTGTGTTGCCAAGGCAACAGGCTCAGTAGGGGAGCCACTCAGCATTACCCAGTAATTCACATCTGTGCTTGTTTCTCTCTCTCTCTCTCTCTCTCTTTCTCTCTCTCTCTCTCAGTCTTTCTCTCTTCTCTTTTTATCTGTAAATGGAAAAGCAGCCCATGAGTGACGCCATCTTGAAGCTGACAGTTCCCAAAAGAAGGGAAGTAGAGACTTTCTTCTTGGGAGATATTTCCCCCATAGAGTTCTTTTTTTCTTATCCATAAGTTGCACCCATGGGTGGAAAGAACTGCTTCAGTGAGCCCTAACACAGGGTATGGACTGGGAACCATTCAGAGAAGCTGACCTTTGCTTCAGGTGAGGTTCTTCAAAAGCCTAGAATTAGCTTTATAGGTTCTCTGTGACTTCAGGTAGGGTCAGAAGGGTGGGTGGGAATCAGATAAGGGGAGATTTAGCTTTTCTAACCCTATCTGCTGCATGCCCATAACCGTTCTGTCAGTTATTGATATCTTTCTCAGGCTCCTTTTCTTCTTTTTTCCTTGTTTTGAAGTTCTCATCCTGCCTTCGCGCCTAGGCCCAAAGCAATGGGTGACTGAGCAGGCAGGTTCTGTTCATGGAGGACTCAGGGGAGGCCAGCTGGGGGAGTGATTGTTTTGCCCCTGATTCCCCCTTTCTGTTTTGCTTTCACTGAATTCTATGAATTCACAAACAACAGTTTGAGGTCTACCCACTCACCTCTTCACCACTTTTCCTTCCTGTAAGATTAACTCTCCTGACACTGGTCTATGCCTAATGGAGGATGGTATGGGCACCCACTGGCTCTCAAAGAACCAAGCTCTCTAGAAAATGCTACTTGTAAATGCTGCCAAGTCTGGTCTGGTGAGGTTGTCGCTGGAATGGCCTTATTTTTAGGGACATCATTTGTTGCTTTGGCTTAGAGATTATATCTCTGCAGCTTTGCTTTTTAGTTCTTGCCTTTTAAAAAAAAAAGTTTTCTTTACTTCTTAAATAAGCAATCTATTCACATTATCAAGACTGAAAATATTCCAAAGACTTTATTCTGAAGTCTCCCTCCTACTCTTTCCCCCCAAACACCAGTTTTTGTTCTAAAGCCCTACCTATAGTATGGCTTGTATCAGAAATACTAATGTGTCCAAAAGAAAATGCATTTTATTTTCTTTTTGTTTGAGTAATTCCTAAGACTGAGAAGGTCCTAAATAAGTGAACTCTTGGGTAATCACACCTTTTTTTTTTCCTTTTGGCCATCCCCTATTATTTCCTGAGACTACAGAAAAGGGACACACAACTTGGTTGCTGGTTGCCTTCTGGCTGGCTAGGAGCAGGTGTTCAATGTCCTTATCAGGTGAAGATGGTGGGGATGGTGGAAAATGACCCTCACAGGCCTAGAGTAGCTCTCTTTGCAGATTCAGGATCTGCCTGACAATGGTGGCGAGAGGGCTGGCAGCCTTTCTGAGAGGAGCGCTGCACTTTGCAGCCCTTCATCCTTCCTTGGAAGAGAACCTACAGGGGAGGAGGGCCAGTGCCTCCAGGCGGCATGTGGGCGGGGGGTGGGGAGGGAGGAGAGAATCCACCAGACTGCTTATTTGGCTTTAACTGACTCTGTCCGTATTTCAGTCAAAGCTGCTCAAAATGGCTCATGTGGGCAGACGGGGCCTGAGTCAGCCAGTCAATAACATTCATCGAGTGTTCCCTGGGTATAGAGCACAGAGCCGGAGCTGTGGAACCGGAAACAAGAAATAAACAACTCAGTCCTTCCCCTGAGATGCTGAGAATTTGAGGAAAACAGAAGACAGATAAGCCAAAAAAAGAAAGACTCAAAAGCCCATGAACACAGAGGAACAAGGACAAATGAACTCACAGGTTTATACTAAGGTCCAGGTCAGGACAGAGACAAGCTTCCTTCTCTGTGGCTCCTCTGGAGAAGGCAGCCAAGACCCCCTGACATACTCCCACACACCCAAGACCCCCTGACATACTCCCACACCCCCAAGTTCCACTGACAATGATTTGCTGAAGAAGTAAGGGAGAAGACTGGATGTTGCAGAAACAGGCCTAAGATGGAATCTCTCTCCACACCTCTCCATGTGTCATCCCGATGTGCTTCTAATGCTATCTGAAACGCGATTCCCTTGTAACTTGGAATCGCGTTTACCCCCTGCTTAAAGCTATGCCACCCAATCCCATTTCCTCTCTAGCATGTTTACAGTCTTCAATGGTTCCCCTGTTGAACAACATTAAAGCCTCATTTTTTTCTGTACCCCCCACACCTCACAATGTGGTCAGATCTGAGGATGCAAAATCCTGCCCAGCCTCACAGAGGTCCACGTTCACATGATTCTGTCTATCATTCTAGAATTACAGCCTCAAGAAATCAGAATGTAAAGCTCCTTGTTCTTCTGGGGTTCCCCCCACCCCACCCCCTAGGGATGAGTGTCTCCCTTTTTTCCTAGTCTCCCCTGCACCCAGTGTGCTGTCTCCAGTTACCAGTGCTCAGGCCAGGCCTGAGGAGATCTGGCTGTGTGGATGATGTCCAGCACTGGTTGCATCAGACCAAGTCAGACATGTTCTGTTCTGGGCGCTTATAAGCTGAAGGAAGGGGATGGTGAGGTGTGCAGAGAAGAGACAGAGATCCAGATCAGAAGCCAAAAGCAGCCAGGATCTGCATGGGCAGCTAGGACTAGGGAGCCAGGAAGATCAGCCCCAGGAAACCAGGAATGACCATGTGGTACATTTTGGGTTAAGCACAGGAACTTCTGGCAAGGGGCTTCTTTTCTTTGAGGATGTTGAAAATAATAATGACTGAGGGAGTCCAGGGACTGCACTTGTCTTTTATGATAATGTTTGATAACTAGGATGAAATTATTTTGTACCTTCTGTTACTATGACAGTATCCTGCTCTGAGCCAGCATCTCCCTTCCCCTGAGTTACTACAGCAGCCTCTTAATTGGCCTTTTGCTCTCTCCCCTAGAACCTGGTCTCCATACCGTGCTTACAGGCTCCATTTGGAATCTGAGGAGGATTGTATTCCTCCTTACAGCCTTCGAGGCTCCCCTCTTGAACAGCATTAAAGCCTCAGCCCTCATAAGGGCCTTGCAAGCTGGATGCAGTCCAGACCACTTTCTATGTCCACCCCCCATGCCACCTCGCCCTCTGGCCAGCCCTCCAGCCTCCTGTTGCTTCACCTCTCAAGCTTCCCCACACAGGGCTGTGCCCACTGCCTTCATGCTTGCCCCCAGGAGCCACACAGCTGGCTCTCTCACCTCCTTGAAGGTGTACAAGAAGATGACTGCTTAAAGCTATGCCACCCAATCCCATTTCCTCTCTAGCATGTTTACAGTCTTCAATGGTTCCCCTGTTGAACAACATTAAAGCCTCATTTTT
>NW_004567131.1:441433-492589 GCF_000260355.1 Condylura cristata
TGTCTCTGGTGAAGCCTCTCACCACCCCTGAGCCTCTGGCCTGTACCCCAGTTCTGTATGCACAAATAAATAAATCTTTTTAAAAAAAGGTTATTCCATTGTGTTTTCCTTTCTAGAACATAAGCTCCATGGAGCCAGGATTTTGGTTTATTGGGCTCAGTGACGTATCCCAAGTAGTCAGAAGTTCTCAGCACATAAAGGCACTCAATAACTATTTGCTGAATAATGATACTCCTTTGATGACCATTTTTGCTGCTTACTTTGTGCTAGACTCTGTCCTAGGTGATTTAACATATTAGTTCACACACAAGTCAATTATTATTCTCATGTTACATATGAGGGAGCTGAGGCTCAAGGAAGTCCAGCCACTTGAAGAGCTCTGCTGAGAGAGAAAGTGGCTAAGACAGGCAAATGAAGGAAGGCACTGCTGGATACAAATGAGCACTCTCAGTGTACCCCACCTGAACATTGCAAGAGTGTGCTAGAGCCCCAAGGAGGCCACAGTCGGTGTCTCTTGGCTGAGACTGTCCTCTAGCCAGTCTTCCAGCCTCCCTCTCGTGCCCCCACCCCTACCAAGACACCTATCTTCTCCATAGGACAACAGTGATACTTATATATGGTAAACAAAGCCATCAGTGACCTTCTTAATGCTCTAACTATTGGCTTCTTATCCTATTCAGAACATATGTTGAATGAACTACAGGGTCCCTACCAACCCCCACATCATTCCTGCTCTTGCACACCAGGCTTATTCCTGCCTTGAGGCCTTGAACTAATTGCCCCCTCTCCAGGAGTGCTGCTCCCCAGTCCTGGCATACAGCTCTATCTTCTTTGTTAGCTTCAAGGTCACCTCTCCAGAGATACCTTCATTGGTGGCTCAGCTCCTCTCTTCTATCCTGTGTCGGTTCTGTGTAGAGCAGTTGTCACTGTGGCTATTTCCTAGTTTACCTGGGTGGCTATTTATTTATTCTTGGTCTTTGCCCACTGCCCTGGGGAGGGAGGTCCTTGGGAGAAGGTGCTTCACATTTTCTGCTATTTTACCAAGCCAAGGGTAGGGTCCAGCAGAGGGTAGGTGTTGATGATGTCTGGTCCAGTGAAGGAAGTCTCCCTGTTTGAGGTTCTGCAGCTAAAGGTTCTCTGAGGAGAGGCAGAGAGCTGAGGCCCCAAAGGGTTATCTTTGTTGGCCTGGCCCATGGATACCATCGTGTCTACCAGGTCCTGTGAAGGACCCAAAAATAGAGACAGAGAGGCCAGGCTTTCAAAAGAAGACTGGAAATAAGAAAGAAAGCCTGACTTGAGTGATCAGGGAGCAGAAAGATGCAAGAATACAGCAGATAGGGACAAGCCAGGGAGGAGAGGAAAGTAAATGAGAACTCCCGAGAGGGTCACTCCCAAAGAGGCCCCAGGGTTACCAGCTGCCTATACATGGCTAGGTGGGCTGGGAGCTTCAAGTCCAGGTGAGGTTTCCTTCCCATCCTGACACCCTTAACACACACATTTCTCCACTGTTCTCGCAGTCCTATAGAGAATGCTATTCCAATTAAACATTGAAAACTACTTGTATGCAATGCTATTTTTGTGATTGTTGATTCTAAGTTGAGTTTTGAAATATTTTTGTGAGCTCTAATTAATCATGTGTATGTAAATATATGTATATATATGTGTGTGTGTGTATACACACACACACACACACACACACATATGTTATTCACCAGTGAGGATGCCAGTTTTTTTATTATTTGTCATCAGTGAAGGCGACAGTAAAGGCATGAGTCAGCACTAGTGAAACACAGGTACGAGTTTTCCCCTGGTTGCTCTTGTTCTTTTCTGCTCCTGCTGGTCTTACCACATTCCCCTTTGATGGTGAAAGAACATGATCAATGAAGGAGTCAGAGGCTTTATCTGGCAGGGTCTTTTTGTCTTTATCAGGACTGGGTCTGACATGAAAAGTTGGAGGATGGACTGATACCGCGTTTGCTTCTGACGGTGCTTTTGTTTTACCTTTATATCTCTGGTGGTCTGGTTTTGAACATCAGGAGTCTTGTACTCTGAGAATGCGTCCTTCCTTTCCTTGAAATGGTGGCTTTCATTGGGAGTGTTTGGAAATGGGAAAGCATATACATTGTTGGCTCTTTCCTCCAGGCTGGCCCCTGCACTTCTTTAGTTCTTTCTCTGAATTATAAAGATTTCCAACTTTTCCTTACTGTCCACTCCAGTGTTTGTATGTCTCCAAGTGCCACCTGGGTCTTTCCCTGCCCTTGCTGGAAAGAACCCCTCTGAGCATCCTGGGCACAGAGCTTCCTGGGCCTTGGCGTTTGGTGAGTCCACATCTTGAGGAAGGCCTCAGATAAGCCACAGGTCATTGCCACATGAAAGTCCTAGCTCACAAGCCCCTTTTCTATGGGCTGCAGGAGGCACAGCTCTGAGAAAGGGAGGGATGGGCTTCCCTACCTTTAAGTTGAATCCATTTCCCAAATGTAATTTAGCTAATCCACTAGTTTCCATAAGTAGCCTCAAGTATGGCCTAAGATGGAGCTGAAGCTTATTCCCTGCAAGTCAGTGTGACTCTGGGTTTGGGTGTGGCTTGGACACTCCTTTCTCCATCCCATTGCTGCCTTGGAAAGGTAACAGGAGGGTAGAATCTGTTCTAGGCACAGATAGAAGGGTTGCTGTGGACTGTGGTATTGGGCATGCAATAAAGTTCTCTGGAGATGCTGTTAACATGGGTAATAACACTGCCCAACTGTACCTGGCAGATTTGGGCTGGCATCCCTACCTGGAGATTAGAAACCCTTCCCCTTAATCATGAGCCACACTCTCAAGTCCAAATGTTCCCAAAGAATTAAAGAGCTCTGTTTCCATCCCTTTCTTGATTCCTACTGAGTTTTGCCCTGCTTGAGGTCACATCCCGCTCCATGTGGTTTTGTACATAGTTAATGTTCAACAAATGTACACAGATCGGGCAAAATCCCTGCAGCCAAAGCCAGATTTTGACTTTTGCTGGAATCCTTTCACATTCCTGATCTAACTCCAGCAGTTACCACACAGATGCTAAGGTGGCTTCTGACTTAGGAAATAGGATCCTGGCCCAGCAGTGACGAGGTGCAGGGTTACGGTGTGTGTTTCACGGCTTGCTTGTCCTTGTGTATGGAGGGAGTTGCTAGAGCAGTCAGGGTGGGCGGGTCCAGGGGTTAAATAGGTTAATAGATTGCTCTTATTCTTTCTGCTTCATCCTTCCTGAAGTTTTATGTTATTTCATGCAGTTATGTGCTGTAGATAATATACATATTTGCCTTTTCCTGATTATATTCAATATCACTTGGCTAAAAATCTACAATGGCCATCAGCATCCATTTTGGCTAAATATTACTTTTCTCATTATCTTTAAAAACAAAACAAAACAACCACCAAAAACAGCCTCTCTACTGCGACTGCACGTCAAGTGATGTAAATGTACATTTCACTGCAATAAAAGCCACAGTTAGTAGAATTAAATGCTCTAGATTTGGACCGTGACTAAATAGCATGACAGAATGTGTCGTTTTCTGGTCTGCTTGCCAGTCTTTCCCTCACTGGAAAGTGGACAGCTAGGTAAACAGTTGACTCAGGACTGTGAGTGTGTATATATGACCCTGAAATCACCTGCTTTTTCAGTCATTTCTAACCTTAGGTTTGATTGGTAAGGATTTGGGGCCCAGCACAGAACATCCCTGAGCACAGACTATATAGCTAAGACCATATGGCTCTTGGGGTCTTCTGCCTTCATTGTTCAGCACACTGTGAAGGATCTTTGGGGGTTTCAACACAGGGGATGCCTGCACGACAGCGGCAAGCCTTCACACTGGGTACACCGGAGCTGCACACTGGAGAACAGGCATTTGTGTAACTGTGTGTCCTCACATAGCATGAATATCTCTGCACAGGAGTAGGACATTGGGAACTGAGCCCACCCTCCAAGAACACAGATTCGAGGGACCAGCCTGCTCATCAGCAGACTGGGAAGTGCTTTCTCTGCGCAGAGTGCTGGTGGCAGCGTCACTGTTCACTTCATGCTGCCAAGGTGATTAGTTGTCCCTTAGCTCTTGCTCAATGGTGAAATCATCAAATGCTTTGGAGATATTATCTCTCAAAATGGGTGAACGCAGACAAACAGAGTATGTGACTTGCCCAAGGTCACCAGATCCTTGCTCATCCGGGACCTGGAGGGAAGAGCAGCCAGATGCTGATGCCAAACCAGCCATCCTGTCTCCCTGGGGAGAACCACTTAGCGACTCCTATGTCTGGGCATCCAGAGCCCATGGCCCCTCTCTGAAGACAAATGAAGAAACAGCGCCCATCCCCTCAGGCTTTGTCCCAGATGGAAGTGCTGTGTCTGACAAAAGCACAGATTTATGCACTAGGATTCACTCCGTGGCAAGAAAGAACATTCCTGGTTTTAACATATGTCTGCTTGAGTCAATATAGAAGACCAGGAAGTAATCTGAGAATCAGTGCCAGCTTTACGGTCACATGAGATATTTCTACTTACATTCTGGGTTGGCTTGTTGGGGAGGGAGCAAGGGTTTTGGGTGTCCCCTGTAGGTCTTCCCTAGGGTATAGTTCAGATGTGGCCCCCAGGACCTGTGGGAGGACAATAGCCTCATCATGGCTATGCACTAGCTCTGTGACACTGACCTCATCAACATACATGGTCAATCCTCCTCTGAGAGGTGGGGACAGCAGTAGCTGACCTGTGCCCTGACCCTGTGGATGCTCAGGATGAATGTGCCCATGGGTCTCCTCACAAAGGCAGCGGGTGATTCCTGGCTCCATCTGGCAGTGGGAGGTCTCGTTGTACCAGCTGAACAAGCTGCTGAGATGGAAATGATGAAACTGTTGACTAATTCCAGAGGCGTCTAGGTGGCCCACTTTTAAATATGACTACCCAAAGATCCATTTATGTGCATCAGTTGATCCACCACATGACTGGCTATACCACAATGATGCAAATTTAGCCAGTGGTATCACAGACATTCAATGTTACTGTGAACTCTCCCAAGTCTCTTTAAAATATCTTCAAACCTAGTTTCCTAACTGGTGGTTTTTTAATGACTCCTGCTAGAAACAGCTGGAGCAGATTTCTTAGGGTCATGCTGATCTTGCAAGCTCCCAAGCACTGATGTGGGGGCTGATATTCCAAGTACCTCTTGCCATCAGCATTGGCCTTCAGACTCTCCAGAGCCCTCTGGGTGGAGCTATAAAGACATTCATAAAAATGGCCACTGTCTTTCTTCCCTGTGTGAACAATTCATCCTGAGTCATTGGATTCCAGAGACTGCTGTTTGTGGGAATGGCAGGGAGAGGGTCATGCCTCTACTGAAGCAGGCAGTGCCTCTTCAGGTTGCTTCATAGTCCTTTCTGGTTCAGCTTGAGTGTGAGGTAAAGAAGAAAAGTTATGGACCCCTTAAAGTAGTAGTAGTATTTGGGAGTCCCCACCCCAATTTGGGCTTAGAGTATTTTTTTTTAATAACCATCATTCTAGCATTCTTTCCCCAGTAAGCAAACAGACGCTTGACTCCATGAAATTCATGTTGAAGCCTTAACTGAATTTCTGATCCTAGACTTTCGCTAACATGCAAAGGTTCCTCACGAGCTGTGAGATTAGTGATGAGTTTCACCTGTCTGTCTACCAAAAGACGTATTTTAAATGTTTTCTATTTATGGCTGTGAAGTCCCATGATGACCAAAGGCAAAGGCAGAATCTCCGTTCAATGATTTTTAGTGCAGGCTTAATGTCTGTATGTAATTATTTTTGCCATGCAGGTGAAGCAAGAAATTAAATTGGGCTTCTTAATGAGGGGAAAAACCAGCACCAGAAATGAAAGATCACAGGAGGACTTGAGCAGGGAACCTGTTTGCAAATAGTGTTCTTGCTTTAGGTCTCTGTTGCTGCTTGAAAATACATTTCCCCGCCCTTCCACTCCACCCCACCCACCCCAGTGCAGATCTGTTTTTGCTTTCTCTTGGTTTCTCAGGAAAGAAAATTCCCCCAGGATCCTCCTTTTCTGTCTGCCTGACAGACCTAATAGGAAGCCTACATTAATCTATAAGTGAGGGTAATGGGTTCTCTGCTGTTTCATACATGTGGTGTCAAGTTCATGGATCCTGAGGAAAGATGATCCCTTGAGGGAAGCAAATTTACCTCTATGGAGCCAGGTGACCTCCACCCCACCATGTTGTATGTGATGCACAGAAGCTGACTCTTCCCTGAGCAAACCATCCACTCCTCCTGCCGCTCGCCCTTCTCCACTTTCAGGTTGTAAGTGCTCTGAAAACGAGGCCCAGGGACTCAGTTTTCCACCCTTATCTGAAGTGGAAAAGGCAGGGAAACACATCTGTCCAGGGCTTGGTTTTCCAGGCAAATGGGAAGACCAAAAGGTGAAACAAGGTCTCCTAGGTGAGCACGTGGACAGGAAGATGTATGACTCAGTATTATTTCTAGGAAGGCACCATGAGTCTTCCCTTCACTGGATTCAACTCAGAGAACGGGGACATGACAAGGCTGGGCCCTGATCCAAAGCTGGCAGATTTCCCCATTTCAGGATGGCTGGGCTAGGGGACCCCGGGAATTTGCCCTTGCTATGAGATGAGGGATCTGCCTGCCCTGAGTTTTGGATTCCTGGCTAAGGAGAAAGGACAATGCCTTTGAGTTTCTGCTACCAAACCTGAGCTTACCTCTTGATTCTTAATTGTTATAAGATTGAAGTTTGTCTTTGGATCAGGTCTGTCTAGCTACAAGTTTCCATTTGCTCTATCCTCCTGACCCAAGATGCAAGTGTCCTTGGCTAGCCTCTGGTTCCCACTTTCCATGGTTCTGCATGTACTCAGTACCCCACGCCAGTGGGAGCTTTTGAGAAGGGAGCTTACCTCCTCAATCCAGCTCCCCCTGAGCATGATAGCATAGGGAAGTAGAGGTGTGTTTGTTGGGGGTGGGGTTCCATGGAGGCAATGAGGTGCCTGGGTTCTGCCTAACAGGGCTGAATGAGGGTAACCACCTTCTGAAGGTACTAGGAACACCCCCAAAGAGGTCAAAACTCCCACTCCTCAGTGAAACCCTGTTCTTCCTAAGAAGAAATCAGGAGGGCAAGGGTAACGATCCATTTCCTCTTGCTAACTCCACCCTCCCTCCCACCCTTCCACACACCTTTTGCTGCTTCCTTCCCAGCACTTCCACTTCCACGTCTGGCTACTGGAAGCAATCACACATTCTCTGGAAAGGCCCAGGTGCTCCCCTTCAGTGGGCCTGTTGTGGCCCACCTCCAGATAACCATCTGCCAATTTGTCATACAGGGAAGCTTCTGCAGGCCCTCCTTTGGCACTTTCTGTCTGTTTTCCAACCTAAGAAGCCGGAAAATGGCCTAGTCATCCCTGCTACAGCAACCTCTAGGACCGTAAGAGGATTTTTTGGGAATATTGCTGACCCCTGAGGGTTAACAGCATCAGTCTTTGCAGCTGAGGGGAGAAGAGGGTAGCACTAGTGGCTGAGCTCCATTTCTAAGTAAACTTCGCCTCGGAAACCCTCCAGCTATCTGCCTGGAGACTTGCCTTTGATCACAACTTGTCACCTCCCAGGAGATGTTCCACTTTCCAAGCAGGTGAAAAATGAACCCAATTAAAAATAGTAGACTGGACTCTTCAGAGGCCCCTTGTAAAGAGAAACTACCGGTGCTCCTGTGGCCAAAACACTGGCCCTACTCCTTGTGACAGGATTCTGTGAGGCAGTCATGTTTCCACTGCTCTGAAAACCTCTCATGCTCCTACGCTGCACCCCAGAAGCCCAGCCCAGCATGGCCTGGGCCCTGAGCATCACAGCTTGGCTAGACTCTGTCAGCCAGCTGGGGACACTTCAGCCATGATCCGGGGCCACTCTGGCTCACCAGGGTCACTTTGGCGTCCAGGACTTCAGTGTTTGTCCATATCGCCCCCACCCCCTTCCTTTTTAGTGCTCAGTGGACCTGGGCTTCTGGAACTTTCTCAAAACTATGGACACATTCCCAGTGGAAATCATGACATTTTCCGTTTCACATTACACACTGCACAATGCCTCAGGAAAAGGAGAGCGAAGGAAAACAAGGCATGGGAGCCCGCCATGCTTAGGAGCCCTCTGTAAACAGCCAGCCAGGCCCTGTCTCTGTCACAGTCCTCTGTTTATCCTGGAGTCACCCCCCCAGCTTGACAGCTAGTGCTCAGTGTTTTCTTCTTCAGTCACAGGCTTGATGAATAGGTTAACTGCCTTTTCTCTCTGCTCATGTGGCACATCTGGATAAAGGCGTGCCTCTCTACTTCGTTGTGTTTTTTTTTAAACTTTACTTTCGACTGCCATGGTAACTGCTGCATGTTTGGCAAAGGGAAAGAGGAAAAAAAAAAGCTGGGAGAGAAGAAAAGGAGCTCTCAGCCCGGGGCTGGCGGCTGTCCAGGGTAATCATGCCGCAGAGCTGAAATGAGGCCTCTGGCGGGCAGCCAAGTTACAAAGAACAAAGCTGTCAGTTCCTAATGTTGGCGGCAAAGCTTGTTTGGCACCCTTATATGGTTTCCCAGAACTCCCTGCCTTGGCAACCTTCCATTCCCTTCAGGGCAGCAAACAGGATTAGCACAGCTCCGAGTTGTTTTTCTCCTCTCTCCTCCAACTGTTCCAATGACATCATCCCTGCTGCATTCATTTGCCAGCAGGGAAGATTTTTTTTTTCTCTTTTCTCTCTCTCTCCACCTCCTTCCTTCCCTCCCTCCTCTCTGTCTCTCTGTCTCTCTGTCTGTCTCTCTGTCTGTCTGTCTGTTCTCTCTCTCTCTCTCTCTCTCTCTCTCACACACACACACACACACACACACACACACACACACACACACACACACCCTTCCACTCCTACTTCCTTCCTGTAGCCGCCCCCTCCTCTGACTTGCTTTAAATGCAATGTTTTAGGTCATTCTTCTTGTTCAGCTTCTCTGTTAAATTAAAACTGCCCTGGTGCATTTAGCTGAATCAAGCCAGACGTTGTATTTTATTTTTATAACTGAATTCCTGTGAGATAAAATCTCATTTTCCTTAGCAGGCTCTAATCAGCACTCCAAGGGCTGTGGTTTCCAACTGCCCCATCTCGTGCTTCCTTATGAAGCTCTGCTGTGAAATGAACTTGGCTCCCGTTCAGGTTTAAAGGGCCCGCAGCCAGTCACACGTTACTTGTTCACACACACACAATGTGCATACAAAGACCACTCTATACATATACACAACCCCACAGCTACAAGACAAAGGCACGAAGATACCCACCAAGACACACACACACACAATCCACACACAGTGTCATTCTTTTCTTTTCCAGAAGAAAATAGGTGAATAAGTAGAAGCTGAAAGCTGCTTCCGAAAAGAGTGGTTTAAACTAACAAGCAGGCAAGCGTTATGCAACTAATGGCTGAGTTCATGAAAGGCATCGAGGTTTGCCGACTGCACAAATGTTCCCCCGCCCCCGCCCCAGCCCTCCCACCCCACCTCACTCTGATTCATGAACTAGTTTTCAGATTCATGAATCACTCGGGAGCCAGCAAGAGAAAAATGAATAGTATTGATCTCATTTCAATTGAAATTGGCTCATTATGGCCATGCTGGCTGCGGACAGCTTTCCACTTGGAGATGTTTGCCAGCATCTGAGGTTTCCAGGCAGCACCCCCACCTTTGGGAGAGGCAAGAATCCTTGGGTGAAGCCTTCTGCAAAGGGTTCCCCTTATTATTTTTACTATTAAATGGGAAGAATAAGTTCTACTGGTATGAAGGACTGTGGCTATACCAGTTCCTTGGGCAAGCCTTGTTTTCTTCTAGGAGTCTCCATCTATCTCACCCTCTCTCCCACTCCCTCCTCCCTGCAACACGCCTGACATTTAGGAACTCTTTCACGCAGCATGTCGGGTCAAATTCTTTTCTGGTTTCTGGTGACTTCTCAAGGACTACCTATAGTAGAAATTCCCTTTCTATGATGTCAGTTCAACTTCAAATCCAGCCTAGGAAATCTTGGAATTTGTTTGAAGGCAAGGGACTTTTACACCTTTCACCTCTTGCACAATTTTCAGCAAAGAAAAGAAAGATGGGGGATGCGGACCCTTTCATTTGGAGACGATCTGATTTATGTAAGGAAAAGTTATCTACCAGCTGGATGATGACCTTAGCATGGATATAGAAATCTGGATTTTATAAAACCATGCTTTTCCTTCCCAAATGAAGTACTCTCTTCTCGATGACTGTCAAGGAAGTGAGGCACAAAGAGGGGTCCCTGTGGGGTACTCCTGGGGGCCAGGTGCAAGTTTATCAAGGGTACGCCCCTCTGGAACTGCTTCTTTGCAATTGCCTTAGTTCTCTCCATCATCTTCTTGCTGGACATGCCCTCACCCCATCCCAGCCCAGTGTGTTAGATTCATCCTCATGGCTGGAAAATCTTTCCTACCTTGTCTAGGACCTGCAGTTGGGCTATCTAGTTTAAGTCAATCAAGAGACGCTTCTGGCTGTGTCACACAGCTTTGAAACAGTATTTTGCTCATGGGTTTCCGCTCCCAGGACTCCTCTTACACTCCTACCCTCCCAGGTCAGGGAGACATGAAACAATCAACTGGACATACGCTTTTCAGAAAAAAAAAAAAAAAGAAAGAAAGTTGGCAACCATTGACAGAAAAAAATTTGATCTCAATCTGCATAATTTTGGATCCAAGAGTTTAGAAATGAGATTCTTCTCCATTGACTTCAGACACATATTCGCACCACTAGATGCATTTCGGTTGGCAGAGATTCTGTGATGTGACCTTACTCCCTTTTATTCCTATAGTGTTCAGAAAAACTAGGAGCCGCCCAAAGAAGGGGAAAGAAGATGTGTCTGTGTGAATTTCAGTAAGCAATTGCTTCAGAGGCAAAAAGAGCTGCTGTACGTTCCATGAGTTCTGTGTGAGGTGCCTTCCGGCTGGAGAAACCAAGCATTCTTAGGCTGAACCTGTACTCATCTGGAGTTCTTAGGCCCTATGAGGCACAGGGGCTAAAATCACTCCCATGAATTTGTGGCTGGCCTCAGAGCAAATGGCGATAGTGGATTGGCTCATGTTTTGCATTAGCTTGTTTGATTTTTTCCACTGCAGCCTCACATTCTGTGATAAACCTGAGTTGCTAGGAAAGCTTTATGTAACACCCACTGGCCTTAGCTTCTCAGAGCAGCAAGTGTTCTGCTTCTAGAGCCCCCATAAACCTGGCAGCACATCAAAACCTCTGTTTCATAACAGACCAGAAATAAGATTTTTCTAATAACATTCCAAACACTGAACTGAGCATGCAGGGGCTGGACATTTATGAATTGTTAATGGCTAACTAAACAGAGACCCCCACGATGCCCAACCTGCTATCTTTGGGGTCAAGGAGGGAAGGGAAGTCGGAAGAATGTGGTTTCTACATCCACGATCTGTTGGTTAGTGACTCAAGCCCCCTTCAAAGAATTTTCTAAATAATTTCAAACATATTGAGGATCTTACTCATATAAAAAAAAATGATACCTTCCTCCTGCTTCCTCCTTCATTCATGCAGAATGTGGTTTCCTTTTATATGCTGACAGTTACAGATTTAACCCTTTACTTTCCTTTGGGAGCAGGCAGCTGTCTTTAATAGACACACCTACCCTGGAAAGGGTGGTGAGAGAGGTCTAAGTAGTCTATCAATAGGCAGCCCACACAGTTCAAATTTAATTCCATGACTGAGAGGAGGTAGAGATAGAAAGTAGGGAGCATCAGGAGCTTCGTCCTCGTCCCTAATCCCCCGTTGCTACCCAGAAGTCGACTGACCTAGGATGGCTCTGGTTTAGATTATGATAGGCAGGGGAGTTCCCTCCAAAAGGCCGTTTGCAACCTATTTAGATGTGTCTTGGGAAACTTCTTCCTGGGGTTCCATACCTTTGTTCCAATTCATCAGCCAGTCCTTCCTTCTGGTTCATCATTACCCTGTCCCTGTGCAGTTAGTGAATGGACATCACCTCAAAACAAAAGAAGCCCTAGGTTCAGCACTAATAAGACTCATGTTTGCAGAGAACCTCATGTGACTGACTTGGCAGAGTCATACCTAACAGCAACATGAGAAGATACTGCACCCTAGGATCCCCTGATCATCTGTGCATCCCCTCCACTTCCCTACTTCCCTAAGTGAGGTCTCTCAACTCACCTCAAGCCCTGGGGAGCTGGTCTCCCTGACTGGGACTTAAGCTGCAGCCCAGCCAGGACTGCCAGCCTTGTTCCTTTCTCTCCCAGCCCTTTGCTCTATGCTCCTGTGATTTCCCTTCCTCAAGTTTAATCACCGTCATCTTTCTCTCCTGCGTCTCCTTGGGCAAGTCTGTGTTATCAGTCTCTTCTACCCATTGTTTTGGAATATTGACCCCCAGATGTACCAACTTGGGGTTTTTCTGGACAATTGTCACTTAGTTATTTCCTCTACGGCTTCTGACCTAATTTCTCCAGTCTCACCTTCCCATGTCATTGCTTGCAAGTTTAATTTAACAGCTATTTACTCTTTCATCTGGATTATTGGTAAAAATGATAAAGAAAAGGCTCCTCTCCCATCACAACTTGGGCTTGGGGAACTCAGAAAAGGAAAATGGCCAGGGCGGGTGGGGGAGCTACAGTAGTGATTACCTTACAAGGTAAGGTAATCTGTTGCCACTATGAGTGGATCTAGCAAGCCCACACCCAGCCCTCAACAAGAAATGGCTCCCAGGAAACCGCTCGGGAGTGGGTTTCCCTCACCGGACTAAGATTTAATATCCTTGCGATCCATTTAGTGTCTGGACACCTGGTTGCTATGGAGATGGTTGTCATAAAAACACACTGATCGTAGAGAGATAGCAAACCGATGCCTGTGGTACACAAGCAGACACATTAGCTCAGACAAACGATGTGCTGCTTATCACTTCTCTTTGTTGACACAGTGCCTCTGCCTTTCAAATTCGACCTGGGTGACCTTCTTAGAACCAGGGCACTGCAAATCCATTTTCAGTTAATATTCTGTAAAATCTAGGGCTTCATCAAATGCCAGATGTCCCCTGTCTTCCTGTCCCAGCTGAGTCAGTCTAGAAGAGGCCATTCTGTGGCACTGTTTGTTCTTTGCTGACTGTCATTGATCCATCAGCACCACCAAGCAGGCAGAATCAAAACACTGACCCTGATAATGCTTCAGATCTGGTGGCTGGGGAGCAGTAACAGGTGTGGGCAGGGAGACCTTGAGTGTAGCAGTTTGGAGGGACAGAAACTACTGGGGTGTCCAGAGAATGATCAGAGACTCAGTGCAGGCATGTAACTGTTCCCTGCCAGCTCAGGACTGGCTGATTCAGTAAGGGGAGCTGATTCAGTAGGGGCATCCACTAACAGCCTCTACCTCCATGTCATCTCAGTTCTCAAAACCTGAGCTTGGTTATCACTTGCTGGAGGTTAATCTCTCCCTTGGTCTGACTAGGTGTAGAGACTGGTAAAACATGTCACTCCTCACTTTTGATGATACAGCTCTGGCCATGCAATGGAGCATACACTATCCTTTGCAAAGGGTAGTGGGAGTCCTTCTGAAATGTATTGAGGATAGAAAGTAAAAGAATGATTTGGTGTTCGTGTTTTAAGCCCTACTGTTGACAGAGAATGCCTCAGAATAGTTTGGCTAGGGTGAGGGTGCTGAGGGAGGGGTGCTGTAGTAGTGATTACCTTTTAGAGGTCTACTTCTGAAACTGTTGCCACTGTGAATGGATCTAGGTAAAAAGTTAGATGGCCCCAATCCCTCACCGCCTCTCCTCCCTAGGCAATCCTACATTAATACCTGAGACCCAGGTCACCTTCTGTGCTATTTCTTCTTTTGGAAGATGTCTGAGTTCTGAAAAATGGGTCATAACTTAGTCACTGACTTGGTATTTGGTCTTCAACAATTGCTCTGATGACCCAATGAGTCAAGTTCCTTCTTTTTTATTGGGAGATGTTTCTGTTTTTATTTAAGGCTTTTAAAACATGTTTTAAACTCTTTTGCTTTAGTCAATCCTATTACATTGCTTCTGATAGGGAAGGCAAAGATAGAGCCAGAGAAATAAATGTCTCTGAGAACAATGAACACGTTTATCGTGCATGAGATGAGGCAAAGTGCAATATCATGTTAAGACACCCTTACATATTGAATGGTATTCAAAATGATTGCCTCTTTCAGTGTTGCAAATTTTTAGTTAATTCCACCTAAAATCCCAGGATTCATGCTGTTTCAGTCTCTATTTACATATCTTCAATTTCTCTAAATATTCCTTCAAGCACTCCTTATCAATAATTTATTGACAACATCTCATTACTCCAACTGTCCTTACTTCTTATCTCTGCTTTTCTTATTTAAGATAATTTTAAGGAGTCTTTAAAAAAAATTCAGCTAATTTGCAGTAGGTTAGCTTTCAACTGCCTCCCCACTCATTAAATGGCCCAACTTTTTCTTTATCCATACTCCTCCCCTGAAAAAAAAATTAAATAAAGCAAACATGTTTGTAAACACAGCCAATTCCCCTTAGTTTGCTGACATTAAATCATTCTGGTTTGGGGTTGTTGTTGTTTTTCTTTCTTGCCCTCATGTTTTTCCTGAAAACTTTAACTTAGTCTTGGTGTTCTGGTTCATTTTCCTCCTCGTGTCTTCTTTTCTTAAACAAGTTCAAGAGGGAGTTGTTCTTTTGATATTCCCCCCAGGCCCTGGTGAAAGCACATGGAGGACTTTTTTCTGGCTATTTTCCACTCTGCTTTCCGGGGACCTGTAAGTGTTGGCAGGGCAATTATGGTGTCTTTCGTGTTATCTTTCTCCCAAGGCAACAGCTCACATCCTGGCCTACCAGACAATGGTGGTGTGTGTCTTTACTTAGCTTTTATACCTTTTGTTTCAGAATGCAGGATTTCCTTATGGTTTGTTTGGGCTTTTCAAAAAGCATATTTACTGATTCAGAGAGGTGCCAGACTCACACCCTGGAGAACACAGGCCAAGCTTATATGTGCCTGAAAGTACGCCATCATGGCCAGGCCCATTTAATATTTGGGGCCAGCTTAGAGGCTTTGATTGCTGTGCGTTCAGTCCTGTGCATTGCCAAAAAAGTGGCTGCTAAAACAGGCCAAAACCTTAGCTCACTGAGTTGTTTGTAAAGAGAGAATAGAGCTAGAAATTCAGCCCAGGCGAATGTTAGAAACAGGAAGAAGGCAATTACTTTTTAAAATTATGGGTTTGTGTATATATTGGTAGTCAATTCTAATTATTTATTTGTTTAAATTAAACTTCTCTGCCTTCATTAAAAGGTGGAATGTGCTTTTTAAAAATTACCCACCATGTTTAAATTTCACATTCCTATATTTTGCCACCAAACATTATCTTTATACAGTATTTCAACATAACATACACTGTTTTCAGAACTGAACTCTTAAATCAAGACATGAGGTCTTGGAAACAGAAAGAATGCATGACTTTCATGATATAACCACACATGGGACCCTAGAGCCTGAGTGTACCTCAGGTTTACTCAGTCATCTTTAACTGAACTAGACCAACAGGGCTGTTTTATTTTCCTTGATGCCAATTGATATCACTGGCCCAGGAGCTCAGGAGAGAGGTCACACAACATAAATTCATAGAGAAAACATGCACTGAACACAAAGAACAGGCTTGTTTTACTCCACATTGTGCAGCCAAGGGTATGTGCCCTCGGGAAGATTAAATGTTAGCTCCCGCCTCCAGGGTGTGGAGATAGTCTTCTACCCAAAGGCAGTTAGGGAACTTGGATCTGGGGGATTCCAGAGCCCAGGAGAGGTGTAGGTCCTCGTAATTTCCTCAGTAAGTCTGACTCGGTACTAATTAATTCATGCATGCTTACTCCTTTAGAGCAAGACAATGTCTTTGGAGATTTCTCCTTCAAACTTCTTTAAAATAGGGCATCTGGGCCCTCCCTGGAGGCACAGTGGGTTAAAGCACAGCACTAAGAAGCTAAAGCCTCTTTAGCATGTTCGATCCCCGCCCCGGAGGTGATCCACATGGAGTGGAGCAGAACTCTCCTGACCTGCGCACCTCTGGCCTGTACCCGAGTTCTGTATGCATAAATAAATGAATCTTAAAAAAAAAAAAAAAAGAGCACCGTCTGCTAAAATGACCATTTCTATCATCCCTTTAAGTATCCCAGTCTACCACCTTTTCAGGCAGACTCCCTCGATCCCCACTTGAAGTTTGTTTCATTTTTCTGGGTATCCAAACTGTAACACACATCCCCCTCCCCCCTGTTAAATCTAGATCCCTTCTGCTATATTATAAGTGTCGTGGGCAAACTAAATCATAAGCTGCTTGAGAGCAAGGATTGTGTCTTTTTCCTCCAGAACATTACTCATGCTAACTACTGCTCTGTCCAGAATTTATGACTTTCATTTGACGTCTCTGTCCAGATGTCTCTCTGGAAGCGCCAGCAGAAGGCTCACTGGGCACGTGGACTTTGTCTTGTTTATCTTTATCCCCGGTGCTGAATAGACTGTCACACTGAAAGTGCTATGAGATTAGAGTTGTACAACTTGCAGATGGAAGAGCTAACATTCTCCACACTTCTCCACACTTCCTGTCATTTCATCTTTTTTTTCTTGTTATTTCCCCTTATTCCTTTGTGATTTAGTCCATGAAGTCTGGCTGCTGCCCTCACCTCTGTTTCATTTTAACTGTTTTGCTACCATGACCATAGTCTCCTAAATGCCTATATTCTGAGGGCATTTTTCAGGATCTGCCTCCTGAAATAGTTGATTATGGTGGTGGTTCCTCAAACTGAAACCCTCTTGTCTCCTGTGACCCCACTGAATTATCCCAGATTTTCATCTCAAGCAGAGATCCCCTCAAACCTACTAGAAAGCGCTAGTTGGGTAACCAAAGCTCCTTTAAACTCATTGTGTCATCTGTACTCACCCTTAACTGATCCTTTTTACCCTTCTTATATTGATAGCGTTTATAACTGTTATGCTCATCATTTTGCCTCCTGTTCACCTTGGCATTGCCACTGGGCATATATTTCTTAAATAAGGGAGCCAAAAAATGCCACCATGACACTATTTGCACATAGATTGAGCCTGGCACCAAATGCATAAGGGTACCTGTAATTATGAACACCCAGACCGAGAAGCTGGAGAGCACGGGGCACGCACACATATAAATACAGACACCTGGGCCAAGAGGCAAGCAATTGGGAGGAGAGAGAAGCCAGAGAGAAGTCAGAGAGGAAGTGCAGATTGGGGGTGGAGGGGAGGCAATTCGGTTGCTGCCTGCCTCCCAGCCCCCTGCCTCTCTTCCTGTATTCCTGTCCTACTGCATTAAAGGCTGTCAAATCTACTAAGGGCTCCAAGTAGATTTCCAAATCAGCTGTGAACCTACCCAGCCAAGGAAGGTTGCACACAATATACTTCAAAATATCCCAATTATTAGGCTAGAATCTTCTTCGTCATTCTTTCACACTGAATTGTAAACAAGAGAGAAGGAACCCAGAGAATAACTCCTCCCAATGTCTTCAGTATGTTTCTTTACATCTATAGAGCCCAAAGTCAAAATAATTTTTTTAAAAAGATTTATTTATTATTTATGCATAGAAGGTATGGGCCAGAGGGGTGTGTGTGTGTGTGTGTGTGTGTGTGTGTGTGTGTGTGTGTGTGTTAGGGATGGAGGAATGAGAGAATTCACCAGAGACAGAGTGGGGAGCAGGGCAGGTGGATCCACTGAAGTACACTGCAGAGGGGAGCAGTGGGTGGGACAGGAGAGGTCTGCTGCACCATATGGGTTAACTCCCTGACAGGGGATCAAACCTAGGCTGCCTCAGAAGGCATCATAGTAGTAGTGCTTAGACTTAGCCCCTAAGCCAGCAGGGAAGCCCTAACTCCAAATATTTTAAGACCTGCCCATAATTCATTCAAATACACCATTTCTTTTCTGAGTTCTAGCCGAGTTTTTCACCCATGTTCTTGTCTGAGGATTTACCACACTCTTCCCACTTCCCTTTATTCTTTTCAACCTGTCAGAGTAAATATGACTGTCTTTATTTCACATGTGGAACCTGGAAATGTCCAGCCTGAAGTGTCCTGAAACAGGACAAAGGCGAGGCTATAGGACGACAATCTCACAGGGAGAGGGTTGTAAGCAAATCTGAGTTTTGTACCATTCACTGTCCTATGTTGTAAGCAAATCTGAGTTTTGTACCATGTGGCTGTCCTATGTGAGAATGCCTAGTACTGAGCAGATATAGAGTGAAGAGGTTAGCTGGGGCTTTCTCCGTCCCTTGGCAGTGGCCCCACATGACATTTTTGGAGTGCTGTTCCTGCTCCAGTTACTGATGAACATTTAGGTTAGACAAAGGATCAAACATTGGCCTGAGAAGTGTATCCCCACAGACATGCTGCCTGCATCAGACATCACTGTGTTTGACTTTAAAGCCTCCCCTGCCCTTTCTTGGTATTGTAAAAGAAATGTATAATATATTCTCCCTGTTTTCCAAAGATTTCCAGTGCATTTTTCTAATACAGCAATTTCAGTTATATTTTATTCTTGATTCATCACTTTAAAATGTAGCCTCGTGGGCTTAAGAGCCAATAAGAAAGAAATAGGACTGGGGGGTGGTGAGGAAGATTGCTTCAGATGAGAGGCACTGCTGTAAATCTTGAAGTAAAATTATCTTTGTGAACTAAATGGTGCCTGAATTTTATTCAAGTGAAAAGCTGGGCAATCGACTATGATTTAAAATGATCACTCTTCTATACTTCAAATGCAATGAAACATATTTTGCAATAACCTGGGGAACATATGGAAATTGAAGTTATATTGTTTAGTGTGAAGAAGTGTAGGCTGGCTAGGTAATTGGTCTACACATATGTAAAGTGTTACTTTGGTAATATATACCATTATTTACCACTAAATATTCTACAAAATTAAAATGGACTTGAGATACGCAGGAAATATAGGATAGATCATAGATAATCAAAAATCCTAAGGCTAGCTAATGCCTTGTGGATCTTAAGGTTAATTTTGGAGCTGGAGAAAAGATATTGTAGAAGAAATAGATTGAAGATATCCTGTGGTTGTCCACTGTGAGAGAATAGGTCTGTACCACAGAGCAGTTATCAGGGTGTTCCCTGGAGGTGATTACTTTGCTTCCTGTAAGATGCCAACCTGTTCTGTCCCCTGGCAATCTGAGTTTGCTATATTTGACATGCGTGCTTGATCTGTTGAAGTCCAATATCTAATTTCCTGGTCTGTACCCTGCAGAAACCAATGCAATTCAAGCAATCATTGACTATCCCACCTGCATAGTACCTTTCTTGGAGAGATGGTGTTGACTGGGCCTTGAGGTACTGAGGACAAACATTTCTTCTTTGAACATTTTTTCTTCAGAGGCCCTGACTGATTCCCTTTAAAATTAGAAGTCACAATTGAGACATGTTCTGTGACAAAATTTCTGCTCTGTCGGGGGAAGAGAAGCAAGGCAACTCTGGGGAGCAGAGGCTACTTAAGTCACACTCTTCCTCCACTGCTTCACTGAGGGGATCCCAGAGCGCCCACCTTGGCTTACTCTACGCTGAGATAGGCCAACTGCTCATGACATATCTTGGATGTTTCTAGAAGCTGACATAAGCTCATTTCTTGTTACCAACCACCAACCCTCACCCCTTGGACTAGACCAGTTTCTTCACTCCCATACCCATTATCACTCTCTCTTCTTCCATCCCTGCTAACCTAAGCTCAGGCGTCCCAGAGACACCATAGGATGGTGCTCTGTATTGAGGCATTTAAGAAGTTCTGTGTTGTCCTGGTGACCTAGTTCATGCCCTCAATATGCCTGTGAGAATGCAGAAGTTTTCTGAAGGGCCAAATCATTTAGCCTTTATTTTTGTACTTTCATATAAGCTGTCGTCAACTCTGACTGCTGAGCAGAATCACTTAGGGAGCTTTTAAGTGCTATCTATGCCTGTCTCTAAGACCAATCAAATCAAATTCTTTGAGGAGGAAAGTTGGCAATGGTGCTTTTACAAAAGCTCCCCTGATGACCTTAATGTGCAGCCTGAATTGAGAACCACAGGATCGATGACCATAACTCTGGGAGGAGAGAGAGCTCCATGCCAGTGTTTGGACAAGTCTTCCTAGTGTTGAGGAGTCCTACTCGGGGCAGTTCCTATGTCTGGACTCTGGCAATACAGTGGTGCCAAAAGCACAGACACTTTCACTATGAGGAGGGATTCAGATAAAGAATTGTTTCCATACCAGCTGTTTGCAGAGGCATGTGCAGGGAGCATCACACATGGACTCTGTTGTCTGGGAGAGTTATGAAAAGCTTCCTGTAAGAGGTCAAAGCCTAACTGGTTTGTGTTATGAGTGGGACTTTGGCAGAGAGAGAGAGGAGAAACAGGACATTTCATCAGGATGGTGTGCAGGTGGCAAGCAGTGAGCTTTGTCAGGGGAACTAGAATTTTGTTTTCAGAAGATCTCTGTGTCCTCTCTTCTAAAAGTCGAGAATTAGCTGGGCACCATCTGACATACAGTAATTAGTGGAATGAGTGAATGAATGAACACATGAGGAGTGCCTATTAAAGAGCATGGAGGAAAACAGAAGATAACCTGAGAGACCTGCAAGAGCCTTGTCACAAGTGGAGTTCTGTGCAGTAGTACTTTCTAAATCAGTGACTGAAGAAAAAATTTGTACCTAGACTAAAAAAAAAAATACTATAAATTCTACAACTCTTTAATGAATTAATGAATTTCCATTTTGATCACAACAGCAACACAACATTTCTCCACAACACTGAAGATCACAAAATATTTTCCTTACTTCAATTTTTTTAAAGTAAATCTTGACTATTCAAGCTCTTTCTAATAAAGGTAGATTTGAAAGCTTTCTCAGTCAATTGGCTGGCTTACAACTTGTGAAGCAGTCCTTATCTAGTGAGGTTCAGCTCTGATGGTCCCCTATTCTCTAGTGGGGGATGGTCATGACCCTCATGGTCATCTCCTCTCTAGGAAAATCTTGCCACAGAGCCCCAAGACCAATCTTTGGGAATCTAGTCTTCTCCCATTAATGCATATACCCACCACCCAGCGTAGGTCCTGAAAGTTCTGAGAGAAAGTTATAAGATTTCCATTTTTTGGAGTTTCAAATTCCTGTTTCAGTCCAATTGTTCCCTCTCTACCCTACATTCCCTCCCACACCTACCCAAAACAAGTAAACAAATAAACAGCACAGACTAGTCTACATTGTTATTTCCCCTTTCCCATTCAGCATCTCATCTGGAAGCCTGAGTGATCTCAAATCTAGGAGTTTGTCTATTTTGTCTAGGGCTAGAGGAGTTTGGTGTCCAGAAGCAGAAATCAGATTTTTTTCCTCACCACTACCCAATTAGATGAATACTGTTATTTCCTTAGTCTTATAGAGAGTAGAAGAACTTGAGGAAATATGTGGTTAAATCAGTAATAAAAAATTGATGGAAAACTAGATTGGGAATGGAAGGAGGTGACAATGGAAACTGCGATAGTTGAGGATAAATCTGCCCTCCCAGAGGTCAGGAGTGCTCATCTTGTGTCTTCTAAAAATGCCAGCTTCATCTGCATAAATTTAGAGATTTCGTTGACTCTCACTAACATCTCACTGAGCAAACAGAAAGGCCTTTTTGGAGTCTGGATGGGCTCTGCATTTCCCCAGACCTGGAGAGAGACCCTGGGCCAACCTTGACAAGCACACACATCATCTGAAGCAAACAGGTGCCTGGGGGCAGGGGCCGGAAGCCTCCAGTGTCCTACTTTAGGCTCAAGCTGGCCCCACTATCTGAGGGTGTGGTGATGGCTGCAGAGATTGCTGGTGGCTGGTAAAATAGCATAAACAAATATGCATTGACCCTTAATGTGTATCAAGATCCATACAATTGTTCTGAGGATAGACTGGAGCCCAAGGTGGACAGGGGCTAAAGAGAAAGAAGCCTGTGACTACACTCGTCCTGACCCTCCCTCCCCCTGTCCCCCCAGCCATACAGAAAACCAGAACATTGCAGCAGAAGGCACTTTCCCCAACCCTTTTCGCTTTATCTCTGCTGCTTTCTGGGTGACCATCACGCAACAGTGGTTGAACTCAGAAGCAGCTGGAGCATTCCCCTGTCACTCAAACCCTCACAGGACAAGGCCCAGTTCCTCTGCTAACCCCTCAACTCCCCGTTTTCATTTGATTTCTAGCCTCTATTATCTTTCTTCTCTGTGACCACTCATCTTCCATCTAATTTTATGCATTTACAGTCTTTCTTACATTCATTTATTTTATTCTCTTGCCATTTGGAAAACTCCTATTCAACCATCAGTTGGAGATAAATCAACCTCTTGGACGTGAACTTTGCCTACCTGTTCAGCTACTTTTATTATATGTTCTTGTCAACCCACTCTCCATAACATCTTAAACCAGATTTCAAGGTATGTCATCACCTCTTTCCCAGTGAGGTTATAATGAAGTCCACCTGCCTCATGGCTCACAGCCTGTCACCTCCTGACCCATTGCTCATGAACTGCACACACCCCATTCTTCCTTCTAGCATCACAGATCTGTGTGGTTCCTGGAACTACCTCAGGTCTTCTTGCCTCAGGGTCTTTGCACAGGCTTTTCCCTCCCCTGGAATTCTTATTGCCTCTCTTCCAGCTCTCAGCTGAAATGTCACCTGCTCAGAAAGACCTTGTACACCTCTCTGTCTACATGGTTCCCACCACTGTTTCATGATAGCACTTAGTGTGATTATTTTATTTCCTTCTTTGTTTACATCACTTTTTCCCACCTCTTTTTTAAAAAAAATATTTATTTATTTATGCATACAGAACTGGGGTACAGGTCAGAGGTTTAGGGGTGGTGAGAGGATTCACCATAGACAGATCAACTGAAATATACTACGGAGGGCAGAAGCAGGCTACACAGGAGAGGTCTGCTGTGCCATGTGGGTTGCCTCCCTGGCCAGGGATCAAACTAATGCTGAAGCGGCTGCGTTTAGCTGAACAGTACTGCACTTTAAACCATTGTGTCACAAGGGAGGGCCCAATTTTCCCAATTCTTTACTGGATTGTTGGCATGCTGGGAAAGGACCAGAATGTGTGTTGAATACATGTATGAAGCAATAGTTAGTTTTCTCAGCTGCACTGTAAATCCCTTGAACCTGTGACTCTATGTTAATAGTTTTTGAGACATCAGTTCATAGAATATATAAATAGATTTGGCCTGACCCCAAACCCAAATATTTGCAGAATGGAAGAGACCTTGACTTGTTGGGAGTCCTTAATATTTGAGCACTTCAAACTGAAACTCTGATGTGAACACCAAAGTAAATGATAGACCAAAAGTCATGGACACTTCCTTCATGTAAGTAACTTAAAGTGATGATCACCTACCTGGGGCCAAGCTGGAGAGAACAGATTGAGCCCAAGAGAAAGCTAATTCTCCTTCTACCCCTGGCCCAGGGACTGTGGGGTTGGAACAGACCTTCCAGGAACTCATGGTCTCAAGGATTTTGCTTTCACCTCTTACACTGCTTCTAATTTATCCTCAGATTGGCTATTAAAATGAACAAAATCACACACAAGATAGAAATGTTCCCAAAAGTCACAATTGTGCCCCGGGTACAATTAGTAGTAGTACAAGTAGTCATAGGTCAGCTGTCTGAGGCCTGGACCTTAGGCCCTTCCTTTCATTAACAGGTAAAATGAGCACAAGTTCAAGCTCTCCATCACAAAGTAGGTAGACTGTTATACAGTCTTGCTCTGGACCTACTCTTTAGTTGAGTCGTTCAATCTCAGACACAGGTATGGAGTGAAAAATGTGGGTCCTCCAGAGAATCCTCTCACTTTCCTTCTCTCTTCCCCACCTCTGACTAGTTTTGTGCTGCTCTTTTAAGGACCCAATGTTGTCTTGCAACTCAGTCTATTAATGAGCTCCCTGAATGTATCCAGACCCTCCCCAAACCAGCCCTTGTGTATTCCCCCATCAAAACACAACTGTTCTAAGCTCTGCTTTTGCTCACTGATGAGAAAAATGTTTGATCAGCTGTTTCCTTTCACTACAATCATAACCAACTAAGGACTGATGTAATTCAAGGCACTATCCTGCCCAGGATAATTTGAATGATGACAGTGAACTCCTAAATGGACACTGGCATTGATTTTCTGTTTGTTCTCTCATCTCTAAGATCTGTCACACAGCTCAGACTTCATTATGAGCAGCTTATATTTTGGATTATTTTCACATGGATTATTCCTGTGTCACCATTTTAATTCTAAATTCTAAATCCAGTAGGTCTTCGCACAGGGCAAAAATGCTGATTAACTCAGGAATGACTCTCTAAAGTTTGAAGTTAGTAAGGGAAACAGGCCCACACAATACTTGGAAGTTTGAGAGGAGAGGATCTTACAGAATCAAGTTCAGCTCCTTCTTAGAAATGAGAAAGTTGACTTCAGAGAAGCATGAACACATGAAACAGAGAGCCACTTACTCATTCAAGAACAAATATTTACCCAGTGTCTACCCTGGGTGCTGTAATTGGAATATAAAGATGGTCAGTCATGGATCTTACTCTCTAGGAACTTAGGGTTTGATGTGTGAAGGAGATAAGATATGAATGAGAATCAGTAACTATACTGTGTGAGATAGGAGGTTGTAAACACCAGCAAGGCACCAAGTGGAATATAAGCAAGTTCTAAAAATGATTGGGGACAACTTTCAATGCTTTGAGTGGCCAGACAGGGAAGAACTGAAGACAGATGGCAATACAAAGTCAATTTCCTTGTAGATCCATGTGAAACATCCTTCCAAAGCCAGATGAAGCCTAGAAGAGGGGATGTCTACTACATACCCATTCATGGGATGAAACCAATACCATGCCTTGCTTGTTGCTTGGTTCATGAACACTCACAAATTTCCTTTAATCTCATCTTTAAAAGAGTGTTCTATGTGCCCTATCATGACTAATAGAAGCATCTGAAAGAAAACTAAAAGAGAAAATGTGCAAATTACCATCTCGGAAGCTTCCAGCTAGCTTGACTCTAGAGAACATAGTGACTTAAAAGAGAGAAAGAGAAGGCAGCTGTCTTTGTCTTTTTTAATATCTTATCTTTACACCAGAAGTTATTACCTTTCAGTAGTAAGTTGGATTTCTTATTAAATGAATGCTTGCAAAGTCTAGCAGGTCAACACACTTCACCTTTAAAGGCATAACCTAGCTTTAAAAAAAAATGAAGAGTGTTTGGTACTCAGTGCTTCCTAAAGACTTGCCTAGATATTCTGAGAAAAAAGGGAATCAGCAATGAGCAGGGCCAGGTCCTCTCATGATTCACTCAGTTTTTGACCTTGGTGTTTTGGGGACAACGAAAGAAAGTGAAGCCACAGTTCTTGACTTCAAAGAGTTCACTACCTAAAGGGATAGAAAATGCCATTCTTGAAATAGTCAGAAAAACTGACCCTGAAGTGCAAGGCAATGGTGTCTGTTACACATACCCCCACCCACCCCACCCCCAACCCCCTGACACACACACAGAGTCTTAAGACACTGAGAGCAGGGTTGAGACTTACCTGGCAACTCCACTACATTTCTCTCTCTTCACCAACCCTTAAAGCATTCCCTTTGCTTCAGAGGATGAAGGGTCCTTTTTGAAGGCTGCCCAGACACCTGACCCCACCTGAGGCCTCCAGTTCCTCTTCTATTTTGTACCTTTTAATCCTCTCATCTTGATGGCTTCTAACAGGTCAAAGACTCCTGTTCTAAAAAACCTCCTCAAAATACTGCTCCAGCTCACACCTTCCCTTCGCCATCAGTCTTCATTGTTCAAGAAAGCTATATTCACTACATCCACTCTTCAGCCTCCATTTGTTCCTCCAGCCCTTCACTTTGGCTTCTGCTGTGGCTACTCCACTGGATGGTCTTTTCTTACTCTTGTCTGCTTTGGGAGTTAGATGATCTTCAAATTTTGGTCTTTTCACTGTTCACTTTCTGTGGGTGATCTTTTGTCTCACCCCTGACCCTACATGCTGATGACTCCCACATGTAGGTTTTCTATCCTGACCCAAATCCTGGGGTTCAGAGACTATATTTCAACTACCAACAGACCAATAAGTCTACCTGACTGTCCCTTGAAATCTTAAACTCAGCATGCCTCAAATGACCTCACGGCTCCCTCCTCAAACCTAGTTTTTTCCCAAATTCACATGACGCTGTGTCATTGTCGTGCATCTACCAGGCAGCCCCCAAGCTATAAGCTTGGGCGTCTTTCAGATGCTGTCTTCCTAAACATCTCTCAAGTCTGTCCCCTTTTGTTTTATCCTGATGCTGAAGTCCAGCTGAACCACTCACATGCTTTGTCCTTAACTGCACCCCTAAAGCTGTGGACAACACAGTTTTTTTAGGCAAGTCCCCAGCTCCATCTTCAATGTTCTCAGCTTCTACTTCCTGCTTCCTGTTCTGTGCCCCACCTGGATTGTCATTTCTGGCTACTCTGATTCCATTCATTTCAGATTGCCATGTGATTTTTTTTTCCCACATTGATTCCCTACCTGGCCTGTATCTCTGGTTTTAAGCATAAAATTATCACCATTTTCTCTGGGAGAAACATCCTAGTCCATTTCCACTCTTGTGACCCCCACTGGCTAAACCAGGCTCCACTTTATGCTCCCACAACAATGTTATGGTATGTGCCATTTCTTACACCAGAATTGAGGTTCCTTGAGAACAGAGACTGACCATTATAAATGTGCCTTTTCATTCCATTATAAGCATAGTTTAGGATTCTCAAAATGGGAAGACTGTAGTATATACAGGAAATATTTAGGAATGATTCAAGGCAATGCATGTCCTGTAAAAGAACAGGGACGGTTGGGGGGGGGGGTCGTGTGGAGCCGTGGGACGGGCTGCTGCAGACTGAGTCAGTCCTGAAAGCTATTTACCCATCTGAACACAGACACTGTAAGTTAATTATATGCCCTAAAAGCAGAAAAGTGCTTGTTCCTTTGATGAAGACTATCTTTTCATTCCTACCAGTGCCCTAATTTCCTCACTGTGTTGCCTTTTCTTAACTCAGCTGGGATGACTACTGCCTGTGATACCCAAGGAGAGTTGTCCAGAGCATCAAGAGAAGCATGGATCAGCTAACATGAAATCATGGGCTTCAAAGTCTCCCAGCATGTGAGGGCCAGGAATTCAGGAGGCCCTCTTCTCTGTTTACTTGGACCAAGGGGATCTTGTAGTTCTGTTTGGCTTCAGAGTAGCTCCGGAATCAGAAGTGTTCATCAGCCCTATGAGAACATATCCAGGGAGTGTTTGATCATGAGCTCTCCCCAGAGCCAACTCTCCAGCCAAGTGTGAACAGCCCTTGTATAATCCTGGCTGATGCTCAAGGGCCTTGTTAGCTTTTTCCGAAGACACATCTTGGGCCTTTCCATTGGCTTCCCCATTTATGGTTTCCTGTCATGCTATCCTGTGATTGCAGCACTGCTGTCCTTAAGGTTGAGTCCCTTTGGACCATGAGCTCACGTTCTCTTCCGTGTCCTCCTGGCCTTGCCTAGATCCAACCCCTTGGCTAAGAGATGACTGCAGCATCAATCTGGATTGTTTTTTTCCATTAGATCCTTCTCTAAGCTGCTCATTGCAAGTGCAAGGAGATCCTACATGTAGTTTGCACCCCATTATCCGTTCTGCACAGGGCACTACTCAGCTCTGGCTCACAATCTGTAAGGAAAGCCCAGTCTGTAAGGAAGAGCTGGATCTGCTAGCAATTTTCTTGGATTAGCCTCAGTAGCCAGCCCCTCTGGCTCTCCCCCTGCAGCCTCCCCTCCCTTTAGGCCGCTTACCTTTACCTCACTGCTACCTCAGCTGCAGCAGGTCCAGAGGGGCTGCTAAGGTGAACATGTTATTCCTTAAGAGGCCATGTAGCCAAGAGAAACTTGGCTAGCCCTGACACCAGCAGTTGGACAAGGGAAGGTATATCTGTAGACCTGGTCCTCCTTGACAGGATTGTTCCTTTGAAGAATGTTGTGTCCTTAGAAACTCACTGACTTTTAAGCCTGCCACAGAGGTATTTATAGCCCAAGCAGCCCCAGAGTTGCTCAATGGTCTTATTCATGGTCAACTTGCAACCTATCACAAAAACCCTCTTCTGGTTTTCTTGGTTCCTGGAAAACCTCAGTGAACTCTATGCAAAAGCCATTTATGCACATGGTAACATATTAAAATGCATGCTCAGACTTAGGTAGTTAAAGTCCCAAATCATAATATGGTTGCTCATTCTTTAGGATCTCCAAACCCAGAAGTGCCTGAGTCTCAGGAGCTTACAAGAGATAGATGTAATAGAAAGAGAATATCCTAGAAAGAAAAGATTCTAGAAAGTTCTCTTTCTATCTCTTGATGCACCTCCATGTAAATGCCTTCTCTTCATGCCTGACCAGCTTTATTTCCAACAGTATATAGATAACAGATGGATAGAGAGACCCAAGGGGAAAAAACTACTTTCATTTCCTTAGAGCAGTTCATTATATTGGGAAGATGAGTCAAATTATGCCACACCTATTGAACTGGTTGTGCAAAAGCCAGGAATTTGCACCATCCTGGTTGATAGAATCATTAGTTATCACCTTTTATAAATCAGGGGCAGCTTCAATCCCTTGGTAAATGTTTCCATTTATCATTTATGTATGATGTCCTTAATGGGGAACTGGTTTAGTCACCTAAAGAAGGCTCATTCCTTTTCAGCAGTTGGTCTATAGGGCCCAAGTTGACTTGGCCTCTCTGGTCCCTGGGGCTTCAAGGGACTGCCTGATTAGCCTGGTGGGGGTCAGAGTATCACTGGCCATTCTGGTTTCCACTTGCTCAGCTGACCTTTCATTCCCTCTGGCTGTCACACTGCCTTCTAGCTTGTAGCTCTTTGTCAGAGAGGGTTTCCCCTGAGACTTAGCCTTATATCAGTCTTACATGGCTGGGTCTGGAACTCTTGACAAAGCATTTTCTGCAAACCAGTGTGAAGGAAGGAAAAAATAACAATAATAAATAATGCCTCTGAGTCATCCATTAACCTCTGGTGATGCCATCTCTGTGTCAGCTGTCACATGTTACTAGTGTCACCTAGAATCCCAGATGGAGCCATGCAAATCTCTGTGTGTGTCCTCCCCTACAGCATGGGGATGAACATTCCTCTTTAATAGTCCATCTGTCTTGGTCCATGTGGCTGGGCCTGTTTCTCTCAGCGCCTCCTGGAGCACAGCTGACTCATTCTCATTACCATTGCCATGAAAGTTTCCAAGGCCTATGCTTCCCTTTGGTCTCTGCTGCAAACCACAACGCTTGCTGTTTGATGCTGAACTGCTTTGCTAGTTCGCCTTTGAGTCAGACCTCAGTGCTCTGGGTTTCCAAAGTCTCCTGCTTGGGCTTGTCTTAGGAAACTTCCACCTGCCAGGGCCACAGGGCTCAGGTCATCAGGAGAGTATCTGCAAAGCTGAATGGGCTATTTCTTAGGTCTCTGCCTTACTCTCCAACCTGCCCGTTTTTAGTAAGCTGGCTATCAAGACTTATTGTGACATTCATCTCCCTCATGGCTTTGCCCTGAATAGCAGTAAATGCACTCCAATGACTCATCTATAAATGGTGGCAAGTCTTCCCCCCAACAAAACCTGTCATTTTAATGTGAGCTCAGGAACACCAGCCAAACCAAACTTAGACCTCATTTACAGCCTTCTGGTCAAAGCCACCACTTCACTCCAGAGCACAGTTTCATTATCTAGCTTCTGTACTCTCTCTAGTTCTCAAATCTATCTTGAAGCAAAAGGGGGAAAGAAAAAAAGGGTGGCTCTCTGGAATCACTCCCTCTTGTGATTCTTCAACTTCTGGGTTCAGAGGTCTCCAACGCATTTCTCCTGTCATTGCATTGACTGTGCCTTTTACACCTGGCCTTGTGACAGGTGTTGAGGCTCCCATTATGTTTAGGTCACCCCCACTGGAGCTTACCAAAGTAGGTGAGGCAGGCACCCTTCAGGGAAGTCACAAAGGGTGAGTCAAGTGCTCCAGGCCTCTGGAAGAGAGTAGGAAAATCTTCACAAAAGGTGGCAAATTTGATGAGGTCTGAAAGCAGGATGAGGAGTCAACCAACAAGAGGGAACGAGAGTGCTGATGCATGTAGGTCAGCGCGTCCAGCCAGCTATGAGCGGTTCTGAGGTGGGTCCCATATGCGTGCTAAGGCATTCAGATGCATCCTAGAGATCATAAGACCATATTTATGCAAAATTGAGTATGAAAGCTGGATTAGAGAGGCCAAGACTAGGGTAAGGAGATAACTTGGATGGGACTGCTGAGAGATGATGGTGAGGCTGCCCTTGAGGCTGTGAGTATACAGAGGAAAATGACATTTCTGGGATCAAATCAACCAACTCCTATGGAGTCTAAGGAGAGAACTTGAGGGAAGCAATGAGTATCACAGTGGGATTTTAAACTTGAGAGAGACTGGCATCAGGAAGCAAGCTAGGATGTGTGTGCAGAAGTAGGGAAGTAATAGGATAAAAATCAGGCTATTATGGCTTTGGTGAGTGGGTGAAAGGGTGTGTGAGTGAGTGTGGAAGTAAGAACAGACAAAGCCTTCCTGAAGTTTAGTGATGAGGAGAAAGCCTATGATGGTGCTAAACACTTTTTCTAAAACCAGTGGAAAGCATATTTGTATGAAACAGGAAAGACACTGCAGAGGAGAAATTATGACATTTAGCAGAGCTGAGGTACTGGTGGCAGGTCCTGCACCACACACCTAACATTCATAGGTACTGCAGTTCATGGTCACACTACCCAACATGCCAGGTATCATTTTATGCATTTTCCAGATAAAAAACTGGGGCCCAATGATTGATACCCCAAGGGAAGGGAACTTGCTGAATAGCTGAAGTAGAAAGATGGAATGCATGGAATGAGAATAAAATGAGGTCAGATGGGAACTAATAAAATAGGATGTTGTAAGGAGGCCCTCGAGGGGCTGAGAAGTATCTAAGCTTTGGATTGGGGATTTAGCAGTTCTGGCTGGTGATAAAGACCATACACAAGGACCCAGGGCTAGATGGGTCATTCACCCGGGTACTATAGTTGCCAGGATGAGCAGCTATAAAGAGTTCTCCAGGGAGAGTGACAGCTATGCAACTTTTCTTTTTTCTCTGCTTTTCCTCGACCTTTCTGAGCATCATTTGAAGTGTGGCACATCATGGTGCATGCAAAAAATCAACTGCGTTCTCACTGCCTTTACTATTTCACATTGGCTGGGAGAATCCACATTGCTTTTGGCCTTACTGTTTTTTGTTTGTTTGTTTGTTTGTTTGTTTTTTGAAGCAAATACTTCAGGACAGATTTTACCTCCAAGATGTATCCATTGTTTTCTTCCAGTCACCAAGTGGAATTCCAAGCTGATGTTACATTTATTGGTGGCAATAAGGGAAAAGGATTGTCTTATGTAACTGGTATCTGAAAATAAGCAGGAAGTTCATTTTAATAAAATTTTTACATCCTTTCCCAAATCCTTATGCCCATGTTGCTATGCAATAACAAATTAATTAATCTGAGTTTCACCATTTCTTTATGCAGTGTCTCTGACACTACATAGATGTTTGTGACTGAGTGTTATAGTTGGTTCAACACATCAGGGCCCACTTTTAGCGGACATATGATACTTGTTGCTTATTTTGACATATCACAGGAGACCAAAACTCTTAGATCAATGGTTTATACTTTTCTGCTGCTAATGTTGGGAAAACAACACCCTAAGTCTGCAATTGACTTCTAGTGAAATTACTGAGTGAAACAGAGAAACTGTCGAGGAGATACACAATGGAATATTACACCGTTGTAAAAAGAGAGGAGTCTATGGCATGTGGAACAAAATGGATGGAACTTTAGCTGATTATGTAGAGAAGTCAATCAAAGGGAAGATTGATTTCGGATGATTTCACTCATCTGCAGGGTAGAAACAACCTGAAAAGTAATACTCAAACATTAGAATGAGCACCCAAGTATCAATATAAGATGCTCAAACATTAGAAGGAATAAAACTTAACCTTGGCAAAAAGAAGCTAATGGTTGCCAGAGGGGTTAGGGGAGAGGGTGCAGGGAGTGAGGGAGAGAGGCAGATGGGGTATGGGCATGGGCGGAAAGAAAAACAAAAAGAAATTATTGAATGACACTTGAGAGCTGTGTGTGCCCAAGGTCTGAAGTAGTCCGGCCAGGTCATCTGTCATCACGAATTTCAACCCCTTTGTGACCTTGGCATGCAGCGAAAACTTACAGCACATCCTCCATGCCCCTCACACGTGCCCAGGAAGATCATGTCCCCACAACTGTCTAAGGAGAGGCGGCAGAAATATACCCACTCCCTACCCAGATGCAAAGGGCTTCACGGCACTACACAATTCAGCCCATCTGCAAGTAGTCTGTCCTTGTGTCAGAAAGAAAGATGTCACCTACACTTAGCGGGGGTGTGTGAGCACTAATGGCACAGCCGTCCATGTGGGCATTCACCTAGCAAGGTGGTTATCACCAGGCTAAAACTGGAGGAAGATGGGGGTGGGGAGGAAGGGGGAAACTTGAACACAAAGCCAAACTTCTACAATTTAGAAAAGAGAAATATAAACATAAGGAAGAACTTATTGAGAAAATAGGAATGAGTATAACCTATCATGCAACCAGTTTTACTGCAAATTTTTAGCCTACTGTGTGTCCTTTGAAACATTTCAAGATGTCTATGAACCATTGTGTTACCTGTTTGTTTTGTTATTGCCAAGTGGCTCTGTAAATCTTAGTTTGCTATTTTGATTAATATTTGTGTGAATGAAAGTTGGAGTCATTTCCTAATTTAAAAAACTAATGAATAACAAATGAATGAATTTCTAAGCCATCTATGAGTGAAATTTCTGTATAATTTATCCAATATAAAAGATAACTATTAAATATACTTCTGCAAAGATGTACACACACCCCACTTTCAAATCTCAATTTTTCTTCTACTTACTATTTGACAATCAGAAATCCAAACATATTTCAAAATATGAGATATTTTGGCAGATTAAGAAAAACTGAAATTAACCAGGGTTCACATATGAAGTTATACACTTAGATTTTTATTTTTAACACCTTCCCAAGTATAAAAATATCAAATGGGAATAATATGATGATAAATCACAGCGTGAAATCACACAATGAATCCATAAGGAAAAGTAAGCCCAAAGAAGTTCAAACCTTGCCTAAAGTCTTAGTAAAGGGCCATTTGTTCTGAAGCAAAATCAATTCAGACTTTTAAATTTAACAGAGGGTTGATTTCGGAGAAACCTCATGAAAACTACTTGAATGAGGCTTAGTTATGAATGCATGGAAACTGGCAAGTTACTCATTTCCACGAGGACTTATAGACTCTTCTCTCTGCTTCCATTATCCTTCTGTGTGAGAGAGGAGTATCCCTGCTCTCATAACCATCCCAAAAGGCAGAGAACTCACCTAAAGTCCTCAAGGATAACCGTCTGAGTAGAGGTTTCTTCGACCCAATAAAGAGCTAATAAACAGCAGTCCATCACAGCCGGTGACTGTGGTAGAGGGCTGAGGTAGCCTTTGTGACACTGACAGGGGCAGAGTCTCTAAGATGGGGTCAGGCTGGGAGGACAAGCCTGGCCACCTTCATGGTCCCAGGAGGGTCAGAGCCTGGCTGTCTGACTCCTCTATCGACTGAAGGGATGGGTGGACTGAAGTACGACTGCAGTTAAAGGGAGGTGGGCTCCAAAGGTCAATGCCCGCATGAACAAGAAAGGCCATGCTAGCACCTGCCGTATCCCTCCCTGGACAGGGCCCGTCCATGGGGATGTGTAGCTCGTACACTTGATGAGTAACTTAGACAACTTAGAGCACAGTCAGAAAACAGTAACAATGATGGTAAAGGAATCAAAATTTTGTCACAGAAGAAATGGTTGTGGGACTTGGTGTATTTTGTCTGGAAAAAGGAAAATTTAAAAGAGATGTGATTTCTTTGTGCAAATATTTGAAGTGCTATCTTCATTTTTTTTTTAAAGATTTATTAATTTGTGCATACAGAACTGGGGTACAGGCCAGAGGCTCAGGGGCGGCGAGAGGCTTCACCAGAGACAGAGTGGGGAGCAGAACAGGCAGATGGAGGAAGTACACTGCTGAGGGCAGCAGCCGGCGTGTCAGGAGAGGTCTGCCGCGCCATGTGGTCACCTCCAGGGCAGGCGGGAATCGAACTCATGGGGAAGCGGCTTTAGATTCTCAGTGCTGTGCTTTAACCCGCTGCGCCACCAGGGAGGGCCGCTATCTTCATTTTTAAAGGACTCCAGTTTGGTATATGTGCAGAAGCCCAAAAGATAAAAGTAAAAAGGACATAGATTTTGGCTATAAATTAGCTGTGACATTCTTTTTGACAAAGATAACTTTCTAGAGAAAGCGAGTATCCTCTCACATTCAAGAAGATGTGGGGTGATCGTTTACTTGTAAGAGAAAGTGTAGCACTGAGAGGGGAGTTAGGAGACTCCTATAGTCTGAGTTCTGGAGTTCTCTGACCTTGCTGTAGGTCCATCCAGTTGACTGGACTGATTGTTGTCACAAGAACAAAAACTACTCTTGTCAGTGGTATCAGCAGATGCCAAGTAATTCTATCACTGGGACCAGCAGATTTCCCCAATCTGAGGTTGTGTTCCCTCTTTTCTGGGACTTCTCAAGTCAGTTTGAAACAAGTTTCCTTCAACTAAAATGTTCTGGATCATCCCAGCCTCCCTGCCTCCTGCTGGGTGACCATCTGCTAGAGCAGCCAGTGGTGCTGCTGTTCCCCATCCGATGTTTAAAATCTGACTAGGCTTGGAGAGGAGAGCTTTAGACATGGCTCATTTGGTCACAAAACCCAGAGGCCTGTTTAAAGTAGCTCAGATTTAAGAAAGTGAAAAGGATAGTGTTAGGATATGCATTTGAAGGGTATAAAGAGATTTGGCAAAAACCCATGGAAATCTGAACACCATGAGTCAGAAAGAGGCGGGACTTAAAGACAATGGTGGGTGGGAACTTCAGTGGCCAGATTCACCATGTTAGTGAACTTCTATGCATGTGACCCAGCGCTCCTCCTCCCTGCTGCATGCTTCTTTTCCTGCGGCTCTTCCCTCAAAATCCTTGAGAGGCCTCTGATTGCTGACCAGTCGATAAAATGGCTCATTGAATCTCCTGTCCCATCACCAGACTAGTGAACTACAGCCTGCAAGTCCTGATTATTGAGGGGCTGCTGCTAGAGCAAGTTAAGCTGGAATAGGAATTGGGCTTGGAGAAAGTGAATGGAATCATTAAGTACAGAGATAAGCGGGGTTCTGTACTAACCCCGTGTAAGGAGTCCATAGTAATGTAGGGTCATTTATGTCTTTGTAGTTTCATCCTAGTCTTTTCCTCATCTGTGCTTTTGTCTGCATATCTCCAAAGTTATACCCAATTGATTCAACAATTCCAAGCGATAAATCAGTATGCCTGCTAGGCCAGGTGCCTATATGCAATTCTAAAGAGTTTAGGCAAGGCGATTGAATATCCAGCTTTATTACTCATTCTAATTAACTCACTCATTTGTACATGTAACAAATAATTATCGAGTGCTTAATTAGGACCATAGCTCTCCACTAGAAACAAAGAGGGATGATCTAAGTTTTATATCCTCAGGCAGCTTGCAGTCTGAGAAACCAAGACATACATCCTTAAGCGAATATATACAACTTAAGGTAATTCCTATTATCTCAGAGTGATGTGGGTTTACCAGCCTTGTGCTAAAATGAACAATGAACCAGGTCTAATTCATACAGTGTGTGGTATACCAGTGAGGCAAAATCCAGTATCTTCATTCAGTACTGACAAAATCACTGTCTATCTGTGGCACTTAACTGTAGAAGCTTTGAAGCCTTCTGCAATTTATTATGCTGAGTTCAATTAATCAACATGCAGAATAAAGATAGAGCTCTGGGAAAGTTAGCATGCAATCTGGTGACACATGCTTAGTGAGGACAGTCTCTTCCCAGGCTTGCCATGCTGACTGCTATTTCTAAGGAATGATATTCTCCTCCTGTCATCTAGATGAAGACTCAGCAGTGTAATATGGTCTGAGATAGTCATTGGCCACAAAACAGAGGAACTACAGGACTGATCTTAGCTGGAACCCTCACAACTATGGAAAAAAGGAGCACTTAAGTATTTCTAATGGAAAACGGTATATTTTTTTGTTTCCCTTGTTTTCTTTTTAGAAATAGGATTAAAAAATGACACTTGTCCTGGTCCCTAACAACAGATTCTTGCCGTCCACTGCTCTAGTGTATGTCTCTTCTCCATTTAGCCTTGAAGGACAGCTCCCCATCATGGCTCATCACTGCCTTTTTCAAAGTGTCTAGTTTATGAAGAGGTAGGCTCTTCCTACCTTAGATTCATACACATATTCCAGTCAACAAACATTTATGGGGCCCTCCTGTCAGTAGGTGTCTCAGCTAGGTGCAATGCGAGCTTCAAAACCAGCCCTGCCCTCAGAGGGTGAGAAACACGACAAACATACAGAATATCTGTACTACCAGGAATTGCTAAATTGGCTAAATTAACTTGGAGGGAGAATTGATCTCTACCAAAGAAGAAAAAAATATGAGGCCATGGAGAAAAGTGGGTAGTGGATATGAAGAAACAATTCTCCCTATGGAAAACTCAAACTTGAGATAATCCCAAGTCACACTAGAAATTAAACAACAATGGAGACAATAGCGAGATAACATTTTGCATCCATTGGACTCGGGGAAAATATTAAATTGAATAATGCCAATTACTGCAGAAGTTTCAAGAGATAGGAGTTGCTATGAAATGTTAGTAGGAGTATAAAAGCGTACAGATAGTTCAGGCAGCAATTGGAGGTATTTCGAGTCCTGTTCCTGGTTATATAACCCAGAGAAAATCTGCTCATAACTGGATATGTTCAATGATGTTTAGACCAGTGCTGTTTGTGGTAGTGATTAGCTGGAGATAACCGATGTTTCCATCACAAAAAGGTTTGAGGTGGGCATTTGATTAAATACTATTCATCATGCAGAAAAATAGAACAGATGTACTCATCATGAGTTAATCTTACTAAGATAATATTCATTGATGACAGTAAGAAACAAGTTGAGATGTATAGCATAGTGACTTTACTATAAATCCAAAATTACTTATAGAAAATGGCCACCTTGCTAGTAATTACAAAAGTTTCTCACCCAGAGAGACCCTCAATAAATTGTTGTTTTTGTTGTTCTCAAGCAGATATACTAAACAGCACTATGCATTTTTCAGTGGCACCAACTGTAAGATCCATATTCATTTTTATGTAAATTTAGGATAGGTAGACATTTATAGACATGTTTTTAAGGATATGCAAAAATCTAAGAATATGTTCACAGGTATGATTCTTTTGGATTATTCATTTAGTATTAAAATGGGTTTGCCTAAAGTGAAATAAAATTAGTTCAAATAGCTCTATAGTACCCAAGGTCAAAGATCCTCAAAAACACCACTCTCATTGCTCTGATTTTATATTCACCAGGTAGTGTCTTAGATGCCCGATTGCAAGAAAAGGCAGAAAAAGGATTTGCCCCAAAGAAACTACATGGATACTCTGTTAGAAAATAGCAGGAGGGCTCTGAAGAGTATAAATTAGTATATTGGCATCAGATTTCTATGATCTGAATTCATTTGATCAGTAACTATAAGCTTAGACATTTTACTGGTTATTTTATCTTTCTAAGTCAATGGTGAAATATAAATTTAGGCTCAGTTTTTTTACTTCATAGGTAATACTGTATACTTCCTATTGCCTTATATCAGGACTTATCTTGTATGGCTATCTCACTTCTAAAAATTCTGAGTTTGGCCAGTAGATTCAGGTAATGTCTAGACTTATCACTCTCTTTTTTTACCTAACGTTTTCAGCATCTATGGACAAGCATTGCCTGAATTTCTCAAGATTTGCAAAAATGATTTTAGGATTCTATCATTCCTTCTACATAGATCAGCCAAAATTCTTCTACAGAGAATTTTTCTTCTCAATTATCTTAAAACCCTGAAATATGCCATTTGTAAGAATAGAAAAGTCAATATAAAGGCATGACTTCTGTATCAATTTAGAATAGGGATAAAAGTAATTATTATTCATTTCTTGTACAACTAACATGTTTTTCTTATCACTATAAACTTGTGAATTTTTATACATTTGATGAATTTTAAACAAATGCCATCATTTTTCTCTCGTTAGTATTTTCCTTCAAAATAGCTATATTCAAGAAGCTATTTATGGTTCAATTACTGTCCAATACATTTGAGCATATGTATGTAGTCACAAAACATGAAATTTCCTTGCACCTTTTTGTAGCCTCTTCATCCTGGTTCTCTTACACACTATATCTCTAGATAACCACTGATATATTTAATGTTGGAATTTTCTAGAAAGTAATATTAATGTAATCATAAAGCATATATCCTTTATGACTGCTTTTATACAGTATAATTATCATTAGATTGGCCATGTTATTGCATTTATCACAGCTTTTTTTTAAAATTTCTTTATTTGTACAAAACTGGGGTACAGACCAGAGATGCGGAGGGTGAGAGGATTCACCAGAGACAGAGTGGGGTGCAGAACAGGCAGATCGACGAAGTACACTGCTGAGGGGAGCAGCAGGCAGGTCAGGAGAGGTCTGCCAAGCCATGTGTCACCTCTGGGGCAGGTGGGGATCGAACTCATGCGCAGAAGTGGCTTAAGCTTCTTTGTGCAGTGCTTTAACCCACTGCACCACCTGGGAGGGCCTATCACAGCTTTTTATTGTGGAGAAGCATACCATTATATTGCAACTTTACACTTTATTTAGTTGTTCATCTGTTGGTGGACTTTTGAGTTGTTTCCAGTTTGGGCCTATTACTAGTAATAAAGCTAAGAACATTTGTACACAAGCCTGTGTAAATGTAGAATTTAGTATCACTTGAATAGATACATAAGTAGAACAAATAAGAGGTAGGTACTTATTTATCTTTTTCTCTTAAAGACTTATTTATTTCTGTATACAAGAACTGGGGTCAGGCCAGAGGTGTGGGGAGGGGTGAGAGGATTCACCAGAGACAGAGTGGGGAGCAGAACAGGCACATTGATGAAGTACACTGCTGAGAGGAGCAGTGGGAGAGACAGAAGAAGTCTGCTGCCCCTGCCCTCTGGCAGGGGATCAAACACATGCTGAAGCAGCTGTGGCTAGTAGCTTCCTAGTGCTGCACTTTAACCCATTGTGCCACCAGGGAGGGCCCATATTAAACAGATTTTATGTGCTTCCTTGCCATACTCCTATCATCTAGGAGGTTTGGTAAAGTATCTAAAGTTTTCCCAGTTTTTAAGTTGGGAGTTTGTCTTCTTATTATTGAGTTCTAGAAGTTCTTTGTGTCATCTGATACAAGACTTTAATAAATTTATGCTTTCCAAGTATTTTTTTCCTAGTGTGAGGTTAGACTTTTCTGAACAATGACATTTGAAGAGTGGAAAATCTTTAATTTTGATGAAGTTTAGTTTTTCACTCCTTTTCTTTACAAATTGTGGTGTACTAAGAAATCTTTACCTAAACCGAGCTTACAAAGATTTTCCTCCCTTGTTCTCTTTTACAAGATCTATAGTTCTAGGTTTTATATTGAAGCCCATGATGCTCGTAATTTTTTTCATATATATCAAAGTATAAATCAAAATTCATCTTAGGACATGAGGGCAGCATCTGCCACCTGCTTGATACCAGGGTTGAGTTAGCTGATCTGGCTGGCTAGGAGGGTGACCCCATCTTCCTTCACCATTCCATTGTGTTCCTCAAAAAACAACAGGTGTGCTCAAATAGGATGGCCTCACCTCATGCAGAAGGACCATTCTTCAATCAAGTGTGTACATGTAGCTGTAGCCCATGCCAGAACCTCTGAATAAACTTTCAAAGTATTTGTAGAATGTTCTACCCTCAAATTTTCAAGATTCTAGACACAGCCACATGAGGTGCTGCACATGGCAATCTGCCTTTCTACAAAAAAAGAAACTTGCTTTTATTTGCATATGTATAGCCAATTGTTCTAGCACAGTTGAAAAGACTATCCTTTCATCACTGAATTGCCATTGCATCTAGTTGAAAATGTGTAGCCTAAGGATCTGCGTGTCTATTTTAAGACTATTTGTCTGTCTTTATGCCAGTAATGCTGTCTTGATTACTATAGTTTTTTTTTTTTTAAAGATTTATTTATTTGTACATACAGAACTGGGGTACAGGCCAGAGGCTCAGGGGCGGCGAGAGGGTTCACCAGAGACAGAGTGGGGAACAGAACAGGCAGATCGACAAAGTACACTGCTGAGGGGAGCAGCGGGCGGGTCAGGAGAGGTCTGCAGCGCCATGTGGTCACCTCCGGGGCAGGCGGGGATCGAACTCATGGGGAAGTGGCTTTAGCTTCTCAGTGCTGTGCTTTAACCCGCTGAGCCACCAGGGAGGGCCAATTACTATAGTTTTTTTAAGTTTTGAAATTAGGCAGTGTAAATCTCACTTCTTGTTCAAAGTTGTTTTGGCTATTCTCAGTTCTTTGCATTTCCATATACAATTTAGAATCAGCTTGCCAATTTCCACAAAAGAGTCTGCTGATATCTTAATTAGGATGTTATTGAACCTGTAAGTAAATGTGAGGAAAATTGATATTGTCACAATATTGAGTCTTCTGATTTATAAGGATCTCTCCATTTATGTAGGGCCTTCTTTATTTTGTAATTTTCAGAGTTCTGGACTTGAATATCTTTGTCAGATTATTTTGCATTGTGTCTGCTACTATAGGTGGTATTTTTTAAGACTTCAATTTCTAATAGCTTACTGCTAGTTTAAAGAAATACAATTGATTTTTGTATATTGAAATAATAACAATTGCAGTGGCCTCATTGTAGATCACCAGGGTTGATTTTCTACATAGAAAATCATGTCACAAAAAATAAAGACAGCTGGTCTTCTTTTTTAGTGATCTTGATTCTTTTTATTTATCTTTCTTGCCTTATTACCCTGACAAGGATTTCTAGTAACATGTTGACTAGGAGTGATAAGAGTAACTGTCTCTGACTTGTTTCCACAGGAAGAAAAATTTAATCTTTCAAAATTAAAGGTTTTTCATAGATGTCCTTTGTCAAGTTGAGTAAATGTTCTTTTATTCCCAGCTTTCTTGGAGGTTTTTACTTTTTAATAAGTAATAGATGTCAGACAAAAATATTTTTTTTCGGTGTCTTCAAGATGATAATGTGGGCTTCCATTTCAAGTTAATAAATATGTGATGTTAATTGGATTCATAATACTCAACCAATCCTGCATGTGAGATAAATTCCACATGGTACTCTCTTTTATTTATTATGCTTGATTTGCCAAAATTTTGCTTAGAATTTCTGCATGTATGTTCATAAGGATTATTGATTTATAGCTTTATTTTCTTTTTCTTTTTATCATTGTCAGGTTTTGGTATAAGTGTTATGCCAAGTCGAGAAGCATTCCTCTCTTTAATTTTCTGAAAAAGTTGTTATAAGACTGCATTATTTTCCCATTATTGTTTATTCATATATGTTTAAGTCATGAATAAACTCACCTTTTTTTGTGTTTGAAAATGTCATTTTCTCTTTTCACTTTATTTTTGAAAGATTTTCTAGTGGGTTGACAAAATTTTAGGTTGACATCTTATCTCTTCTTTTAGTACTTGCAAAATGTTAAGTTCCTGTCTTTTTGCTTGCATTTATTTCTGATGTTATCCCTTTATTTATTCTTCTGTGTAAAAAATAATATTTTTCTTTGCCTGTTTTTAAGATTTTTATCTTATTATTGGCTTTGAGGTATATTCATTATTATGTACTTTAGTGTAGTTTTCTTCATAATTTTGGGGACTGAGGTCATTTCACTTTTTGGTGGATTTATAGTCTTCATCAAATTTAGGGAAGAATTTGACCATAAGTCATATATTTTCCTGTCTCCTTTACCTTTTGGGAACTCCTATTGGACAATTTATGTTGCTTATACCTTCAATTTCACAAATCTTTTCCTTCATAATACCTAATCTGCTAATGATACTGTCATCCCATCTGATAAACTCTTCATATCATACGTTTCTATTTTCAACTCTAGAAATTAAATTTTTCTTACTGTTTTAAACATATCAAATACACGTATAATGGCAGGTGGCATCAAACTCTTATGGAAGTGGCTTTAGCTTCTCAGTGCTGTGCTTTAACCCGCTGCGCCACCAGGGAGGGCCAGGTTCTGTTTTTTTATCCATCCTGCAATTCTGTGTCTTTTTATTGATGAGTTTAAGCCATTTGCATTTAGAGATAATATTGATATACTGGCATCTAGATTTGCCATTTTGGTCCTTCTGTATTTTTATTCCTTGTTTTGAACTGTTCTTGTTCATTCTTCTGTTGGATTTGGTTTGAGGTCTTCTTGTAGTATTTTTTTGGAGTGCGGGGTTTTATCATAACAAAACTGCAGTTTCTGTTTGTCTGAAAGTGTCCTTATTCTTTCTTCATAGAGGAAGGAGAGCTTCGCAGGATAGAGTATTCTTAGTTGGCATTTAACGCTTTAGAGTTTGTTGAGTATGTCCCTCTACTCTCTTCTTGCCCATAGTGTTTCATCGGAGAAGTCTGATAGCAGCCCAATCGGTTTCCCTTCATACGTTATATGTTTCTTCCTTCTTGTCATTCTCATTATCTCTTCCTTGTCTTAGATTCTTGGTAGTTTTACTGTGACATGTCTTGCTGTATTTCTCTTGTTGACAAGGTAGTTTGGTGTTCTTCTTGCTTCTTGGATGTATACTCATCTCCTTCTTCATATTAGGGAAGTTCTCTTCTATTATCTCTGTGAATATTTTCTCTATTCCTTGGCCTTTCTCTTCACCTTCTGGGATACCTATAACTCTGATATTTCCTATCCTAATGGTGTCAGATAGCTCTTGAAGCGTTTCTTCATTCTTTTTCCTTTTTACTTCTCTTTCTTTTTCTGTTTTAATTCTCTTTTTCTCTGCATCTTTGAGGGAGCTGATTCGTTCTTCTATTTCATCTATTCTGTTTTCATTACTTTTCCCAGCATTCTTTATCTCCTCTAGTGGCCTTTTCATCACCTGCATTTCTTCTATTTCTTTTTTTAAATGTTTCATTTTCTTTCTTCAGTTCGTTGATGGCTTGCCTCCTTTCATTTTTTTCCTTCTCATTTTCTTTTTGTTTGTTTATCATGACGATTCTGAATTTTCTGTCTTGTAGGCTTAGCAGTTCTTCTGTTTCTTTGGTGGTTTCTGCTGACTGAGTTTTTTGTGGTGAATTTTCCCCCTGTGAACTTGCTTGAATATTTATTTGTCTTCTTTTCCCTGTTGTGTATTTTCTAATGCTTTCTATTCTTTGAGACACGGTGTTGCTATTATTGACCAGCATTCTTTCTGGATGTTCTTTCTGGGATGGCAGAGGGACTTTCAGACTCTTCAGTTGTGGAGGGTATTCTGAGCCTTGTTTTGTTTCAATATTTCCTGTTTTTCGTATTATGTGGAATTATGTCTGTCATCTCTGCCAGTGACAATTAGGTGTCTCTTGTGGTGTTCAACTTCTTCTGGTAACTCATTGAGTCCTTGTCTCTGGAAGGTGCCTGTTGATCTTTGTAGCCTTCTGATGTCCCGGGTTTCCTCTATGCTTGGACGCAGCCATGGGGGGTGTGGTGCATTAGAAGTGTTTCAGCTAGGCCTGTGGTTGAGCCAGTCACTGGTTTTGTTTATTTTCTGAGCACTGTTATTCTTGCAAGGCAGTGCCTTTCTGGCTCACACGTCTTCTAGCCACTGCTGTTCAAGAACACTTTGAGTCCTAATTCTGCACATACACACACACACACACACACAGTTGTGCAGGCTGGCAGTCCTCCCTCAAGGCCTCCATGGCTCTTTTTGCCCACTCAGAGCATTCTCTCCCTGAGCAGTCTTTTCCTACTACTTGGGGGAGTGTTAATGGGCCTATTTTTGATTCAGTCTGTTTTTTCCCCCTTTTACCTCAGGTGCTTTGTGAACTTGCTGGCCCCGCCTTAGTGACTAATGCCAGGAACAATCCTCCAGGCCTATGCTGTGGGGGTAGGTGAAAGGGTTGCAAGCCTTGCAGCTGCCCCCCCCTCCACCAGATCACCAGATTTTCCTCCCAATGTCCTGGGCTCTATGTGCCCACTTGCGCAGTCCTTTCCCACAAGTTGGGTTCCACTCACCAAGCCGAATGAGCAGGAAGCCTCCATCTGCAGCACTAGAGCCTGGGGGCTCCCCCAAATGGAGTTTCAGGGTTCCGCTTATCCTGTCTGTGGAGTTTCCGGATAGGAGTTCCCTATTGGAACTCCCCAATCTCCGATTCTCCCTCATTTATCTTCCTTCTAGTGAGTCTAGGATGTTCTCATTTGGGTTGAAACTCGTAGCATGTAAGTCTATAGTCTGTTTTTATGTATTCCTGTGTGAGCCTGGACGTAGTCATCTCAGCATCTTTACTCTGCTATCTTCTGCCATCTCTCCTTTTAAAAGAGTTTTACCTGCATTTTTTTTAATGCACACAGAAGCAGTCTATAAAGTGTGTTGCTTTATCAATATTGTCTTAAATAACAAGCACATGTTATTAGTAACTAGAACGCATAAATGATAATAACCTCTATCCTCACTCGTAGTTTAAAAAATTATAATGTTTCCTACCTTAATAATCTTTGTACGAATAGAGTAACTGATTTTTTAACCATAAAAAATATTTTATTTAATTTCATCACAAGAGTGTGAGTATATACTTAGCCAAGTAAGGAGGAAAGCATCACCTTAAACTGCATAGATTCTAAATGGTTATGAAGCATTATCTCATTTAATCCTTAGAACAACCTTACAATACAGCAGTTAGTTCCATCCATTTTATTTATGGAAAGACTAAAGCTCAGGGAAGTGAAGATATATAGAAGAACTCTCACAATAAATGCCAGAACTAGGGCTTGAGTCCTTGGTGTACTGGCACCCCATAGCACTGGTCTCCTCAAATGCAAGGATGTCTTCTCATGATAGTATCAGTACATATTCACTTCCAAAGTTTAAAGCAAAAGAAAAAAAAAATCAGTGGGTAGTAGAAAGAATAGATTTAAAAGGAAATAGTCCACTTCTCCAGGTTTACTAGATGGTCAGATATCTGTATCCCCCTCCTATGTTTTAGGAAGAAAAACAGCACCCATATTTTTCAGACAGATGTGAAAACTTTGGTGTGAGTCTCTCTGCAACTGGCTGGGCAGTCTTTGCTTGCTCTGTTATTTTTATTTAAACTTAAAATCTGGGGTCAGTGGGTACTAGAACTGTCAAAAGACAGTTTTAGCATAAACTATTTATACTTAACAGGCTTCTGTATCTGTCTGTGTAGTTTTGCCAAGCATTTGAGTAGTTTTTATTGAGAATTCTTTATTCTTCTTTGGGAAGAAAGCTTTCCACAGTGGGAGTGGGAGGAGGACAAGGCATGAAATGCTCTGTCTCCCTGGACGACTTTGGGCTCTCTTCCCAAAGTAGATGCAGGTCTCTGATTTGCAAATAATTTGGTTTTTTTTTTTTTTTTTGTAGTTCACTGTTATTCTTTGCCTTTTTAGACTCTCCGATTTAAATAAGTAGAATAGACAAAGTATTGGAGGGAAATTGTAACTCCTAGTACACAACTACGTGAGATGGAAGCAATATAACTTTTTCCAATTGCTATCTAAATTTTAAACCACACATTTATTTGAATAATTCTTATCCCACACTTTAAAAAATCTTTTACTTTTATCATGAGAAAAATAGAAAATAGAAAAAGTGAAAAAAAAACCAAAAAAATCCATAATCTTATCATTCAAAAACAAGTCTTTTGAGTTTAAATGCATTCCTTTTCCGTTTTTATGCACTTTTATTTATCTTAAAATCTTGTATTTTAATACATATGACATGTATAGAATTAAATTATACAAATAATTTTAGACCTTTTTATTATTCGCATTATATAGCAAAAATTTTACCTTTATTGTCTGTCTTGCAAAACATTTTTTTAAAGATTTATTTATTTATGCTTATAGAATGGGGTACAGGCCAGGGGTGTGGTGAGTGAGAGGATTCACCAGAGACAGAGTGGGGAGCAGAACAGGCTAATGTACTGAAATACACTGCTGAGGGGACATAGAGTGAGACAGAAGTCTGCTGTGCCATGTGGGTCAGCTCTCTGGTTGGGGATCTAACTCATGCACAGTGGTTATGGATAGGTTAATAGTGCTGAGAATTAAGTTTAGTTGAATTAAGACACCAATTTTGGTTACAATTTTAGAGGATTGTACTTACAGAATTTTTAAGTGTTACATACTTAAATATATTGGTATTTTAAAATATGTTTTCACTACCATTAGTTTTCTATTTATGATGTCCTTTTCCACCCTAATATCAGCTAACTATTTACTGGAATTTTCTTCTGATTTGTCATTCAATTAAGTATTTAAATGCCTTTGGAACTAGACTTTATTCTAGAAGCCAGGCATAAAACAACAAATGAAATTGTAAAAAGAACTCACTCCCATGGAACTTATATCTTCAGTATACACTCAGTATTAATGTTTATTGTTTAACTCTTACACTTAAATAGAAGTTTTTTCTTAGATGTAAAGTATAAAGTAAGAGTCTAACGTGTGTTTCTCTTTAAAAAAAAATTTTATTGAGGTATAACGTTTGTACAGAAAAGTGCAGAAATCATGAATGTGTGGCTTGCTGGGTTTACTGAGCCCACTTATATCTACTACCCAGGTTAGGAAAGTCTCCTTGGCATGACATATTCTTCTTGGATTTGACTTGCTAAAACATCTTTATGATTTTTTTTCTGAACTTATAAATAAAATTGGTAGATAGGCGTTAGTTGCATTTTTTTATTCTAAGTTTATCAGGTTTGTCAACAAGATTATATAATTCTCTGTTGAGTTGGAAAATTTCACATAAATGATATATATAGTGTGAGAATTGATTTTTTGTTCGCTAAATTTGAAAAATCCATCCATAAATTATATGCTCACCTCTGTCTTCTGACTTTCTTGAATGTTTTCCTCCAACAACTTGTCTAATGTCTTTTATAACTACTGGTTAGTTAAGGCATTTATTTCTTAGCAATTTGTTTTCCTAAAAATTTAAATACATGTGTATAAGAGGCATATTAATTCAGTACAACTAAACAACTAATCAATTCACCAGGTAAGCACAAACCAAAAAGAAAATAAACATCACAAAATTAGTATCTGTAAATTAGCACCCGAAGTTGGAAGTATCACAGAAGCTAATCTTTTGTTGATAAAAATATTCTTCAGTATTCATTGATGCTTGTTATTCTTTCTTTCTTTTTCTTTTTTTAAAGATTTATTTATTTATGAATACAGAACTGGGGTACAGGCCAGAGGTGCAGGGGTAGTGAGAGGATTCACCTGCGACAGAGTGGGGCACAGAACAAGCAGATTAACTGAAATATACTGCTTAGAGCAGCAGTGGGCAGGTCAGGAAAGGCCTGCCATGCCACGTGGGTCACTTCTGGGGCTGGGGATCATACTGGTGCTAAGTGGCTTTAGATTTGTAGTGCTATTCTTTAACCTGCTGCGCCACCAGGGAGGGCCTGATGCTTGTTGTTATTTCAAGAGTGAATCAGGAGTGAAATAAATATCAGGCATAAATTTTAAGTCCTCAGTAACTCAGCCATGACATGTGTAAAACAACTAAAGTATTGACAGAGGAAAAGACATCTAAGCCATCTCTCAACAGATCAAGTAGTAAAACATGAGTGTAGAAAAAAGTTAACTAACTTTCATTTGTCTTCAGGGGAAGAACAGGTAGCCTAAACCAGTCTGTCTTCTAGCCTAGATTCCAGGGTCCAGAAAGTGACCATACACACAGTTCAAATACATGGAAATGTGTCCTCAGCCTACTTCTCTGATTTATTGGCCCAGTGGGTACATAAAAGCTACCATCCCTGTTCAGCACTGCTGTCAGGTGGCTCCCTCATTGGGCCCTTCCCAGAATCCTTGTATGATAAACGAAGATTGCCCAGGCTTTTGAGCCATTGGCCTCCATGGCTTTCACCTGTGGCCTTGAATGCATGAGGCGCTTGGGATCATGGACTGATGGTGGACACCTGGAGTATGCTGTGGCTATGCGTGAATGTGCACACCTGAGCCTGGATATTGTGCTTATATGGGCAGCATCACAGAGAATGGAGTGAGGTGGAGGAGACACAAGAGAATGCCAGGGAGAGCCTTTAGAGTGAAGATTTGCAGGGGTTTGGAGGCCTGCCATTCTTCTGGCACCCCAACCCTTCTCCCTTCCTTATACCCTCTGCCTCACTACAAATCGTGTAAAAAGATAATTAAAGACCTGAAAAGAAAAAGAAAATTACCGGATGGTTTCACTCATAGCAAGAGTGTAAGGGACCGAGGACGGGGGTGGGGGTGGGGGTGGGGGAAGCAATTGTAATAAAGCAAAAATGAAAATCAACAAATTGCTATAAATCAGAGACATTTTACAGAGGTGGAGAGGGGAGTAGGATTAAAAACTAGGGCAGGAAGGCAGGAAGAGCGCACAAGACTATAGAGATGGTACATGGGTGAATTGGTGGTAGGAAGTCCACAGGGATTTCAACCGAGATGAAATAAAGAATTATATATGTGTGTGTGTGTGTGTATAATGAAATATAAAAAAACAAAAGCAAACAAAAAGCCTGAAAAGGCACTGAGGGCTCCAGGACTCACCTTTATCTTCACCCTGATCTATGCAGAGCCTGCCTCAGGCCTTACTGGCACTTCAGTCTATCATCATTGTCTCTGCTCTTCCCCAAGCAATTTCCAGTCATTTATTTTGAAACCAAAATCTCTCAATATTAGGCAGAAAGCTAGGAAGATAAAGAGTTGCCAAGGTAGGATTTATGCTTTCTCAAATAGCAAAGCCCACTCCTGAGCAGCAGGCAGCCATTTTTTTGATTAGTACAGCCTGTTGGTCACTAAGCCAGAGGGCAAAGAGGGATTAGGAGACAGTCAACCATCTTTCTACCTTTTCTAGGAGTCATTTGACTTGTCACAGGAAATGAGAGGGGTATGAGTTTTTCCCCTTTCTTTTTAAAATTCACTTCTTTCTCTTATCATTAAATTCTCCCTTATTTCTCTTGATTTTGCTATGTGTTGAGATGAAGGAAGCTACTAAACCTTCTAGATAATCTCACCCTCTGGTAAAGCTAAGGCAGGGAGGAGCAGAAGAAAGAGAAGGGTGGTTGGGGCCTTCCTTCTTGTTTTCAGCAAACAGGCTTAATTGCCCCTTACCAGCCTCTAGCAACTGCTGAGTCTGCAGCTGCTGGTAACAGGCCTAACAGTCTGCTAAGGAGGATTATACTGAGGCAAAAAAAAAAAATCTCTATTTCCTTCCAAGATAAAGAATTCAAGTTGGAGTAAGATGGGGAGAACAGAAAGGAAGAGAACACATAAGGCTAATAAATGTAGGATGGTGCCCTTACAGATGATATTTCAAGGACATTTCCCACACTGTAGGGAATCGGAGGAGCAGGGTACACGTGCTAGCCAGTAAGAAATCTTTCTCTGGTATTCTTGTTTATAGCAAGATGGTATGTTATACAAGGGTCTGGCTCACTACCAGCCTCCTTTAGGAATCAGCTTTCTGGTCCTTTAATTAAAGTACCAAGACACAATATTAAGATAAAAGACTTAGCAGATATGTGGACTGCACCCAGCACTGCTGGTGGTCTGCTGGGAACTGGTAAAGTTTTAGGAGAGTCCTGTGCATGCACAGGGGTCTGGTTCTAACACCTGCTTCAGAATTAGGGGACAGTGTCAGGTGAGCTGGAAAGCCTGAGTGAGAGCTCTGGGTGGAAGTTTTGAAGACTGCAACTCCCTGCCCTTTAAGTGTGTGTGTATGTAGAAATTTGTGCAAATACTCTGGGCCCCCGGCACCACACAGGACTCCCAGGGATCATCCCGCAGTGCACCTGGCAAGGCACCTGCACCGCTCAGCCCACCTATTCTCAGCTGCCACACAATCAGTTATCCCTGACCTGGAACTCACTGTGAACTTGCAATGCTAGGCTAGCCGTAATTTCAAAGGTAAATCCTACTAAGGTCTCCCTGATGCAGTTTTGCCCTTCCTCACCGGATATTCAGACAAAACCTTACACATCATGTTGCTGTCTAAATTTGCTCCACAAGTTCGCTGGTCAAGTTTGGATCCTAGTTCATGCCCAGATTAGGGTCAGATGACATTCCTCCCTTTTAGCTAGTCAAAAGTTATCTTGAAGTGGAAAGACAGAAACAAGCAGATCTTAAATTAAATGTGGGGGTAGAAATCTTCCCGCATAATGTCTTCTTTTCTTCATTTCTGGGGAAGCTTTTTCTTTGAGGAAAAGTATTCAGGGCCTATCACTGGGCTATCTCTTCAGTTCTGGAAGTAGGTACAAGTCACTAAAGCCAGAATATTGGATTAATTGTATAAAAATGTTCGGCAAAGAGGAGTCCATTCTGTTCTTCCAAGAAACTATAGAGACAGATCAGCTCTTATTAAATTTATCAGTCAGATGATACAGATATAAAGGTCTTTGGATGGGATATGTAATGAAAATTCAATGAATATATGAGTTCTTTAAGGTAATGATTGACCCATGTCCATTAGAAGGAAAGAAGACCCTTCCCAGGCCAGGTCCTGGGTTTCCTGGAAAGAGCATGTGCTTTGGACTTGCATCCTGGACTCCTCTTACTATCTGAGTAATCCTGGACAACTCACTTCACTTCTCTGAATTTCTATGTTCTCACCTATGAACTGAAAACCTTGCTGGATTATAGTAAGAATTGGGGGAAATAGCAAGGTAGCAGGATATAAAATCAACACACAAAAGTCAGAGGCTTTCTTATACACAAACAACCAATCAGAAGAAACAGAGATAAAAAACAAAATCCCCTTTTCAATTAAAACAAAAAGAATCAAATACCTGGGAGTCAACCTAACAAA